>NC_086229.1:62319933-62667933 GCF_036321145.2 Pelmatolapia mariae | reverse complement strand
TCTTCTGTGGATTTAGAAAATAAATGTCTCGTCATTATTTAATATCCAGGTGAGCTCTGGGCTGGAAGATTATCTATCTCTACCTGCTTGAACATAGTGACGATGATGCAGTGAGGAAGTGTGCAGTAGTTTGCTGAATGAGACTTTTAACTACCATTGCTGTATTGAAACAGTTGAATTACATTCTCACCACCCACCGCAATGTGGTTGATGAGGGTCAGCTTTCGTTCAAGTATCGCACCTGAATTCTCTTAAATTGACCAGCAGAGGGCGACTTGTGGTTGTGAAAAGACTTCTGAAGTGTACAGGAAGCAGCTCCCTCACTCATGGTGGTCATTAAAAGAGTCAGAGATGAAGATTAATCAGGATTAAACAAGATAACGTGAAAAAGGTTTAAGTGTTTATTTAAAAAAAAAATCTGTTTAGCTCTGTGCTCTATGTGGGAAACAGTATCTTTATTTAAATAGAAGACCATAAAACATCAAATTGTGGACACAAGGGGTGGACACAGTCAGCAGCAACATGCTGTGGTGTTTAATCGATGCTCTGATACGAGGCAGGATGGATCCATGTGACCGTCACAGCACAAATCAGAACTCATCAGACCTGGAAATGTTTCTCCAGTCTGCTGTTGTCAGACTTTGGTGAGCCTGTTTGAATCACAGCCTCAGTTTCCTGTTCTCAGCAGAACCAGCCTTTTCCTGATGGGAACACAGAACCAGTTCTAGTTTGGTCACCACCACTGCATCCATGGAAAAGGGCAACTGGTCCAAAACCTACAGGATGTTAACTCAGGACAATTAACATCCTGTAGATCTGGGAGCCGATCAGAGGAAAACATGCATTAAAGTATGTTTTTGTCACATTAGTTGAAAAGAAAACATCCAAATCAGTTTCATGTGATGTGTGAAACATCTGGATGAGGTTTCAGTGTTTACGTGCACATCAGAGCATCAGTGCACTTGGTAAATCCTTTGTTCTTTCTCTCTGTAGTCATAAAGGACCAGGTTAACAAATTAAAACATAACCCTGTTTTACAACATTTATAACAGCTGTTTTGTTTATAAACACTGTCACAGTTTATGGGATTCATTATGTATTCTTAATATTTATTGGTAAAATAATATTTGTAGTAAAATTGTCTGAAAACTGCAAGAAAAACAAAAACAAACATGAAAAACAAAACATGGATCACTTTGATTCCAGCTTCAGTTTTATTCAGGAAACAACAACAGTCGTATCAAAAGGCACTTTATCTTTACAACATTAGAACCACAAGCTCCTAAAAACTGACTGTAGCTCAGGTGGTAGAGCAGGTCATCTACTGATCGGAAGGTTGGTGGTTTGATTCCTGGCCTTCCCTAGTCTGCATGCCAAATATCCTTGGGTAAGGTACTAACCCCAAATTGATGCCCTGATGACACCATCAGGTCGGGGTCTTTCTGTGTGGAGTTCGCAGGTTCTCCCGAGTCCTCAGGCTTCTTTCCACAGAGTTAGGTTAATAGGTTTTATTGCGAGTGGTTTTCTGTCTCTGTGTTAGACCCGCGACAGACTGGTGACCTTTCCAGGGTGTACCCTGTCGCTTGCCCTAAGACAGCTGGGATAGGCTCCAGCGCCCCCCGTGACCCTGACAAGGCTAAGCAGAGGGCGCAGTACAGCACAGACTGGACAGACAATGAGGAGCTAAAGGTACAACTTCTTCTTTGGACAATTTGTATACAACTTAAAATTAATTAATAGGCGTTTAGGTTTCATGATTAAACCTCAGATCAGCTGGAAAAAACTGAAACATTTAAAACAGACTCAAGTTTAAATGGAAGCTGGTAAGAACCCTACTTCTGTGGTTTAAGCTTTCTGTAGATCAAAACACCAACTCCAAAAGGTCAAACACCACCTCCACCAAGTCCCGAAGCAACACTATCCCTCTATCCACCACCTCCAGCAACTCCATCACTTTAGCCACCACCATCAACAACTCGCTCCCTCTAGCCACCAGCGCCAACAACTCCCTAAACAACTGGCTCCCTCTAGCCACCAGTACCAGCAACTTCATCACTTTAGCTGCCACTGTCAACGACTTCCGAAGCAGCTTCCCTCCATCCTTCTTCGCTCCATCCTCTGTGTCTCCTCCTGTCTGACCTGCAGGTGAGAAACAGGTGTGAGGTGTCAGCTTTCAGGTAGGTGATGAGTGAAGAACAGAACAGAATCCATTTCCTCTTCAAATTGCTGTCAGACATTATCTACTGCACTCTGATCACATCACTCAGACCAGCTGCTTTCTACAAAGTCTCATCAACAACATCTTTAGAAACAAACATCAACAACCAGGAAGCAGCTTCACCTCTGATCACACACACACTCAACTCTACTCACTCACCTGGAGGATCAACGACACTCAGTGTGAAATTGCTGATGGATTTCCATAAGCGTTTTTCTTTCGTGAAGACACGACACTCGTATTTTCCATTATCATTAATCGTCACATCCTTCAGAATCAGAGACACGTCTCCATCCTTCATCTGTCTGTCCTGCAGATCCACCCGGTTCTTAAAAGATGGATGCTGGTCATCTGGAACAAACTGCTCATCTCGGTACAAAAAGACATATTCTTCTCCCAGGTCAGCTCTGCTCCACTCTACCACTAGGATGTTCCTGTTTGGAGCTCGACATGATAAAGTGGTGCTCTGTCCAGTGGCTGCTGTGATGTTTTTCTGGCCTGACAGAAGAAACAACACAGAGCAGAGAGTTCACAAACGTCAGAGACAAAAGGCAATGAAATAATCTCTAATTGAAATCCCCGCCTACCCTTCCCCGCCCCTGAGCTTAAACAGCCAATCAAACTGAAGAACGAAGTGACAGGTACACAGTGGCGCTTCCTCGTACCAGTTAAGTAAAGGTAAAGAGCGGGGCTCACCTGTGTACGCGTCATCTCTGTGAGTTGAGCTTTTACCGTCACTTTGCATATGCAATAGAGGAACAGACTCAACTGTGAGCGCTGACGTGTCTGGTGTTAGATGTTAAATAATCGCAATTACAGTGTTCACCAAACTAATTATGATTTACTGTAATTGAGCAGCTTTACCTCATCCCCATCCTCCCTGCTCTGTTTATTCCTGTTGAACTATTCGTGTTTACCGAGATTATCGTCGAAACTCAACAAAGGAATTATCGGTAATATTATTTTAACAAAGTGCCAAAATCTGGGCGATGAATGCTTTCCAACACCAACCCCTCCAGCTTGAAATGATAAAACGTTCAACATTTAAACGAAGAAAACGCTGATTTCCTGTACAGTTCAACATGAAAAAGATCAGATCGAGATCGTGTTCAGAGAAACAAAGATGCTGGTGGGACATTTATGTCGAAAAACTGGAAAAGAAGAAGTAATAAAGAAATGAAATTTCATTTTCAGAAACAAGAATCACGACAATCTATACTTGTGACTATTTCACAAACTCCCACCAGACTGTGTCGCCGTCCCATAAAGCCTAATAACCACCAAAAACATTTTTGATTCATGATAAAAGTTTGGTAAACTAACCGTCTTCTTTAATCTGTGTTTCTTTTTTCTTTTTCTTTTTTTATTTTTTGTTTATATGGCGCTGTTTATAACGCTGTTGCATATTTCTCAGTGTGGACAAATTCAGAGCTCACCTTCAGCGGTAGCAGCTCCGACACAGATGCACAGCAGAATGAACAGTGATGCACTTCCAGGCATTTTCGCTCCTCCTCCTCTCCAGCCTTTTGTTCGCCATTTTTTACCTCCAAATGTCGCAGAGGAGCGACTTTTCCTCTTGTACTTTCAGCTTCTACCTTTAGGTGTCACCGCAGAGGATCATCTGCCTGCACTTTACCCGACATCGTCTCCAGTCGCACTCTCACTCCTTCAATACATCCGGAAATTTTCTCAGTGGTCTCCTTCTTTGGGATCCTTTGTCTAATATAATATAATGTAAAATAAACAAAAACTAAAAATAATAAAAATCTATTTCGGCCACGACTGACACAGATGGTGAGCTGGTGTCTGATGGCTCTTTCAGAAACTGGACGATTGATTCAGGTTGACACAGGAGAAGGGAAGTCCTGCATCGTGGCCATGTTTGCAGCTTTTGGAGCTCTGAGAGGAGAAAAAGTCGACATCATGTCAAGTTCATCAGTTCTTGCAGAGAGAGATTGTAAAGAATGGAAAGGATTTTATAAAGAGTTGAATATCACTGCTGATTGTAACTGCAACAAGCCTGATGAAGAATTAAAAAAGTGCTACGAGTGTCAAGTTGTTTACGGCACTGCGCAAGAATTTGCTGGTGACTGGCTTCGGCACCACTTCCATAGGTTGGACATATTAGGGCAGATTAAATTCCAGTGCGCAGTAGTGGATGAAGTGGATTCCCTGAGACAAGGGTCATCATGTAGTCTATTTAAGCAGTAACATACCTGCTTTACAGCTAAGTCAACAGAAACCGAAACATTTAATACATGACAAAAATCTAAACCTGCAGGCAGCTCCAGGTCCTGCACAGTATCTTATATCTTATATAGATAACAAATAGATCGATCGATGTGCTCCAGCACAGCGGGCTGATCACTTCACTGCCATAAACAAAAAAAACTTTGGTTCAGCACAGCTCCTGTCTAAATGTAAGAGAACCTAGTATCTGAATACATCTTTAATCCTTAAAGTGCACTTTCATTGTTAATGTAGCGACTTCCACAGTCGCTAGAGGCCGGGGATGGAGTCTGCCTATTTGCCTGACACGCTGTCAACTTTACTCAATAATGCGAGAGGTGGATTTGCTTGCTTGTATATTAAAGTGCTTTGAGAGTTTACAGAGTAATGTGATGAGCTCCTGATTCAGACTCTTACAACATCACAGGCTCTAATGCAACAAGGGAAAACTCGTCGTGCAGCGGTCAACAAAAACTACAGCTACCCAGTAGAAAACAGACAGAGCTGTGAGAGTGAAGATATGAAGATATTACACAAATTAAACATATTTACATGTAGAATGAAAAGAACCTTGTAGCTTGTCTGTCTAAATTAGTACAAGTACAATGAGACTCATGAAGGAGGCTGAGATTACATAATTGTTGTTGGAGCTGAAAAAGAAGAAAACTGTTAGAAAACACATCAGATCCACATCTTCTTATGTTAGAGCGCTCTCTAGTGGAATTTGGTTTGGTATGACAGACTTTAAATCAACATAATAAAAATCAACTTTCTGTGCTCTGTGGACAGATTTAAAACTCAATTACTTATGTGGTACTTATGTGGAAAAACGCCAGGAAAACTTGATATTAAATCCAAAATCCAAATATTCTGAAAATATGTCAATAATTGTGATTTGTGTTTTAAAAATGTTTCAGACAGTGGCATTTTTCATTTTCAATCTACTCATAATTTATGGGGAATTCTTTATTCATACATTTAAACTTAGCAACAAGAAACTTCAATTTAAAATTTTCATCAACCAGAGAGCTTTGAGCACAACTCCAAATCTGCAACAGACATCAGTTTTTAATTTATATACAACTTCTTCTGTGGATTTAGAAAATACATGTCTCGTCAATAATATCTTTGTCTTAATGTAACCTTATTGTTTCTGTCTCCCGTTTTTATATTGTGCAAATATTATTTCTGCTGTTTTGAGCCTCTGGTTAATATTGTAAATGTTATTTGTCTTATTGTTTTTGTTGTAAACAAACAAATAAAGAGAAATACCTAAATAAAAATAATCATTTGCAAACGTTTGCTGTTGAACTTAGCAGCTGTGATAAATGTAGTATTGCGGGGAAATCTAATGCATGAGTGCTCTGTGGTTCTGTGCGTGAAACATCTTATTTTACACTGGCAGCATTAAAATTAGTCAAAATAAATCTGCATCACAGGTGAGCTCTTAGCTGGAGGATTATCTATCTCTACCTACTTAAACGTAGTGAAGATGGTGCAGTGAGGAGGTGTGCACTAGTTTGCTGAATGAGACTTTTAACTACTTTTACTGTATATATGCTGTACTGAAACAGTTGAATTACAATCTCGCCACCCACCGCAATGTGGTTGATGAGGATCAGCTTTCGTTAAAGCATTGCACCTGCATTCTTTTTAATGACCAGCAGAGAGCGACTTGAGGTTGTGAAAAGACTTCTGAAGTGTACAGGAAGCAGCTCCCTCACTCGTGGTGGTCATTAAAAGAGTCAGAGATGAAGATTAATCAGGATTAAACAAGATAACGTGAAAAAGGTTTAAGTGTTTATTTAAAAAAATGTGTTTAGCTCTGTGCTCTATGTGGGAAACAGTATCTTTATTTAAATAGAAGACCAGAAGACATCAAACTGTAAACATGCTGAGCTCCTCCATTTTGCTGTCTTTGCTGTCTGACAGGCTCAAACAGGATCCAGCACAGCCTTTAAAAGCCAAACATACTTCAGCTTTCATCTTCAGTTTTACACTTAAAGATGATACACTTTCAGCTCCTGATGAATGTTTTATTTTCTCTTCTGTAATTTAACAAATTATTCATCTCCAGCTGAGATTTTCTTCATTTGTTTGTTTAAATTATTTATTTTGAACTGAGCAGTTATTGGTTCTTTTTAAATAAAGCAAATGGAAAGACCTGTTTATTGTGTAGTTTAGATACAATTTCAGGTTCATTTACAGACAGATTTGGGTTAAAATAAAGATTATCTATAGTCATTTCTACAATAATAAAAATTATGCAGCTACAAGAGCACAAAATAGTAATAATTAATTACCAAAAGCTTGAGCATTTCCTATCTCTGTGAAAAATTCATGCTTTAAAAAACACTGAAGCTCAAACCCTGACAGGACCGTCATACACACTAAGGAGAGTAAAAAAACATGACAGACACCATGAACCCTGCAGAGGAAACAAGATTCACATACACCAGTGACAAAGAGGATAAAAACCAATCAAACTAAAAACGCATCCACTGATGCACTTATTTGTATATTTTAGCAATATACTTACAATATATTTTACAAAGTTTAGCTACTTGTGATGCTAAATATTTTGAATTCTACTTCACGGTGCATTACTTAGCATAAAATAAAATAAACATGATCACGGAGGTGTTGTTTTAGTAACATATTCTTATAAATACAACGTACTAATGTACTATTTGTTTGTATTCAGGTGACAATAGAAAGACTAATAAAACAAATATGAACACATTTCCTACGGGGTTTTCAGATTTTCCATAAAAACACTTGATGTTTGGGTGCTCTAGTTTCACCATTTTTTATCCAGTATTTCCACAACCCCCCTTCTGCACCTTTTCTGCTCTTCTGTTCAAGCAATCTCAGCTCTTCCTCTCTATCTTTGTCCCCTCCTCAGCCTGAGCAGACCTACTTCTTTCCAATATAATATGTGTGCACTCCATATAAACATTGGAATTTGTGATGGGAAAAATATATATAAATTTAATAAGAAAATCATATATTGGAGAACAAGTAAAATATATTTAAAGCAGTGACTGCAAAGTAAACTAAAGTGAAGCAACTAGTGAGGTGTGGAGCTTACCATGTGTGGCTTGCCATCACACACATATTTAATATATTTACATGTAAGATAAAAAATAAGACGCGGGAACCTTATAGCTTGTCTGTCTGAATCAGTACAAGCACAATGAGACTCATGAAGGAGGCTGAGCTTAAATAATTATTGTTGGAGCTAAAATAGTAGAAAAAAAACTGTTAGAAAACGCATCAGAGCAACATCTAATTACTAATTACACAACTAGAGCGCCCTCTAGTTGATGATGGCTTGATGTGACACTGGCTTTAAATCAACGTAAGAAAAATGGAAATTTGACAGATTTAAAAATCTGTTCTTTTAAAATGCAAAGTGGAATATCTGAGCAAACAATAGTTTATGTGGTAATCTGGAGGAAAATATGATATTCAATCCAAAATATCTTTGGTTGGATTGAATATCATTTTACTTGGATTTTACTTTTTTAACTGACTTATTGTGAGTTACAGAGTGAGCAATGTTAACAGAGGGAGAATTTTGCTGAAGAACACTTATCAGTACAGTCACAGATTGCTGTCTGTAAGAGTCTCATTATTTTCTTTCTCTTGTTTGTGAGGATTTCTCGAAAACATCTGTTGATCGCCATTATTGACAGTCGTTTATGATAAGTAGCTTTGTTTGGAATTGTTCAGGGCTTGTCTGTGTCAGTGTTTCACAGACAGCATTATCAGAATGTTTAATGAGAAATGGTCAAATTGGCGAGCAGATGTCACTGTGGACATTTCAGATTGTTTCAAAGCCTCCATACAATTCCAGTACAAATGCTTCAAACGTTTTAGTGTTTCAGGAAGCCTCACTTTGCCCATCATTACAGGTGGAGAACAGATGGAGATGCTGGTCGTATCGTCCTGCTGACTGCAGAAGCCCCTCCAGAACTTTTTCTTATGAGTGGCCATATGAGGTGGTTGACTAAAAATATTGGGATGGCACACCAAAAACAAAATTTCCAGTTTAATTATGCTGTTGTCAAATATAGATTACTCTACAATGCAGAGCCAGAATGGAATGAGTGTGATGTCTTATTTTTTAATTGCTGCATTTATCTTTGTCTTGTATATTTATTTATATGTGGTTGCATCCAACTTCTGGTTCTATAGAGGTTTACAAGTGGATCCCTCTCTCTGTGACCTCAGTGAAGAGTAAAAAATAATATAATAATATAATATAAAAATAATAATTAATCAGGTAAAAAAAAGGAACTTTGGAATATTTATAACCCTTTAAACATTTTAAACCAGTTTAACTGTTCTATGTAGAAAACAGCAGAAAACACTGTTCTTAATGTTTCCATACTTCATATGAAACTGTCACAAAGTGTTTGTTATGACCTCAGTATGTGTGGAACAAATTTGTGTTCAGTAAAACATGACTCACCAATCACCCGGAGAATCAATCAACAATATTTCAAGTTTAAAGCTTTAGATTACAAAGCTTTCTGTTTGATTAACTCTGCATCTACCTTATCACTGAACTTTATCACATTCATTCCTAATGAAAAGAATGTATGGATTGCATTAACAAACACAGCACCGACAACATTTTTGTCATTTCTTAGGTCGTCCAACTGTTAATGAAGCCGTGGTTGTTTCTCACTAACTTAATTTTTAAATCCAAAACATCAACAAACAAAATAGCAATAATAAAAAATTCTACAAGATGTTATAAAAATCTTTGAACGGTGCATGTTTGTGCAAACAAACAGACATACAATCAACTGTTTCAGTGAGTTGAAAATTAGATCAAACATGAGGTTCAGATAAAACAATACATTCACTTTATCACAACAGGTGATCAGACATAGCTGAGTGTTCTGTGCTCTTATTGGTCGACTTTAAAGAACAAAAATAACTGTAATAAAAAATTCAAATATGGATGTTGGGCACTGATATTATGCACTATAAATCAGAAGCAGAAATGACTTAAAAAAAACTAGAAGTACCTGTATCATATTTACATATTTCTGTCTTCATGTATTTGTTCTCAGACACTGAATCCTTTGGCTGCATTAGGCCATCGAATGATGGACATTCATAATCCAATGCTGTCAGTCTCTCGTGGCAGTCCTGCTGTTTGCTGAAGCTGATGAAGCAGTTTATCCTCAATTGTTAAGAGTGTCATCAGGGATCCTTGTGGAGTGTTGGTGACAGTTGTTTGCTTCCAGGTCATTTCTCTGTCTGTGTTCAGCAGCTGGAGATTCAAAGTTCAGCTGTAAGAAAAGCTCTCAGACATTTCAAATAGTGGTTCAGCGGGAGGATGACCTGAATCCTGACTATGTTGTTTATATCTTCTGTAGATTAAAAAACTAACAGCAGCAACAAGAAGCACAGCAGAAACTGAAAGACCAATGATGTGTCCAACAGATCCTTCCTCCTTCCCTCCATCCTCTGTGTCTCCTCCTGTCTGACCTGCAGGTGAGAAACAGGTGTGAGGTGTCAGCTGTCAGGTAGGTGATGAGTGAAGAACAGAACAGAATCCATTTCCTCTTCAAACTGCTGTCAGACATTATCTACTGCACTCTGATCACATCACTCAGACCAGCTGCTTTCTACAAAGTCTCATCAACAACATCTTTAGAAACAAACATCAACAACCAGGAAGCAGCTTCACCTCTGATCACACACACACTCAACTCTACTCACTCACCTGGAGGAGCAACAACACTCAGTGTGATTTTGCAGCCAGATATCCACGAGCGTATTTTTTCCATGAAGACACGACAATGTTCCATTATCATTAATCATCACATCCTTCAGATTCAAAGACACGTCTCCATCCTTCATCTATCTGTCCTGCAGATCCACCCAGTTCTTAATAGATGGATGCTGCTTGTCTTGAAGACTCCAGTCATCTCGGTACAAAAAGACATATTTGTCTCCCAGGTCAGCTCTGCTCCACACTATGATGCTGCTGTTTGGAGCTTGACATGGTAAAGTGATGCTCTGTCCAGTGTCAGCTGTGATGGTTTCTGGCCTGACAGAAGAAACAACACAGAGCAGCAAGTTCACAAATGTCAGAGACAAAAGGCAATGAAAAAATCCCCACCACCCCTCCCATTTAACGTCACTTTGCGCAGTAGAAGAATAGATTCAACTGTGAGCGCTGACGTATCAGTTGTGTTAGATGTTAAATAATCGCAATTACAGTGTTTGCCAAAATAATTATGATTATGACTTACTGTAATTGAGTGGCTTCTCTGCTCAGTTTACTTCTGTTGAACTATTCGTTTTTACTGAGATTCTCGTTGAAACTTAACCAAGAAATTATCGGTAATACTGTTTTTAGCAAAGTGCCAAAACTGGGCGCTGAATGCTTTCAAACACAGACCCCCTCCAGCTAAGAAATGAACAAAAAAAGTTCAGTGTTTAAAAGAAGAAAACGTTGATTTCCTGTACAGTTCAACATGAAACCGGTTAGATCAAGATCATGTTTAGAGAAACAAAGATTCTGGCAGCACATTTATGTCAAAAAACAGGGAGAAAAGAAGTTAAAAAGAATTTTGTTTCCAGAAACAAGAATCACAACAATCTATACTTGTGACTATTTCACAAACTTTCACCAGACTGTGTCGCAGCCCCATAAATCTTAACAACCACCAAAAACATTTTTGCTACATTATAAAAGTTTGGTAAACTAAAAGTCTTCTTTAATCTGATTTTAGTTTTTTACTTGCATTTTTTGTTGATTTCAAGCTGTTTATAATGCTGCTCCACATTTGTCAGAGTGGAAAAATTCAGAGCTCACCTTCAGCGGTAGCAGCTTCGACACAGATGCACAGCTGAATGAACAGTGTTGCACGTCCAGGCGTGTTCGCTCCTCCTCCTCCCCAGTTTTTGGTTCACCATCTTTACCTCCTAAATGTTGCAGAGAAGCAACTTTTCCTCTTGTACTTTCGGCTTCTACCTTTAGGAGTCACTGCAGAGGATCATCTGCCTGCACTTCACCCGACATCATCTCCTGTCGCACCAACACTCAGCATCTCCTACATCCAGAAATCTACTCTGTGGTCTCCTTCTTCAGCATACTTTGTCTAATATAATATAATGTAAATTATCTTTTTTTGTTGTTTTCTTGTTTGATTGATTTTGTTTTCATTTTCTGGTTAACTGACCAAAGTTACTAGGTAAACATAGTTTAACTGGGTATTAACAGCTCTCTTTGAGGGTCACAGTACAGGAATGTGGATGGATGTTTTTCCAACTGTTTTATATTTATTTATATGACCAAAATTAGAACTACGGTGTGACAGTGGAACACCAAAGCTGAACTAAATTCTGGTATGTAACACAGAAATCTGAATAGAGGCGTGTAACATGTTGTATTGTTCTCAGTATTTTTCCACTGGTGATGCACAGGGAGCGACTCTGCAGCCAATTTAAACCTGCTCACTGTGCACACACACTGTGTTGTTGGTTCACACTGCTTTGTACGTCAGGTTGCTCTGAATGCAAATGTGGTTAACAAGTCTGTTCCCAGTGGTGTCTCATGTTTCACAGTCAGTTTGCCTGAAGTTTCTGTCAGAGCTGGCTGATTTCTCTAAATGCTAGATCTTTAAGGGCCTCTTTTATTGCCTCCTTTATCAGAGGATACAGTTGAGGATCCTTTGGGAAAGAAAAGGAGATGTGCAATCCCGCAGTTTACAACGAGTCACTATCAGTCAGGCCTGCTGTTTTCTACAGTCTGGTAAACTTGAATGTTACATGGTGAAAAAGATGAGATAAATTAAAACGATCAAACTGAGGGTTGGAGTGTAACTTAGTTTCATTCAGGGGACTTTTTTTTTTCTCTCTAATGAAACTCATGCGAACCATTTGAGGACATAGATTTAGCTTTGGTGCCCTCTGGAGGTCAGTGTCTGATTTAACAACTAAGTGAGACTGGTACACACAGGGCAGTCATTACTTTCTTTATTTGCATATGTTGAACATGCTAACTTACAGTTAACGCGTATGGATGATGGCAGAAATTCATTCATCTAGTCTGCAGAAATGCCGAGTATATATATTTAACAAAAGAATTAATTTACATTTGAAATTATTTTTGATTGGAGCAGTTCCTGTTGATCTGCTCTTTAGTACCATATTAAAACGACTTCTTCAAAGTAAGAAACCCAAGGTACAGTAAAAGGCATAGAAGGAAATCCCCTTGTAGCGGTGCCTGTGGAGGATTAGTGAAAGAGAAACTGAAACAAAGTAATAAAGACACAGGGTCAAATCCAGAGCCAGCAGATCTCCTGAGGTGCTTCATACATACACATCGTCTGCGATCTTTCTCGTCACTTAACAGGTTGGTGTCAAACTAAAACTTAATTGCATGAAATATGGAACACTTACAACAATTTTCATGGATATGTTAGATTGTGGATGTCAGTCCAATAATACTGAGTAGTGTAGGGAAAAATGCAGCATGCTTGAAAATTTGTAGAAATTGTCCCTTACTTCCAAGAAAGAATATAAAAATATTTTAACTCTATTTTAACCAGAATATTGAAATTAATTTAAAGTAAGAAAAAGTAAGATACAGTAAAGGCATGGGAGGAAATCCCCTTGTAGTGGCGCCTGTAGAGGGTTGGTAAAAGAGAAACTGAAACAAAGCAATTTTCAAATATCTTTAGATGGTGTTTGTCAGTGTAACAATACAGTGGAGAGAAAAAAATGCAGCTTGCTTGGAAATCTTTATAAATTGTGTCTTACTCAAAGAACCAATCTCTAAATAATGTTTAAATCTGCTTTGAACAGATTTTTCTTATCTGATTAAGAAAATGGATGAAGATGAAGAAATTCTCCTCAAGAAGCTGAAAGCACTGGTTACAAATATCCAATGGAGCCCAAAGGAGGTCGCTGACTTGTTTGATGCCCTTTTGAAGAGATTTGAGTCATCAGTAAATGACAAATCACATCTCCTCACATGGATGGTAAAAATGTTGCACTGCATAGAGATTCACTTTATTACTTCAGACTGGAAAAATGAAGATGGAAAAACACTTCTGCAACTAGTCCAAGAAAAAACTGTAACAGATGAAACCTTGAAGGAATATTTAGCCAATGACAGAGAGAAGACCTTGGACAAAATCATTGACGAAATCCGCCAAGAAAAGTTGAACCAGGTTGATGAAAAGCTTTTAAATGATGTCAGAGATATTGTATCAACAGTTCATGAAGGGCGTGATATTCCTGAGAACGGTTCACAGAAGAGTGAACTGAAAACCATCTTAAAGAAGCTCTGTTTGGCAGTGGAAAAAACAAAAATTAAAGATACCAAAAAGCCATTTCGGCCACAACTGACACAGATGGTGAGCTGGTGCCTGATGGCTCTTTCAGAAACAGGGCGATTGATTCAGGTCGGCACGGGAGAGGGGAAGTCCTGCATCGTGGCCATGTTTGCAGCTTTTAGAGCTCTGAGAGGAGAAAAAGTCGACATCATGTCGAGTTCATCAGTTCTTGCAGAGAGAGATTGTAAAGAATGGAAAGGATTTTATAAAGAGTTGAACATCACTGCAGATTATAACTGCAACAGGCCTGATGGAGAACTAAAAAAGTGCTATGAGTGTCAAGTTGTTTATGGGACTGCAGAAGACTTTGCTGGTGACTGGCTTCGGCACCACTTCCATAGGTTGGACATATTAGGGCAGAGGAAATTCCAGTGCGCAGTAGTGGATGAAGTGGATTCCCTGATGCTAGACAAGGGTCATCATGTCGTCTATTTAAGCAGTAACATGCCTGCTTTGCAGCATCTCAACCCACTCTTGGCATGTATATGGGCCACTGTTAATCAGTACAAGAAAACTGGCACAGATACAACAGTAGGGCCAAAATATCGTTTTTATCAAGTGCTGGAAAACATGATGGAGAAAGATGGTGATGAGTCCATCATTCGTCAGATAGCAGAGGACACAGGTATACTGTCAAAAGGATCAGTCAAGGATCTGAGAAAGAACCCGAGTCTCTTAAATGAAATGACTAAAAGTGCGACTGCTGACCAGCTGGCTGAGTTCTTCAAAGCAGTGGAAAGGAAATTTCCATCTTCCCAGTTTGCTCTCCACCTCATAAACAGCAATGGTGAAATAGACAAACTCAACAAAGAGCTGCAGAGTGAAAATGGGGAAGCAAAAAGAGTGTCACTGCTTTTACTTGATGGTGGCTTCTGTCAGTACATGTACTCTGATCACAATAGCGTGGTGAGAGCTGTAGAAGAGGAAGTAAAGAGATCAATTCATTTTACTCCATGTGAACTGAACCAAGCTAAAAGCAGCTGCTACATCCCAGGCTTCTTTTCAGAGCTGGTCAAATCTAAACTAAAAGTCTGGATTGAAAATGCATTTGAAGCTCAACTCATGACAGAGGACCATGAATATGTGATGGAGAAACATGGAATCGTGCCCGTGGACTACAGCTGCACAGGGGTTGTTGAAAACAACATGAAGTGGGATGATGGACTGCAACAGTTTATTGAAATGAGACACGAGTCAAAGATGAGTGATATGACAGCCATCACAAACTACATGTCTAATGTGGGATTGCTTCAAAAGTATAAAAACCAGTTTGGAAGTCAGATCTATGGGATGTCTGGAACTCTTGGTCAAGAAAAGGAGACTGAGACTTTGCAAAAGATTTATGACGATATCAAAACCTGTCAGATACCTTCATTCAAACGTAGAAAGCTGTTTGAGGTTGAAGGTGTTGTTGTAGAAGATGAAAAAGAATGGATTGAAAAACTCTGTGATGTTGTCATTGCACAAACCAGACCTACATCATACAGGGATCCTAGAGCTGTGCTCATCATTTGTGAGACTATCAAACGAGCAAAGATGATCCATCGCAGTCTAGGAAATAGAGTCCAGAACAAAAAACTTTATGTAAACAACAACATGGACAACAGTGTGGTCATTTCTAAGGAGCTTGAAGCAGGAAGAGTCATCATAGCGACAAACCTTGCTGGCCGTGGAACAGACCTTCAGGTTTCTGACACAGTAAAGGAAGCTGGAGGTTTGTTTGTTGTGCAGACCTTCCTGCCCAAGAATGCTCGTGTAGAGGCGCAGGCATTCGGCCGAACTGCCAGACAAGGATCTCCAGGATCTGCTCAGCTCATTGTCTGTTTGAGTCATCTGGCACAGCCACTTCAATTATTATTCCTTTTAACAAGAAAACTTCACTCTTTATATAGAAATCTAACAGATGTTAATCCACTTAAACAACATCTGTTTGCAATGCAGTTAAGGTCATATCAACAAAGGAACAGTAATAAAGCATTTGCAGAAATGTCATCAACACTGAAGGATATTTTGACCAAAAAGTCACAGATGGAAATAGACATAGTTAAACAGGTCAGAGAGAGCTCAGTCGCTGATGAACTATCAAGCTACTTGGAGTCTCAGATCCCATTCATGAAGAAGAAGGAAGAGCTCTTCAATGATTATCTGGATGTACTAGATGATGTGTACAAAAGCAGTAACAATCAACCAGAGGCTTCAGATTTGTCTGCTCTGAATGAGTTTTGGGGTATGTGGCTACTCACAATCTTCAGTGCAAAAGACTCTACTGAAGATTTGAAAAGTAGACTGAAAACAGATCTGGACACAGCGAGGCAGAAACTCAGACAGAGAGAATCACCCTCATCAAACCTCTACCACTACATTAGCTTTGGTAACAACCTGCGTGAAAAGGGGAAGTTTGCAGAGAGCATCAACATGTACACTAAAGCCATTCAGAAGGATCACTGTTGGGGAGCTATTGCATATTACAACCGTGCTTTTACATCTTTGAAGCAGCAAGACAGGAGTCAGAGTCCAGACTGTATCAGTCGAGCTCTAGAAGATTTGCAAAATGCACTCAAGTCTGTTCAGCTTCACTGTGATCAACTTGAAGTCACTCAAAGGTTTTCAAATCAGCACATTAACAAAGACAATGATGATTCTCTCACAAGACTTGACGAGCAACTCATGGCCAGATACAGAGTGTTGGTGTCATTTAAGGAACACATTACAGAAGCCATAAAGAAAGTGGTAAAGGCCAGAGATGTGGGTGGGAAAATAAAGGTGGAAAAGACCACAGTCTATGCACTGGTTTCATTGGTGCACTCTGTGCCATTGAAGATATTTTCAATGGAATCACTGCGTGCACTTCTCTCTAGAGACCCTGTGAAGTGCCTCCAACTCATCAGCAACTCCTCCTTTGATATTCTAAATGAGCTTAAATCTCTTAAATCTCTGGGCCTGACTCACATCTATACCTTAGACACACTGTTTACAGTGGTAGGCTTTATCTCAAAGATTGTTAGATCCATAATGTCATTCCTTAAATTTGTTCGGTTCCATGGCAGGTAATCAGCTTGAGCAAATAAACAAATAAATACATATCAGGAAACATGTTAGCAGAGATTTTACAGCAGGGGAACTGTGCTTCCTTACAGTGTAGATTTTCTTCATTTATTTTATGACTACATTTAAAAGAAATCATTCATATATGTATGAAGAGTGTGGATTTACAAAATATCTCAGAATATATATTGAGACATTTCTTCTTCTGATTTTTTTAGCTTAATTTTTAGTCTCACCATTTTCTATATCTAACGATATGTGATATAATTATATACTGTATGCAGTGAGCAAAACCAGTCATTTTTTGATTTGCTTCACTTGAACTACTTTAGTCAGAATTCCCAGTATTTTGTTAAAATGATTTGAACAATAGTTTATAAAGCTCATGATAAGTTGTCATCTAATGCAAAATAGTAATTGAGGTTTAGTGTTTGATTGTTATTTTGTTATTGATGTATTTAGATAAATAATTAAACATAACTGTATTCTTTGCTATGTTTCTTGACACTCAATGCTGCTTTTAGTTTGAGATATTTTGCTAATTCTGCTAATCATATTTGTTAACTTCGTATGCATATACTTTATGTTCAAAGAGATCATTGTCAAAGTAGTATTTTCTCATAAGATCCAGCCCTAACTGTATGCTTTAGATACTATATGCTTTGTAAGCTAGACCAGACAATATTACATACAGAGGAAAAAACCCAAAATCATATGACCCCCTATTAGCAAGTTAAGTTAGTTATTCCTTATTTAACACAAAAGCACAATAATACAACCACAGGCTTACAGGTTTGGCATACAAGAAGGGTAGGGATGGGAGGGTGTGTATGGTCTGTAAACAAAACATGTACAAAGGGCTGAGTATAATCAACATTCAAGTCATGAATTATGCTTCATTAACTGTCTTCCAGTATAACCAGAAATACAAATGAAAATTCCTATATGATCATCTTTGCACGGAAGTTTCCTACACTATTCAACAAACCACACAGTGGCTTTTATTAATTTTTACCCCAATAATGACAAATCACAGAACACAAATATCACTTTAGCTTACAGCTTACAAGTGTGTAGCATAACAACTAGCCTTAGCAGCACCACCACATAGTGAGCAGATTAATGAACATTGCAATTCTACACAAGCCGATTCCCTATATGAAATAAAAGGCACAGGACTGTCCTCTCCTATCAATGTCTACTCACAGTTCTTTAGTGACACACACAACTCCCACCACGCCTAGAAGTCCACTGTTGAGTGAGTTTGCAAGGTCTGTGCTCTGGACCATGTGCCCGATATCGCGATTGCGTTTTCTCACCACAAGGGGGCTCTCACACACAGTCAACATCTTTTCCAACACAGACAGACCCACACCCCAGCCCACTGTCACAGTCCTTTCACAGAGGCAAAGAATGACCACATTGCTCTTTACAGCGGTGAAGGCATTTTTTGGCACAGAGATAGTAAGGGTAGGAATACCAATTTTATAAATTTATTTCAATGATTAATAATAACGCATGCACACACCATTACAACATAAAACGGTGCCACTTTATTATGCGACACATGCAAACTTACCAAAAACTTACCCCAAAATGTGGGTAATATTTCTGACAAGAAATAAGCTGTGAGCATTTAGGATGAATAGGGGCCAAAGTTTTAGCTGTGCACTCACAGGTTTGAGACATCCAGTCATTGAACCATTCCATTTTTTGGCATCTCTTCCTCTCATTCCCAATTAATGAACATCATCAGCTGCCACAAAACCCACATCGCACAGACACAGCCAGAGAGGGGGAGGGGGAGTTGAGTTTTCCAGACTTCAGTTAAACTAAATTTGTATAAAGTTTGGTTTATAGAGGAAAAAAAACATTTTCTGTACTTGGAAATCTCCAGATTTTTCTTTCTTCTTGAGGTGAACCTATTCTACTTGCTGTTCAAGTGTTTGTATCATTTATGATTTTCACATGTTCCTTTCTGTGTCGATGACAAATTGTTGATGATCCAGATGTTTAAAGGAATTTTAACTTGTTAGTTTTAGACTCTGACACTAAAGGTCCAGTATTTTTAGTGCTCAGCAGCTCAGAGAAATAATGCAACTGAAAGCAGAACCTCTGAGAAGACTCTGAATGGATCTTCATGAGGAGATGAGGAGTATGATTTCTCTTCAAACGTCAGTTTGTTAAAATGGTGAAAATTTGAGTTGTTAGCGTAATAACAAATCAATTTAGTAATAAAAAAGCCATCCGTGGTGTAGCTCAGGGTGAGTGTGATGTCTTATTTTTTAGTATCATTATTAAATCTACAGAGGTCAGAATCACTAGTTCATCTGTTTACTGCCTAATAGGAGATTTTACACACATACAGCAGTGGTGAAGGCAAGGCAGACCTGAACTTCACAGTCTGACCCAGCTAATGACCAGCAGAAGACGATCCACGATTGTATAGAAATCAATGAAGGCGATACAGTGATGAGTTGTTGACCACAGGACATGCAAGAAAGACAAAGTGCAAACCACTTCAGAGGTGTATTTATTTGCCTTGTTTATTTATTTATGTGTTCATATGGTTGCATCTGTGACCTCAGCTAACATTTTCATCGTAACTTTATGGGGCAGCTTGTGATCATAAGCAAATGTAAAAATAATAATAATCAGACTAAGGAGCTTGGAAAGAAAAGCGTCTGGACTTCTTGAGTTGCTTGAAGACGTTTCACCTCTCATCCGAGAAGCTTCTTCAGTTCTAAGGATCAGTGGTGGAGAGTCCCAGATTTAAACCTAGTGGGAGTTCCCCCCCCCAAAGGGGGACAAAGGACCCTCTGATGATCCTCTACCTAATCACATGAGCCAAGGTGTGAAAACGGGTGTGGGTCCTAATCAGCCAGAGTTTCGGGTGAGCTCATTGTGAAACCTGGCCCCACCCTATCATGTGATTTCCTGAGGTCAGATGGCCCAGGATGTGAGTGGGCGTTAAGGCGTCTGGGAAGGAATCTCAAAACTGGATTATAGATGGCAGACAGTTGGTGTCGTAAACCACCGCCTGTGTTCAAAGATGGTCGCTCACAGTGGACGTAAATGGCTTCTTTCACTCCTCTTTCTCCGATGTAGAGGTCTGGGCATTCCTCGCTGCACTGTACAGCGTACACCACATTGTTCAGTTTGGGTTTAGGAGTTTTGTCTTTCGGGTGAACCAGTTTCTGTCTGAGTGTGTTGCTGGGTCTGAAATACACTGGGATGTCGTGTTTGGAGAAAACTCTCCTGAGTTTCTCTGATGCACCGGCTACATAGGGGATGACAACGTTGTTGCGTCTATCCTTCTTATCCTCCCTCGCTGGTGTCTGATCTTCTTTTCTGTGCATCTTTGCTGACTTTATAAAAGCCCAATTAGGATAACCACATGTTTTAAGTGCTTCCTTTACATGTGTGTGTTCCTTCTTTTTTCCCTCAGGCTTAGAGGGAACATGTTCTGCCCGGTGGTGTAGGGTCCTGATTACTCTAAGTTTGTGTTCCAGAGGGTGATGGGAGTCAAAGAGGAGGTACTGGTCCGTGTGTGTGGGCTTCCAGTAAACTTCAATGTTGAGGTTGCCATTCTCTTCAATGTGCACGGCGCAGTCCAGGAAGGGCAAACAGTTATCCTTTGTGTCTTCCCTGGTGAACTTGATGTTTTTATCCACGGCGTTAATGTGCGCAGTGAAGGATTCCACTTCTTGTGTTTTGATTTTGACCCAGGTGTCGTCTACATATCTGTACCAGTGGCTGGGTACTCTCCCTTTAAAAGAGCCAAGAGCATTTCTTTCTACTTCCTCCATGTAAAGTTTGGCTACAATAGGTGACATGGGGGAGCCCATGGCGCAGCCATGTTTTTGTCTGTAGAAAACCTCATGTTCTCATGTCATATTTAGAGTCTCTTCTTTGTGGTGTGTGGAGCTTCAGTGCCAAGATTACCAACAACAACAAAATTCTACTGGAGCTTTTTGCAGTTCATGGGATTTCATAGTGTATTTATAAATCACTATGAGTATGAAAAAAATCTCAGAGAGAAAACGAAAGTTTTGCCTCCTGCCCGGCCGGCCTCCTGAACTTTTTTCTGGACTCTTGGGCCGTCGTCCTCCGGGCCGGCCCCCTGAACTGCCCAGGTTTGGACTATCGTGCCGTCAGCCTCCGGGCCGACCCCCTGAACTTTGTGTGAACTGTTTTTCCTGGCTGCCTGCGCCTGTCGTGAGCCTGTGTTTTGTCATGTTGCTTTCCGGGCTCCGGTGTTTGCACTTTTTTTTTTGTTTCTGGCTCCTTGTTTGGTTTGTTTCGAGCCCTCCATCCTGTTTCCCCCACCGCCCGCCCCGGTTGGGTTGTTTTTCGTTTTTGGTGTTCTGGTTTGGGCTGTCTGGAAGCCAGCCCTTAAGGGGGGGGTACTGTTAGGATCCCTGGGTCAGCGACCCAGTGGTTTGTGTTTTGGTTCTTTGAGTTTGTTATTTCATTATATTCTAGTTTTGCTTTTTGAGTTTTTGGATTATTCTTAGTTTAGGTTCTCTGGGTGGGTTCTGTTAGAGTTTTAGTGTTCTGGTTTTCTGTCTGTGATTCTGAGTTGCTGTCTCCCCTGTTTGCTGTATCCCCACGTCCAGTCAGTGTCTGTGTCTGCCCTGGTCCCACGTCTTTGTTCCCTTTGTTATAATGCCTGCCTGTGATTCTGTGTTGTGTTTCCTGTTTTACTTTGAAGGTCTCTGTCTTTTCTCAGTGTGTTCAGTTTACGCTTCTTTGTCTCGTTAGTCCTGATTTGCCCCAGGTGTGTTTCCCTCCTGTTGCCCATTCCCTGATTACTCCCTCTGCGTATTTAAGCCCTGTGTTTTCCTGTGCTCTCTGTCGCGTTCTACCGTTTACTTAGCTGTGTGTTCTGTTAGTCCTCTGGTTTAAGTTTATTTTGATTTTTTCCAGTCATGTTATGTTACCCTTTTTTGAGTTCAGTATTAAAGCTGTTTTGAGTTCACCTTTGGTCTCCGGAGTCTGCACCTTGGGTCCTATTCCTGTCTGCACACAGCCTGCACCTAACAGTTAAGTAGTAAGTTTTGTTTTACAAGAAATGAGAGAGGTGGAGGGTTGGGCTCCACCCACAGCCTGCAGCAACTGTTGGTCAATTGGAAAGTTTCCAACATTTATTCTCTGATTTTAATCCATAAAAAGGATATTTTAATGAAATAGAACTCATTGTGCATTACTCAGATGGATTATCATAGGTTTTGCTGCAGGTTTTACTCTGTTAAATACACAGAAAAAGTGAACAAGTTATAAAGTTGACTCTGGAGGTCAGTTATAAACACTATGAGCTGTATTTATGAACAGGACAGAAATTTGTTTATTGATTTCTAACATTTATTCTGCTCTTAAGCATATTTATTAAACCCAGAGTATTGACTGACAGGAGGAATGTGTAAAGGTGCTGAAAAGTAAAGAGCCACAAACAAAATCCATCTTGACACACACAGTAAACACATCTGAACTTGACTGAATGCATTCGGCTGCTAGCTTATAAGAAATCACACGTTCAGGGGTTTGTAAAATACACAGTTGAATCTGATCAATTCAATTAACTTCAATTATTTAGATATAAGTCTCTACTTATGCTGCTTCCCTCTTGTTTCAGCAGCTGTTTTTAAAGACGGGCTCTGCAAGCACAGACAAGAAGACTGAAGTCTGTTTTCTTCTTCATGTACTGACCATAAACATGCACTGACCCAAGTGTATCAGAGTGGGGAAACTTTTAGTCTCTCTCACGTAAATCCTCACAAACATTTGAAACCTTCTTTAATGCCATAAAGATCACTGTGTGTGTCTGAGATGGACCAACAGAAGCTTCACTTCTGATTTTCTTTGTTTAATATGCAGATAGAAACAAATCAATTTTAACAAATTAGCTCAATACAAGAGAAACAGCTGCTGGTGCTTTGGAGTGGCTGGAGTGGTGGCCTTAACTTATTAACATTTAACTTAGATATTTGCCCCTTTAACCTTGCAGACAGGCAACAATAAACCCAAATAATTCAACACATAATAATACCGATGATGCCTTCAAATCAGACTATGGGCCATTTCAGATTTTACAGGAGTACAACTGATAGCATTAACTCCAGATTCAGTCTTAGGCATTTTGATGCAATACATGTGGCACATTCAGCATCACAAGGTTGCATGCTACTGTGTTAAATGCAGAACACATCCTTCTTTCTTGCATTATTTTAGACTTCCAGGTTGAAGATCATTTGCACACAGAGCTTACAGGATGTACATGTGACATTGTATTTATAATGTCCTTATTATAAGTCCTTTACTGATGCAGCAGTCTGGTTGATGTGATACGCTACTTTACTCACAGTTCAAAGAAAGAATGCAATGAATGTAGATGGCTGCAAAGCAGCGTTGAGTTTTCACTGTAGCAGCCCTTGGCATCAAGAATGACAGAAGAGTCTCTAACAGGTGCAGCCATTTATTTCCTCACCAAACTTGGCTCATTAGATAGTCATATTAACTTTTTAAACTCTAAATAGGGTAATTTGGTAGAATTTAAAAATACATGTACTGCAGGTCTGTGGTGATTTTCAGTGCTACTTTCATCTGGTTTTGATTCTGGTTGTGTCTTGGATGAGTCCCAAAGTAGACCTTAAGTTCAAGTGTTGTAGTCCTGTTTTAATTCCGGATTAGTTCTGGGTCTGGTCGAATTGGGATTTAGTCCCCGTGTCTTGATAGAGCACTCTTTTTTTTTTTTTTTTTTTTTTTTTTTTTAACAAAACTCAAAACACAGCCTAATAAATCTTTCAGTCATTTCTATTTTTTATTTAATTATTTGTTTAATTATTCATTTATTAATTAAAAACATTCTAACATATCTTACAAAAAAACAAAAACAGGATCTTTGAATTTTGCATGTTTATGAAAAACAAAACTAATCAGCTGCAGTGAGTTGAAAATGAGATCAAACATGATGCTTGAGCTCACACTGGGTTTAGATAAAACAATACAGTCGCTTTATCACAACAGGTGATCAGTGTTGGACACAGCTGTGTGTTTTGTGCTATTATTGGTTGACCTCACAGAACAGAAGGAACCATAATGAAAAACTTAAATATGTGCAGTTAAGCTGTGATCACTGTAATATCATGCACTCTGAATCCATCAGAAATTACTTTTATAATGGTAACTGTATGTGAAGTGAAGTAACTGTCATATTTCCAAATTTCTGTCTTTATGCATTTGGTATCATGCATTGAACCCCTTTGACTCCATTAGTCCACCAAATGCTGGACATTCATGATCAAATGCTGGCACTCTGTGGATGCAGGTTGAGGAGGATGAAGCAGTTCATCTTCAATTGTCAGAGTGACATCAGTGGTCCTAGTGGAGTGTTGGTGACTGTTGTTTGCTTCCAGGTCATTTCTGTCTCTGTGTTCATCAGCAGGAGATTCAGAGTTCAAAAATCTCTCAGACATTTCAATCTGTGGTTCAGCAGGAGGACGACGTGAATCCTGTTGTTTAAGTGTTTTGTAGATCACAAAAACAACAGCAGCAACAAGAAGCACAGCAGGAACTGACAGACCAACAATCAGTCCAACAGATCCTCCTGTCTGACCTGCAGGTGAGAAACAGGTGTGAGGTGTCAGCTGTCAGGTAGGTGATGAGTGAAGAACAGAACAGAATCCATTTCCTCTTCAAACTGCTGTCAGACATTATCTACTGCACTCTGATCACATCACTCAGACCAGCTGCTTTCTACAAAGTCTCATCAACAACATCTTTAGAAACAAACATCAACAACCAGGAAGCAGCTTCACCTCTGATCACACACACACTCAACTCTACTCACTCACCTGGAGGAACAACAACACTCAGTGTTAAGTTGCAGATGGATGTATATGATTCATTGATGAAGACACAGCACTCGTATGCCCCAGTGTCATTTGTTGTCACATTCTTCAGATTTAAAGACACATTCCCATTTGTCTTCTCTCGGTCATCTAGAGCCACCCGGTTGTGAAACGATGGATCCTGGTTGTGTGGCTCACAGTGCCCGTCCCGCTCTAAATAGACATATTCTTCTATCTGGTCAGGTCTGGCCCACTTTACGCCTGTGAAGTTGTTATCTGGATCTTGACACGTCAGAATAACATCCTGTCCAGGCATAGCTGTGATGTCTAAAAGAGAAACAACACAGACTAAAGGTCAACAGTCAGCATCCAAAGCTCGGTAACTATATAATGTTTGTTAATGTTGACTAAAATAACCCTGATTATGTTTTTAGCTGCTCTGTGCTCAACTTCTGTTGAAATCATCTTAGGCTGAACTTTTTTGTTTGAAACTAAAATCAAATTGAACATGTTCACACCTCAATCTGTTGTCTGTGGCGTGAACAAATCCAACCCCATAATGTGCACTTTTCCCTGTTTAAAATTTCTACATTTCACAGACTGCAGTGAGACAGCCTCACATAGAGCCTGATAATCACTGAAACCTTCTTTAAGTTCAGTTCCTGTCACTTCACTGAGCATCATTGTTCACTTATACTTCTTTTTGTCACGTTTAGTTCGTAGTTTGGTGAGGCCAAAAGTTAATCAAAATCTGTATTTGTTTGCAAACGAGAATATCTCATAATGATAAAATCCCTGTGGTTGTTCACTTTGTCTAAGAAACGTGAAAAAACAAAAAAAGCAATAGAAATAGAAACTAAATTCACAAAGTGCAAGAATAACTAAATTTGTATCACTGCTAAAACAGACCACAAATCTCTGTTCAAGCACAGAGAAGCAGACACATGTGGGACGTTAAACAGGTTTAAACGGGCTCTGCTGTCGAGTTGTTTAGATCGTTGCTTAGCGTATTGTGAAAAAGGCCCGCCCACGGGGAGTGAGACACGGCTGCGTAGACGCCTCCATACCTCTACGCCGGAGTTAACACCGCGATGGGTTGGCGCCGGGATAGATCCCGCGCCACGACATTAAACCCTCGATATAGACTATAGACAGAGCATTCATCGCGGCGGTGTTCTGAACATTGAGTGGCGTTTCTCGGCTTCGGTGTGGACAGAGAGAAGTTTTGCTTCAGCTTGTGACGGTAAGCAGAGACTCTTTCACGGACAGATTGCGGAAACCTTTTGGTTCAGTCTCAGCTGCTCTTTTTAGACATATTCTCCTGATTCTTTGTGAGCCTCTTACACACACTTGTTTTACTTTTCAATATGTTTTTGCTTAACATTTCATTTTTCTATTTTCATTTTAGTTTCCTTTACTTATCTCTTTGCTTAGAATTTTGTTTAGGGATGATTTTCAACATTATTTTAGACACACTGGGCTGTTTGTGGGTTCACACCACGATCAACAGGGTTTTGTGTTTTCTTTCCTTCTCGTTTCACTCATTTTCTTCTGCTTTTGGCCACAGATTTCTGCCCTTTTTTGTTTCCAGAAAAACGGTTTTTATCGGACCTTCCTCACTTATTTACTGATTCGTTTTCATGGACATTTTTGTTTAAAGAACTGTATTTAAAGATTGATAAAATCCGCTGTTCAGGACTGTAACACGGCAGGCGTTTGTACTTCATCTGTATAATACCTTACTAAGTCTCATACTCACTTCTACTAACAAAACAACAATAATAATAATTATGATTATAACAGATGCAATACAACACAATTAACCCGTGAATGCTTAATAATTATGAAACAGCAAAGTTATTTTATTACTAGCGCATCCCACTTCATGGGTTTAACATTGCGAAACTGCTCTTGTATAGTGTTTGATAACCTCTGAGAGCTCAGTAACAGACACGTTATAAAAATATGTGTAAAATTAGTGTAAATTTGAAGTTGAAACGACGTCTAAAACGACCACATTTTCATTTAAAACAGGCCACGCACGAAGGTCTTACCGAAGACAACAGTAGATGTTCAGCAAGCGTGGCCTGGCGTTACAAAACAACACCAAATACCCCAAACCCCCAAGCAAAAATAATATTTATAATAATAATTACCTTGGGTAGCTTGGGTAGCTCCAACGATGAAGTAGAGTAGAGTCCACAGGTGCCTCATTGTTCCAAGAGGAGCGGGGCCTCCCGGTTGTGCAAAGTGAGGAGCATTGCTCCGGACGTATTCTTTATTCACCCACAGAGCCGCAGACGACTGCGGGACTTGGTTGTAGTCGTCCACGGTCCTGTAGTGGCTTCAGCTCTCGATGATGAGCCGAGGACTTTTCAGGGACCGAGGACTGAACCTGAACAAATCCTTTAGGTTCAGTCTCATTTTTACACATATTCTCCTGATTGTTTGTGAGCCTCCTAAACGCACTTATTTTATTTTTTACATTTATTTTGTTTAACATTTGATTTTTGAAACTGATTGTTATTTTAGTTTCCTTTCAAACGGTTTTCACATTGAGTTTGCTCGGTTCTCTTTCATTTAGGAATGCTTTTCGACATTATTTTTGACACACTGGGCTGTTTGCGGGCTCACACCACAAACATAAACAGGAGCTTGTATTTTTTTCTTCTCGTTTTACTCATTTTACTTTTTTCAGAGTTTTTTTTCCCTTCTTTTGGCCACAAATGTCTTTCTTTTTCCTTTCTTTTCTTTATTTTTTCAATTTTTGTAGTATAACAAACCCCGCAGTTCAGGACTGCAGGCGTTTGCACTTCTAATACCTTAGTAAATCTCATACTCACTGCTAACAACAATAATAATGATGATTATGATTATGATAACAGCTGCAATTAAAGTATTCGGTGAACTACGAAACAGCAAAGTGTTAATAACATATTTTATTACAAGCAACTCCAATTTCATGGTTTTCAGCAGAAACCTTTACACAGAACCACAGCAGAGACCAGAAGAGAATCATTTTTTGTCATTTTTCTTAAGAATAAACCAAACCGAGAAGGAACAAAGTTCGTTACCATGCTGGCCTATTGCAAAGTGTTTGGGTTTATTTTTTGGGGAGTGACGTAAAGGTTTAAACCCATCGAATGATTGTGACGCAGCTTTCTTTTTTCATTGTGAAGTTCACAATGCAAATTAAAGATGAAAAGTTGTTACACATAAATAAAACTGAATCATGGTTGTTTGTTAAACTGGGTTTACATTATTATAGTCTTTGGTTGTTTTGTGGAAATTTAGCTATAAAAATATTTATTTTTTTAAGGTGTAGGAGTCGACATCTCATGTGATATTTTATTTTACTTTTTCTCTTTAACATCTGCTGGAAAACAAAGTGAATTATGATAAATGACATCACTAACTATTCAGACAGAATGAAACCTGCACCTTGGCTCCTGAATAATTCTGGCTTTGAATTTGAAATGTGGAAGCAAAGTTTCTGCTCTCACGTTGGCTCTTTTTTGTGTCTTGCAGAAACAGATCAGAAGTTTCTGGAACCATTTCAGCTTCTTTCTCGGAGACGATCATAAGATGTTCATAAGAATAATGTTCTTGGAGCTCTAACTTTGCTTCAGGATTCTGTGTGTTGATTTCATCGACTGCTTGTTTATTAATAAGTCTTTATTTATATTATTGTTGAAAAGAACTCCAAATTTAAGAAAGAGGTAAGTTTAGTTTTATAGAAGAGAGAGAGCAGTCTCTTTGTCATAGCTACAAATATAAAAACACATTAAATCTGCACCTGTAGATGACAATCAGCAATGCAGCTCCATTTAAAAAGATTAAGATAAAAATTAAAGTGTGAATCAACGACTGCTGCTCTCTGAACTTGTAATGTGACTCTTTCCTTACTTGTTTAAAATATCTGAATGATCAGTCATTACTGCTTTTCTTGAAACCTCAACACAGAAAAAGAATAAAAAATAAATGATGTGAAATTCATCACTTTATTATTTATTTATCTACATCTCTTTTTTTGTCATTCTTTAGTACAGGAATCACGATTGCTTTACATTATGTAATGTGAGAACAAGGTGTTTACTGGGAAAAGTCTTTAACCAATGAAAAACTGACACACCACACACTTACTTGGAAAATAGTTTCTGGGTGTGTCAGTTTACGTGAAGCGCCTGAGTGGGAACTTACATTCACCTGTTTGAAAGTGGAAAAGGTCCAAGAAAAGGGCACTTTTTAAAATAGAATAAGAAGTCTGTAATATTTCAAGGAATTAATTTAAGTGGCGCAGGGATTTGGATGTAATCAGTGTACTGTTTTCTAATACTGTCAATAATAAAAGATGAAAATAATTTAAGATGTTTTCAAACTGCTGCCAGCTTTTGAATCTATACTGAGCCTTTCAGTGTGTTCTCCTTGTGCCTCTGTGGACTGTCTCTGGCACCAAAGTTTCCTCTCAAAATCCAAAGACAGACATGTTTGTTCCTGAGTCGGGGTCAGGGATTTGTTGAAACACCTGAAGCACCTTCTGGTACTTTCTGAGGAACGGGCTCAACCAGTTAAACTGCATTCCACCAAACAAGTTTTTACAGGGCCTGTGCGTCAGAGATGACGAGTGCTTGCGTGTGTCTCTTCAAATTTTCCATCACGTGTCATTCACACAACTGCTCCTCTCAGTCAACTCTCTGGGTTTATGAAATAGTAAAAGAGCAGAACAAATGTTAGACCGAAACCATTCAGAAATCTGTAGTCAAGATGAACTCAGTAATCATCAAGCTTGAATCTCCTCTATCATGTTTTTAAGTCTTTCACAATAAGAAGCTGATAAATAAAATAAAAATAATAAAGCTGATAAAATAACAAAAAATCATGAGATAAAAGGGGTTTTATTAAGAAACAAGCCAAGAGAGTGCTCTGCTGTGGTTTGCTCTTTAACAAGGTGACGGTGGATTTTTGGGGGGATTTTGTTTATCATTATCTTAGACACTCCCCTCTGCTGATTTTTTAAAATTTACATCCAAAGTATTTCATTCACAGTTCACATAAAATCATTTTGATTCAACACAAGATTTTTTAATTTACTATGACACAAATTTATGATCTGATGTTAAAATGATTTCAGTGTGCTTTCACCTGCAGCTACATCTTAATGTCAAATATACTGAAAGATATTGTGTACTGATAACAACAAATACTTTTACTTCAGGTTCTTTGAATGTATTTTCATGCTACTGCTTTAGTAAATGATCCAAATACTACTACTTCTTTATTACACTTATATTCATTAGATTCATTACACACAACTGAAGTAGTTCAAGCCTTTCATTGTTTTAATATTGATGATTTTGGCATACATAACTCTCCAAAATTCCTATCTCAAGAAATTAGCCTATTTCATCCGACCAATAAAAGAAAAGTGTTTTTAATACAAAAAAAATAAACCCTCAAATAATTATGTTGAGTTATGCACTCAATACTTGGTCGTGAATCCTTTTGCAGAAATGACTGCTTCAATGCGGCGTGGCATGGAGGCAATCAGCCTGTGGCACTGCTGAGGTGTTATGGACGCCCAGGATGCTTCGATAGCGGCCTTAAGCTCATCCAGAGTGTTGGGTCTATACTGATTCTCTTCACAATATCCCACAGATTCTCTATGGGGTTCAGGTCAGGAGAGTTATGTATGCCAAAATCATCAATATTAAAACAATGAAAGGCTTGAACTACTTCAGTTGTGTGTAATGAATCTAAAATATATAAAAGTCTAATGTTTATCAGTACATTACAGGAAATAATGAATGTATCACAATATGCAAATTTTTGGAGAAGGGTATCTATCTATCTATCTATCTATCTATCTATCTATCTATCTATCTATCTATCTATCTATCTATCTATCTATCTATCTATCTATCTATATATATATATATATAATTTTTTTAAAGACCTTTGGTGCCATCTGGAGGTCAGTGTCTGATTTACCAACGCAGTGATGGTAAACACAGGACAGTTGTTACTGTATATACTTGTGTTGCAGTAATTGTCTGTCCTGGGTGTGTGACACTGTGTTCCGTGTGAAGAGTGTATGCAATAATATTAATAATAACAATAATAATAATAATAATAATAAATTTTATTTGAAAGCGCCTTTCAAAACACTCAAGGTCACTGTACACAGCAGAATAAAAAGCAACATAAAAGCAGGCAGTTTACACAATCATAAAAGCATAAGACATGAACAAATTTAAAATAGCAGAGTGGAGAGGTTATGTGGGATAAGCTATTTTGAACAGGTGGGTTTTGAGTTGGGACTTAAAGAGAGAGAAAGAAGAGATATTTCTTAGATCAGGAGGTAGGGAATTCCAGAGCTGTGGAGCAGAGAAGCTAAAAGCCCTGCTCTCCATGGTGGCAAAACGAGGGGAGGGGACAGAGAGAGAAAGGGAAGAAGAAGATCTGAGACATCGAGATGGGGCGGTGATGTTAACCAGATCAGAAAGATATGGAGAACAGAGATGAAATTGATACGATATTTGAGCGGGAGCCAGTGAAGCTGCTGCAGGAAAGGGGTGATGTGGTGGATAGAAGGGGTCCTGGTGATGATACGGGCAGCAGAGTTCTGGATGCGTTGGAGCTTGTGGATGGATTTTTGAGTAAGACCAAAAAGAAGTGAATTACAATAATCAATCCGGGAAGTAACAAGGCTATGGACAAGAATGGCAGTTGCATGTGGGGTGAGAAAAGAACGGAGACAATTAATGTTGCGCAATTGAAAATATGCAGACCGAGTGACATTATTAATGTGTGAATTGAAAGATAGAGTACTGTCGAGACTGACACCCAAACTTTTCACAGAGGAAGAAACGAAGACCGGCGAGTTATTGATAGTAACAGAGAAACTGTTGGTTCTGGATAATGTTGATTTAGTTTCTACCAAGAGGAGCTCAGATTTATAACTATTGAGTTTGAGAAAATTAGAAGAGAACCATGAATTTAGTTTGACTAAGCAGAGAGTGAGGGAGCGAAGAGCAGATTCAGGTTTAATGGACAGATAAAGCTGGGTGTCATCAGCATAACAGTGAAAGTGGATATTGTACTGGGTGTACCCCGCCTCTCGCCCTATGACAGTTGGGATAGGCTCCAGCGCCCCCCGCAACCCTGAAAAGGATAAGCGGAAGCGAATGGATGGATGGATGGATGGAAATGGGCAATGTGCGTGAGCATGGCCCACAGCTGACACGTGGTGTAACTGTAAAGGTGCAGCATTGCTATTAAAGCTTAATTTATCTATCATCTATGTATCTTGGGTGTCTCGATTGATTTCTGCCTGCCTCACTACTCCGCAAAAGTGAAGTGAGTTAACCCTGGAGGAGGACGTTTAGCCTTCCTTTTAAGGCCTTGGGGCCTCGCATCTCCCGACCACAGTCAGGAGACTGACAACAAGGATGATGTTACCCTAAAAGATTAAAAAATTATTAAATAATGACTTTAAAACAACACATTTAAGCCCTTTATTGTGATAAAACAAGGATTCATATATGTTGTACAAGATCATTATGATACAGGGCCTAGTTATTATTAGCTACTAGCAATGAGCAATGATGGTTGTAACTGTGTACCTTCCAAGGGGAAAAATCGTTTAACACTCATTTTGGAAGAAAAAACATCAACATTTTAGGATATTTTTTTCCCCCCAGATTTGATGAATGTAGTTTTTTATGTCCCAATTGCCATTCAAAATAAAGTAGAAATAATAGAAGTAATACTTCTCAGTAGCATAATCAAAACCTTGTTCTATATGATTTTGGTTAAATTATTTAGGAATTGTTGACTCACTGGGTAGATTGTAAAACCTATATACAGGAACTATATACTGATAAAAATATAGAAAATTATATATGTTTAAAGATTTTAAATAAGCAAAGTATTTGGACTTTAAGGTACAGGTTAGCATTTTTATGAAGAAAAGAAAGGAAGAAATCAGAATTCCAGGTGCGTCAAGATTGGATTGAATCATACAAAAGTTTATTCATATAATTCGATGTCTTGGGGATGTCCGTGTCTGCTTTACATGGCTGTAAGAATGATCTGTACATTTTTCAATGGTAATAAAACAAAAATACATAGCCACCATGTAACTGCACACAGGTTCTCATTAGATCTCATAAGAAAAAGTTTTCACTATTTGTCTTAACTTATTATACTTAAGGACATTGATCAGCATTGAATCCCCCCCCCCCCCCCCTTTTTTTTAAACAACAATGTATTTATTTGTTTGTCTGATGTTTCATGACATCACTTCTGCCACACGTTGTTTCTGAATCATCTCATTGATTTAGCCATGAAGTGGAGTGTAAATTTAACTGTTGAACCTGAATCTACGTCTGTGGCTGAGGCTGTCATTTCTGTGGCACCAAACTTGATTTCTAGCTTGATTTCACGATTCATGTCACCTGCTGTGTGAGATGACTCAAGAGTAATTGTACCAATTTTCTCTATTCCCCACTCATCCAGATATACTAAACCTTGAATGTTTCTCTCTGTGCGATAAAATTCAAAGGTAACCTCTTTCTGATCGCTTACTAGACTGAAGCTGTGCACACTGGATTTATCCCAGCCCACTTCCTCATTTTCCTTCATCAGTACACAGAAAATATCATTACATCTTGCCCTCTTTGTTTGTGTATTTCTTGTCTGCCCTGTGCTTGGAATCATCAAAACTATTAAGTAAAACCACTTTTTCAAGTGATGTTTTTTTCCAAACATCACAGCTCCCTTCATGATTGCTTCTTGAGGATGAAAAGGACACAGAACTTTACACTGATCCCTAAACTGATTGGTAATATGCTGACGCAGAATCAGGCTTTGAGCGTAGCCCCCGACTAACAGAATGTACTTAATGGTGAAACCTTTCTTCAGGATTTCTCTGAGACACTTGGTGATGCCATTCAGACTCTCAGCAAAGAAAGACCTTACTTTCTGTTTTGAGATTTTGATGGATCCTTGATTCCAGGAAACACCTCTCAGTGATTCAAAAAACTTTTCCATTTTCTGCTTTTCCTTTGCCATTTCACCCAGGTTATATGAGCAGCAGATCTCCACATCATCATCATCATTCTCTTTTAACACTGAGATATCATACATCATCTTCTGCAGCTCTCCTGGATGCTCTTTTTCATATGCATCCCACAAATTATCACTGAAGATTTCTCTGAGGAACTCTTTGAATTTTTTATCCACAGTTTGTCCCCCCAGATCATTTCCTGAGGCCTTGTGCAGCTCTTTCAGGGCTCCTCCCTCCAGGACTTCATGAACAGTGATGTCAATGGTTCCACCTGCAAAACACAGAAATTAATTAAAAATAATTAAAAGTGACAAGTGATAGCATCTTTACAAATCATTCTCTCCTCCACCCTCCTAATGCAGACTTTGGGGCCTTTATCACTCACTGGTGAATACACAGAACTATACACAGGTGTGTATATTACCGCGTACAATGATAAAGAGTTGATACAAATATATTTTAACAGTGCTAGACTGTATAACAGTGGAAACAAACTAATCTTTAAACCTGGAGCTCCTCTGTTTATTCACTGTACATCAGTCTAGAAACCCATAACACAGTCTGGTTTCATGCTTCAATGGACAAATAATTTATCTATATAAAAACATACATAATAACATAGTAAGTGTATATAAATATGCACACACACGCACGCACGCACGCATGCACGCACGCACACACACACACACACACACACACACACACGCACACACACACACACACACACACGTTTGCACTGATCAGGAGATGCTCTGAAGTGAAAATAAAGGCATTCTGTTCTATTCTACCTAATCACATGAGTCAAGGCATGAAAAAGGGTGTGGAACCTAACCCCACCCTATCGTGTGATTTCCTAAGGTCAGATGGCCCAGGTTGTGAGTGGGCATTAAGGCGTCTGGAAAGGGATGTCAAAACTGGATTAGAGCTGGCAGACAGTTGGTGTCATAAACCACCGCATCTGTTCAACAATGGTCGCTCACAGTGGACATAAATGGCTTCTATCACTCCTCTTTCAAACCATAAAAAACATAAAAAAGTAAGAAAAACTGCACTATGAAAACATAGAGTACCTCCACAGTCCACCACAATGTATTGTGTTCCTGAAGCCTGTTCAAATGTGACATCACTGTTATCTTCTGTTATAAAACCATCAGCTGGCAGCTTCATACACCAGACTGAGGCTGCTTCTGGTTCCAGTGCAATGACCAGTCTGTCTTCCTTTCCTGGGGTCACAATTCCTGCCTATAAATCAAAGGTAAATAAATTCTCTTTCTCTTTAAAACAGCTGTACAGTACATATTGTCTTTGTTACCTGCGTCGCAGCTTCTCTCATGAACTGTTCTGCTGAAGGATCCCAGATGGCAGGTACAGTCACCACCCAGGTAAAGTCAGAGGCTATGAACTCCTTCCCACCAGCATCTTCTGAGATGAATTTCAGAGCGTCCTCCTTCAGGTATCTCAGAGCTTCTGTGAACACCTTGAGTGCCTTCATTGATCTTCCATTTGCAGCTTCAATTTTCACATCACTGTTAAGCTTCTATGATGGCAGACTAGATATTAGTTAATAGGTTTGCAATAGAAGTAAGTTTTGATAATCAATTTATCGATTAAAATCAATTCTTACTTGGAAAACGTGATATCGATTCATTAAAATGCTGAATCGATTTTTTATATAAATGCACTTTGCCCAAAACGTCAGAATCTCAGGTTAAACTTCACAAAACCATTTCGACAACCGCACAAAGAGCGGATCCGTCGACGCATCAGAGTCAGTGACCGACGGCACGTACACAGTATGCCGTCAGGGCTGAAAGCCGACAGCTCACAGATCCTGATGCGTCGGTGGGAACGTGCTCTGTATTTATGTCTTTTTGCGCTAGATTCTGAGCTGCAGGTTTTATCTCTCTCCCAACAAAATTGACTGAACCAGCAGCAAAAGAAGATCCAAACTACGCTTTGCATTTCGCTTTACATAAACATCGTCATGAATTCGCTCTTACTTTTGCTATTTTGCTTCCACCACGATAAAATCACACTTCATGCAGAGCTCCCTCTCGCTCTCTCTCTCTTTCTTTCTCAGTGCACTTAAAGAACAGTTTCCCTTCTGAAAATCTGTTTTCTCCATTATTCTGCTTATTACCCACCAGTCTAACTTTGTTTACAGCCCAGTAATTTTTACTTACTTCTGACATGAAAGACTCATTTCTGCTGTTCAATACTGAACAAATTGAAACTTTTTAAAATTATGCAAAATTGCAAAATCCTTAGCTGTGTCTCTAATAAAACCTCTGTAACTTCGCTCTGCTTGAATTCAGCAGCATCCGTTAATGTTTATATGTTGACCATTCATGGTTTTCTTCCGTTTTTTTTTCTGCTCCTCCTTCATGTTTTTGTGTTTTAGCCTCAGTAACTTTGACATAAAGGCTGTGACGCTTACACATCTGATTAAGTCTTGCAAGTGTCAGCTTTGGTTTTATAGATAGAAAAAAATCAGTGACGATACCCTAGTTTGTGACTTATACACACACACACACATTCACATATATATATATATATATATATATATATATAGAGAGAGAGAGAGAGAGAGAGAGAGAGAGAGAGAAAAGGAGAGAGAGAGAGAGAGCGAGAGAGAGAGAAAGAGAGATATTAGAATAATGATATAAACAGATAGTTACACTTACTTTGCCATAGAGGGACATCTTGAAGCATTCAAAGAAGAATTTCTTTCTGGCTTCATCACCGCGTGTTTTAAAATAAGCGGACTGGGCTTCATAACCAAAGCTGAGAAATTTTTCATGCTCATCAAAAAGGATGCAGGTCGGAGCCTTTGGGGTCCTCAGTGAAACCTGTTGACCCCAGTATTTTAAACGAGGTTCAGTTTCTGCTTCTCTTTTTGTCAGACTGAAAGCATATCCACTGTACGCAGTGCCAAAGTCTATCGCTATGATGTATGAGTTATCCATTGTGGAAACAGTGCTGAAGAGCAGCAGTTACAGAGTATTTATGAACAAACCAGGGGGCGGACCTCACTGAACTCCACCCCCTGGTCTGTGGAGTTCAGTGTAACAGTCGTACTTGTGTCAGACTGGAAAAAGATTTTCACTAAACAAGACAGGAGACACCGCGATGAGTAAACAAAAGAACAGCAGGTAATTACATTATATCAACCTTTGTCATCTGCAAACTGGCAGATTTAAAGGTTACACTAATTAAAACTATTTAAACGTGAAAATGCCTAAATGCAATTTGAAGTTTTGTTTATCCGTTTTCCTTAGTTTGAAATGATATGACAGAGTATGAAGTGCGCAGCTAAGGTTTAGTATTTTTCCTCTCTGGATATCTGCCTAAATATCTGTGATATTAGCTTTCCTCTTTACCTTCAAATTAGAGATCGGAATCAAGCAGCAGCTCCACAGGAGCTGAGGTAAGGATTTGCTCTTTTTAATATCATTTGATGTTTCTGATCAGAAATGTTTTAAATTGCTTCATTTACATGGTTTTCACAGCTGGACAAAGGATAGACGGCATGTTGCTATATGATCATCTTATCATAAGATTTTACATTTTAAAAAAGCTCAATAAACATTAAAACTCTGAAATGAATTCTTCAAAATTGTTGTGTGTATTGTGAATAACTTTTCTAAAATGTTTTTAAACAGTTTGGCTGAGATGGGAAAAAAACTTCACGATGCCAAGTAAACATTTTTTCTGATCTTGCATAAATGTCTGAAGTTTCTCATTTCTTCTTTTTATTTCATCCTTTTTTTAATCTGTTCACCAAGACTTTTGTTTTACATGCTGTATATTTGTCTCACAGTAAGGTGGTGAAACAACAAGTGGAGGAACTGAATTTAGTTAAAGAGAGGTACTGTTGGCTTATTCTGGTGAAACATCAAAATCTGCTGTACAAACTCATAATTACACTCATATTGTTAAAGTATTTTAAACAGTGAAATTTTAGTCTTTTGCAGAGTGGTATGCTTGATAATACGTATGCTTAATTACACTAAAAACATGAATTTTCTCTCACAGGTCTGTGAAACGTCTAGAGGAGGAACTGAATCCAGTCATACAGAGGTACTGTTGGCATATTCTGGTGAAACATTAAAGTCTACTGTACAAACCCACATAATTACACTAACATCGTTAAGGTATTATTTTAAACAGTGAAATTTTAGTCTTTTGTAGAGTGGTATGATTGATAATACGCATCAACTGAAAACCGGCTGAGATTAATTTTTCAAAATATTTTTTCCCAGTTTCAGTGAGTAAAAATCTCTCAAAAGCAGTAAAAAAAAATCAGCACTGGTCGCAGACCTGTGTTACTGATCATTAGGAAGTGAGAGCATCTCTATAACCTCAATAGGGGAGGTTTTAGCAGTTTGTTTGTCTTGAAATGTAGGTTTCTCTAACCCACACCTGCCGCCTGCAATGACCTGAGCACAGATTAGCCTGCTGAGCCACCTCCTATACAGAGACTGGGAGCAACAGAATCCTGGGAGGCTGCCAAGACAGACTCCCACACCACAAACGTAAACAGACACACAATGCCTCGACATATGGTACCACACAAAGCGAAAGTGGTCAGCGATCGCTGGTTTTACTTCTGTACAGCCATTTTATATGTACGCTTTTGGGCATGGATGGGCTAGCTGGAGTGTCTTAAAGAAATATTCAGGTGTCATAACCAAGGGGTGGGGAATCATTACATATGGAGAGGTAATGTAAATATAACAGAGAACATAACAATCTTCCTAGGAGTGGGCGTTTCACCAAATTCATCGCAAACTCAGGAACTCTACAGGCCTCAGTGAGCAGGTTAAAGGTTAATAATAATGACATCACAATTTGAAAAGAAAAAAAAAACTGATCAAGCATGACTGTTTGGAAGGGTTGCAAGAGAAATATTCTTCCATATAAAAGAACATAGCTAAATGGTTTAGGCTTGCAAAGTTGGGGGTGAACAAAGCACAAGACGTTTGGCTGATAAAGTGACACATCACTGCAGGTTACTGCTGCTAAAGGATGTTCTACAAGATGCTGAATCAGGTGGTGGACTTGTACACAAAACAGTAGCTACAGATTTATTTCTAATCATGGAGCTGACTGAATATATTGACTATTGTGAATAACCTCAATATTATGTTTTTAAACAGTTTGACTGAGATGGAAAAAAAAACTTCACGATGCCAAGTAAACATTTTTTTCTCATCTTTCATAAAAGTCTGAGGTTTCTCATTTCTTATTTTTATTTCATCTTTTTAATCTGTTCACCAAGAATTTTGCTTTACATGCTATATATTTGTCTCACAGGTCTGTGGTGAAACAACAAGTGGAGGAACTCAATTCAGTCATAGAGAGGTACTGTTCGTATAATCTGGTGAAACATCAAAGTCTGCTGTACAAACTCACATAATTACACCTACATTGTTAAAGTATTATTTTAAACAGTGACATTTTAGTCTTTTGCAGACTGGTATGATTGATAATACGTATGCTTAATTACACTAAACATGAATTTTCTCTCACAGGTCTGTGAAACGTCTCGAGGAGGAACTGAATCCAATCATACAGAGGTACTGTTGGCATATTCTGGTGAAACATCAAAGTCTACTGTACAAACCCACATAATTACACTAACATTGTTAAGGTATTATTTTAAACAGGGAAATTTTAGTCTTTAGCAGAGTGGTATGATTGATAATACGCATCAACTGAAAACCGGCTGAGATTTTTTTCAAAATATTTTTTCCCAGTTTCAGTGAGTAAAAATCTCTCAAAAGTTGTCAAAAAATCCTATGCAACGCTGGCCCAGTGCTGGACACTGGTCCAGTGTTGCATAGAACCTTCAGCAGGATTGAGACAGATGACCACCCTTATCCCTGTAAATCAAGTGAGCATGAGTTCACTAATCCTTCAGTAGCTCAAAAGAAGGACGCCGAAGGGTGCCATGGAACATATCACCAACTTTATAATAGCTTAATAACAGTGATTTACAATATCAAACAAAACAGATTTATTTTGTTTAAAAAAATAAATGTAGAATTTAAACTGTTAGTGTTGTTTTCTATATGTTTGGTATTATTTAAAAAAAAGATTGGTCTGATATTGTTCACAGAATCTGCGTTTAACGATGAATGTGTGATCTGATGCGTTTTAACAGATGAATTTGTTTATGTTTTTAAATAGTTTGGGTGAAATGGAAGAAGTTTACAAAGTGAACCTCAAAAAACCAGGGTAATTATATTTCTGCAATTTTTATGGACACTCATGAACCAGTATTTCTGTCCACTGTCGCTCAATATACATGTCCATGATTATTTAGATCATTCTGTTCCTAATATTAGTTCATTTTAGACTTAAATTTTTATCCTCAAACGTTTTTTGAATTAATTGTTAATTAATTAATTGGCTCAAGAGTTGGGAGTTCGCCTCGTAATCGGAAGGTTGCAGGTTCGAGCCCCGGCTCGGACAGTGTTGGTCGTTGTGTCCTTGGGCAAGACACTTCACCCATTGCCTACTGGTGGTGGTCAGAGGGCCCGGAGGCGCCAGTGTCCGGCAGCCTCGCCTCTGTCAGTGCGCCCCAGGGCAGCTGTGGCTACAATGTAGCTTGCCATTGCCAGTGTGTGAATGTGAGTGTGAATGGGTGAATGTCTGGATATGTAAAGCGCTTTGGGGTCCTTAGGGACTAGAAAAGCGCTATATAAATACAGACCATTTACCATTTACCAAATTTCTTCCAAAAAGGCACAGACCATTTGTACACACTACTATTTTACTAAGAGATTGGTTTTAAAAAATAAGATTAAAAAGGGAATAAAAATTGAAATTGAACCTGTATCGGAATAACTTCTTTTTTTTTTTTATGTTTTAACAGTTTCGCTGAAATTGAGAAGTTTTACAAACAGAAAATCCAAGAAGAAAGGTAAACACATTTTAATACATAAAAGACTTAAAAATGCTTCAAATCCACATTCAGGCTGTGGTTGTTTTGGTCCTCGGTCATTGACCCAGTGTTTGTGTTATTTGTGCCTCCCTTATGTTTGGTCTCTATGTTTCTTTGTTGCTCTGTCTCCCCTGTCAACTGTATCACCTATTCAAGTCTGTATCTCAGTGTTACGCTTCCTGTTTTACTTTGAAGGTCTGTGTCCTACGTGAATGTATTGAGTTTTGCTTCCCTTTGGTCTCGTCATGTCTGATTTCTCCCAGCTGTGCGCTCCTTCTGTGTCTCATTCCCCTCGTTATTCCCCAGTGTATTTAAGCCCTGTGTTTCTCTCTGTCAGTGTTGTGTCCTCTCTCATGCTGTGTGCCTCTTGGTGAAGGTTAGTTTATATTTTCCAGTTTACTTTGGCTTTTTCTGAATAAATCAACAAAGATCCATTTATGGAAAGCTGTGATGAAGGCTGTTTTGTCTTTAATTATATTCAACAATATATCATATTTGACCACTTTTAAGTGATTTTTCTAACTTTAATACACTAAAGTTTAGGTTATATGCCTAATATCTAGTAAGTGGCCCAGCCCCTCCTATATTTTTATGTACAGTATGTGGCCCTCAGTGAAAAAAGTTTGGACACCCCTGATGTAAAAGAACATAGCTAAATGGTTTAGGCTTGCAAAGCTGCAGGTGAACAAGGCGCAAGACTTCTGGCTGATAAAGTCAGACAGAAAACGACCACTGAGCTTACTGAATATATTGTGTATTGTGAACAGAGATGGGCAGTAATCTGATTACTATTGCAAAAAAAGGTAATTAGATTACTGTTACTTTCCCGTAAGCAAGCTGCGTTACTCCTTTACTAAAACCTTGATTTTTCATGAGTGTCTCATGACAGTGACATAAGCAAGTGCGACGTTCATGACAATGGCTGTGTGCAGATCAACAATGGATAATATATCGAGTGCGGGGGAGAGTATGAGCGTGCAGTGTTTAAAGCGCGGAAGTACTGACCTTACTTTGAGTTTGATTCCATAAAAAGTGGCAAAAACATTAGTGTCCGTTGTTCACTGTCCGTTGTGTGTGGGAAGAAAACTTCCTTTTACAGCTAAAAAACCCTAAACTTCCAAGCAAACACTGAGTGCGCTACCACGTAATGGGAAATTCACAGAGAAACTCGCGGATTCTTCCACTGACCGCTGCAGCACACCTGCACCAGGACAAACCTCCACCTTTATTTATTTATTTTCTGCTGTGTTTTATTTGCATTTATTTGAAAGAGTGAGTGTAAACACAAAACCTATTTTATTTTATATGCTGGAATGTGCAGAAAATAGATTTAAATGTTAAACAAATTTCTTCCAGTCAGAGAATGTTGCATATAATTTGTTTTTTGCTTGATGCATAAAGTTAAAAGATTAAAACTAATGAAACAAGTTTTAAAAAGAGACTTTTCCATTTGATTACATTTTGTATGATGGATTATGTAGAAAAAGCAGAATTGGGCTGAAAGATCTATTGTTTTATTACCTATTCAGGTTGTAAATCGTGTTTATAAAAAGTAACTATTTAACTAAGTAATTAATTACTTTTCAAAATAAGTAATCAGTCAAGTAACTGGATTACATTTGGAGGGTAGTAATCAGTAATTAGTTACTGACTTTTTTTTCCAATTAACTTGACCACCACTGGTTGTGAATAACCTCTCTATTATGTTTTCAAACAGTTTGGCAGAGATGGAAAAAAAACTTCAGGAGGCCAAGTAAACATTTTTTTTCTCATCTATCATAAAAGCCTCAAGTTTCTCATTCCTTCTTTTTATTTCATCCTTTTAAATCTGTTCAGATTTTGTTTTACACGCTGTATATTTGTCTCACAGGCCTGTGGTGAAACGTCTAGAGAAGGAACTGAATCTTGTCAAAGAGAGGTACTGTTGGCATATTCTGGTGAAACATCAAAGTCTACTGTACAAACTCACACAATTACACTAACATTGTTAAAGTATTATTTTAAACAGGGAAATGTTAGTCTTGTTAGTCTTGTGCAGAGTGGTATGATTGATAATACGCATCAACTGAAAACCTGCTGGGATTAAATTTTCAAAATATTTTTTTCCCGGTTTCAGTGAGTAAAAATCTCTCAAAAACAGTCAAAAAATCCTATGCAACACTGCTCGCAGACCTGTGTTATTGATCATCAGCAAGTGTGAGCATATCTATAACCTGAATAAGGGAGGTTTTAGCTGTTTGTTCCTCAGGAAATGTAGGTTTCTCTAACCCACACCTGCCGCCTGCAATGACCTGAGCACAGAGTAGCCTGCTGAGTCACCTCCTGGTCAAGGCTCCTAGTGGAATCTGTCCGCAGCTCAGTGGACTGGAATAGGTGAAATTTGGACAAGGCCTTCAGCAGAATCGCTGGATTGAGCCAGATGACCATCCTTTTCCCATCCAGAAACTACCTGCAGTAATCCCTTTGGACCACCCTTATCCCTGTGAACTAACTGAGCATGGAGTTCACTAATCCTTCAGTGGCTCAAAAGAAGGATGCCGAAGGGTGCCATGGAACAGATCACCAACTTCATAATAACTTAATAACAGTGGTTTACAATATCAAAGAAAACAGATTTTTTTTGTTTAAAAAACAAATTTAAACAGTTAAGATTGGTTTCTATCTGGTTGGTATTATGTTTAAAAATCGTCTTTCTGATATTGTTCACAGAATCTGTGTTTAATGATGAATGTATGATCTGATGCGTTTTAACAGATGAATCTGTTTATGTTTTTAAATAGATTGAGTGAAATGGAAGAAGTTTACAAAGTGAGTCTCCGCCAAGCAGGGTAATTATTTTTCTGCAATTTTTATGGACACTCATGAACCAGTATTTATATCCACTGTTGCTCAATATACACGTCCATGATTATTTAGATCATTCTGTTCCTAATATTAGTTCATTTTAGAATTGAACTTTTATCCTTTTTTGAATTAATTGTTAAATTTCATCCAAAAGGGCACAGACCATTTTACACAGTACTATTTTACTAAGAGATTGGTTTTAAAAAATAAAAAATAACATTAAAAAAGGGGATGAAAATTGAAATTGAACCTGTATCGGAATAACTTCCTTCTTTATGTTTTAACAGTTTGGCTGAAATGGAAAAGTTTTACAAACGGAAAATCCAAGAAGAAAGGTAAACACATTTCAATACATAAAATATTTAAAAATGCTTAAAATCCACATTCAGGCTGTGGTTGTTATGGTCCTGGGTCATTGACCCAGTTTTTTGTTATTTGTGCCTCCCTTATGTTTGGTCTCTATGTTTCTTAGTTGCTCTGTCTCCCCTGTCAACTGTATCACCTATTCAAGTCTGTATCTCAGTGTTACGTTTCCTGTTTTAATTTGAAGTTCTGTGTCCTATGTGAATGTTTTGAGTTTTGCTTCCCTTTGGTCTCGCCATGTCATATTTCTCCGAGCTGTGCTCTCCTCCTGTGTCTCATTCCCCTCGTTATTCCCCATATTTAAGCCCTGTGTTTCTCTCTGTCAGTGTTGTGTCCTTCCTAATGCCGTGTGCCACTTTTTTCCAGTTTACTTTGGTCCTGTATCATTTCCATGTGCCTGCAATAAAGCTGCATTTTGAGTTTTTCCCGTGTGTTACGAGTTCTCCATTTTGGGTCCTCTTCCTGCCTGTACACAGCCGAATCATAACAGTAGTGACAGCCAACTTTTATAATTTGATTTTTTTTTTTTTATTATTATTTCATTAACAGAAACATGTTTCCTCAATCACAGTGACCTTCATAATATTTGGAACAGAGATACATTTTTCCCTTTTTCTACCCTGTACTCAAGATAAAAAATATATGTAATTTAGCAACTGACATGCAATAATAAAAGTGCAGATTGCAGACTTTTTAGGTATTAGCTGTTTACATTTTGCAGAAGTTACAGAAATATTTTATACCTTAATGTTAGAGCACACCAATGTGTCAAACACAGCAATGATATTTATATCATGGTATTCATGTTCATAACTTTTAATTAAAATCCCTTACATGCAAGACTACTTGTTGTCTTTAAATGTGATTTTCTCCACTTTTCATCTTTAAGGAACTCCTCTGTTGGTGTGGCCGTATGCTTGTGAACAAAGAATTAGTTTGGTGGATTCATTCTTATTTTTAGATTCAAAATAGCTGCTTTGGCAACTAAAGACTCCAAAGGTCATGACAAATTATTAATTTACAATTTTTTCAGATAATAAAGGAAAGTGAAACAACTTGCGAAACAAAAAATATCTTATCTATAGTCATGTGAACGGTGGAGCACAAAAACAAATCACTTATTTGTACCAAAAACTATTCCACAGATCTGCACATGAAAAAACTAAAGAAGAGTATAAATCATTCAAAGAAAGGTACTGTACAGAAACACTGATTTAATAGTGCTGTGTATGATGCTCCAGACATTGCCAATGGTTTTGTTTTTTTCACTTTCAACATTATCTATAATTATTACCAGAGTGGCAGGAGATGTTGATCTTGTACTAAAGATGGGGAACTCTGAAGACATGAACAGCCCAGTGAATGAAACCAGACTGAAAGAGATGTATATAGTGCTGAGGAAGTACTGGGCTAAAATCAAGTCTAAATTCAAGCAGGCACCTCAGAGCGACCCAGAGATAATGAAAGCTTGGATTCAGGTACATTATACAGTCTAAAGAGGTGAGATTGGAGTGTAATATGAACTTTGTTCTTATAAAAAAAAATTCCCTCTGATGATAACAGCACAGCTTTCAACATGGGGCAGACGAAATAGAACAGAAGAAGAAACTGATAGATTCAGCATTTAGCCTACATGCAGACGACACTCCAGCATCTGAGAAGGTACTGATGTGTTTTGGATGTGTTAAACATGATCATTGAAGCTTCTGTGATAAAGATCAATGACAAGTTTCATTATTTGTTTCAGGTTCATAAATACACAAAGTTAATCATTCAGAACCTTCAGCTTGTTGTTTACCACAGATTCAAAGACCCTGCTGTTCAGGTTTGTTGGAATTACAGACACAACATTACACACATTGTAAATACACAACACTATGCATTTGTGGCACAGGCAACCAATCGCAAGATGTTAAATTGTGTGTTTAATAAGAAACAGTAACTTAAACAGGACATTGGTTTTTGGGACTAAATGTTGTTTGTAGTCATGTAAACTTGAATAATTTCTCAATGGGTCATGGACAGGAAGGTGAACCTTGTGATGATAGCTGGAATAATCTCCTCTCGAACTGCCACTGGTTGAGCTGCTTATTGGTGCTGAACGATCCCACTCTTCAGCCTGACTGGAAAAATCATGATCCAGGGCAAGATGCTTGGAACATTTTCCCACAAGAAATCATAGCTGATTCGGCCATGTCACTCTGCCAGGACCACTCTGAACATGTCCGTAAATGTCCTTGGACATTCCAGCATCCAGACGTGAACCAGACTGAAGATATTGAGATGAGTTCTGAGGCCACATGAGGCAAGGGGTGAGTGGAGGTTGAAACAGCCGAGTAGGGATCTCAAGACTGCACTGTCGGTGAATGATAGGTGGTGTTATAGTTTAATAGTTTAATTATTTATATAGCACATTTAATTACAACAGGAGCGTTGACCAAAGTGCTGTACAAGAATAGAGCATACATAATAAAACAACTTAGAGTATTAAAAGCAAACACCAAATATGAATTAACAAATAACAAATAACTCTGATGCTGTATTAAAAGCCAGTAAATAAAAATGCGTTTTAAGATAAGATTTAAAAAGATTGACAGTATGAGCCTGTCTGATGTGTAAGGGTAAATTATTCCACAGCTTAGGCGCTACGACTGCAAATGCTCGATCACCACCTTATAAGTCACCACCTGTGTTCATCCCTGAACAAAGTAAAAGTCTACAAAATCTCACCACTGTGAGGAACCTCAGAATAATTTTTGACCAGGATATGTCCTTCAGTGTACATATTAAACAAATGTTTATGACTGCTTTCTTCCATTTGCACAATATCTCTAAAATTAGAAATATCCTGTCTCAGAGTGATGCTTAGTTATGCTGCAATAGACATAGGCTGCCGGGGGTTCCCATGATGTATTGAGTATTTCTTATTCAGTCACCTTCCTCACTCACTATGCATTAATAGACCTCTCTGTATTGAATCATACTTGTTATTAATCTCTGTCTCTCCTCCACAGCTTGTCTTTATCCTGTTTTCCTTCTCTCTCCCCAACCAGTCGCAGCAGATGGCCGCCCCTCTCTGAGCCTGGTTCTGCCGGAGGGTTCTTCATGTTAAAAGATAGTGTGTTTTTTTTCTTCCCACTGTCACCAAAGTGCTTGCTATATGGGGTCATATGATTGTTGAGTTTTTCTTTGTATGTATTATTGTAGGGTCTACCTTACAATATACGGCAAATGCTGTTGTGATTTGTATAGTAGTACAAATCAAAATCTCTCTCTCTCTCTCTCTCCCTGCACCACCTCTCCACTGCAGCAACCCAGAGACCACACCCCTGCCACAAGTTCAAAAAAATATTTTCCCTTAACTGACAGTAATGTGTTTGAAAGTACTGCTCCGGCAGTGTTACGGGGGGAAAAAAAATCTTGATTCATTATTTAAATTGACTTCTGTTAATACTTTCAACTTTTATGTTGTTTTGTTATTCTGATCATTTAAACATCAAAAACAATCCGAAATAATTACAGAAGAGGTTTACAGCTGACAGTCCATGCTGCATGATTTATTGCCTTGGCAATTTTATAAAATTAACATGTTTGACTTGTAGTAAAAAGACTTTTCTTAGAATCCTGCATTTTTAAAAACTTGGGATATCCTTTAGGGAAAACATAGGAAAATCAGGAAAAACACACCTTCTTTGTTTTTGCCTCAGAGTCATGGTAACCTCAGCCACTGTTGTGTATATATGTAATTTGACTTTGGAACAAATTTAGTAGAAGGAGTAGAAGATGCTACTTAGTGGGATGTGAGTGTGTGTTAATCTGTCAGAAGGATAAACTGGAGCTCCCACCCTAAACACAGACTCTGAGGGGCTCCGACCACAGAGGGAGCAGCTGGAAAGGTGGAGGTTTAGCAGTATGTGTAGTGTCATGAGTCCTCGCCTGGTTTTACTGGAGTTCATTCATTCTGTTCATTGGGCGAACAATAGAGTCTGTTTGCAAGGTGAAGTGTTCCCAATGGCTCTCACATGCCAGTCTGCTGTTTTTCCCTAGCTCAGAGTCACAAAATGTAGGAACGAGGAACAAATTAAACACAGAATCGAAATCAAATATTATATTTTTCTCATGATTTTTTTTTTTAAGTTCAATAATCGGAGCTGAGGAGAGACTGGAGCATCATGAAAGGAGAGGCAATAAGAAACCATCTCACCATCACACCAGACAGTCAGCATGACTGATGAGTGTCACATCATCATCTAAATAAATGCTGCAGTCATGATGTCAACATCTTACAGCAGATCTTGATAATACGCTGAAATGTTTAAAACAGTAAGCAGTTTGTTAAACTCACAGGACAACTTAGTTAAACAACTTTGTCAAAGTGGAGGGTGTAGTTTGGTAACGCAATCTGTCCTCAAGTTGGGTGTTGTTATATTTGAGATTATCTTTTGCTCATCATTTCCTCAACTTTTAAACAGCAAGGATTAAGGTGCTTCAAAAACTGAAGAGACAACTGCTGTATATGAATAAAGTTGAATAGAAAACACGTGTTTATTCAGCTTTTGCCGTTAAAGGAACTTAAGTCAAATAAACATTATGACTACAACTAGTCAGGGACTCAAAATGGAGAGCAGAGGAGACTCCGGTCAGGATTAAGTTAGGCAAATCGGTTCCACATATCTTAGTAAAATACAAATGATTTGAATTTCAAATTTGATGCAAACTTTCTGCTCATGTAAAATCTGCAGTCTCTTCTTTGTGTTGTGTGCTGCTTCAGTGCCAACATAACCTCAGAGCAAATAAATAAAACCAAATTCCACTTCATGGGATTTCATAGTTTATTTAGAAGTCTTTATAATGTGTCTGGAAAGGCTGCAGCCTGCAGCCACTGTTGGTCACACAGAAAGTTTCCAACATTTATTCTCTGATTTTAATCCCAAAACATGTTAATGACATAAAACTTGTTATGCATTACTCATATGGATTAAGCTTTGTTGCAGGTTTTACTCTGTTAAATACACAGAAAAAAGTGCACAAGTTACAAAGTTCCAACAACTGAGATTAATACAAGTGATGGAACAGCTGAAGCTTTGAGGCCATATGGAGGTCAGATATAAATACTATAAGTTGTACTTATAAACAAGACAGACATTTATTTATGGATTTATGACATTTATTCTGCTCCTCAAGCATATTTATAGTTTATACTTTATATAAGCATGATGACTGACAGAAGATTGTGTGAATGTGGTGAAGAGTAAAGAGGTGCACACACCTTTCAGTCTTGATGTAAACATACACACACCCTGTAAACAAGTCTGACTTGACTGGAATTCATTCAGCTGCTGGCTGATGAGAAGTCACACATTCAGTGGTTTGTAAAATACACTGCTTCGTCTGATTAGGTTAAAATAATCAATTCAATCAACTTCAGCTCTTTAGATCTAAGTTTACACTTGTGCTGCTTGCCTCCTGTCTCTGTATTTAAGACATATATATGTCATCAAGACCCAACAGTAAAAAAGGGGAATAGGTTCATTTTTTAACTTTTTATTTTCAAAATTTACATTTTAACTACTGATTTTATCTACTGTTTTGTTTGTTTGTTTGTTTGCTTGTCTTAATCAATTTTAAATCATGCTTTTTATCTGTTTTGTTTTCAAGGTCTCTGTAAAGCACTTTGAATCACCTTGTTGTTGAATTGTGCTACATAAATAAACTTGCCTTGCCTTTTAATTTTACTACATTAGATGATAGGTTTCACCTATCATTCGCTCTTTCCTTTATGATCTGTTTGTGTGCAGACTCACACAACACTCTCCCTCCCTCCAGCTAAACATCTAATCACTGATAGTATGCAAATATCCCGGTGTCAGGTTTCTCAGTAGGCAGGGCATAGCAAAATGAAGCAGGAAATCTTTGTCGTCAAAATCACAGAAACTCGTAAGATAATTCTTACAACTTACGATCCATCTAACAGGTTTTCTGTTTATAAAAATATTTTGTGACCATGTTTATGTTGTTTTATGTTTGGTAATGCTCCGTGAAACAGAATTCTACATATTTAGTATCACAAGTAGAAGCTAGATTTTAATATACTGTCAGCATATTACTAAAGTATAAAACAAGCGCGTCAGTGGATCTGTGTTTAGTTTGATTGATTTTTATCCTGATTGTCTCTGGTGTGTGTGAATCCTGTTTTCTCTGCAGGGTTCATGGTGTCTGTCATTATTTACACCATGATGGTCCTTCCAGGGTTTTAGCCTCATTGTTTTTTAAAGCATTAATTTTTCACAGTGGTAGGAAATGCTCCATCTTTTTTGGTAATTAACTATTATTTTGTGCTCTTGTAGCTGCAACTGTCATGAAACCGGCTGTGTGCAGGCAGCAGAAGGACCCAAATGCAAACTATCGGAAACAGGCTGTAAACCTGAATGACCATAACAAAACAATGGAAGCAAAACTGAACAGAACGCACACTGATACATAAGACATCCACAATAAAATAAGAAACAAGCAGGAGTGGAGGAGAGGCAGACAAGAGGGACCGAGGGAACCCGAGGGAGAGCACAGACATGATGAGATGGGAAAAGATGGAATAAAACACAAAGCAGGGGACACAAGGCACAAGGACTCACAAAACTATATAAACAGAGACACACAGAGAGAGACTCAAAGGGCCAAGACACAGGAAAAAATAAAAAAAAAATAAGCAAAACTAAAAAGAACAACCCAGGCACGACAGAATAAACCTTTCAAAGTGACTTAAACATAATACAAAATGCCAAAAAACACACAAAAACTCAAATCACTGGGTCAAAAGACCCAGAACCATGACAGCAACATTTTTATTATTGTAAAAATGACTATAGATCACCTTTATTTTAACCCAAATCTGTCTGTAAGTGAACTCACATTTGTGTCTAAACTACATAATAAACAGGTCTTTCCAGTTGCTTCCATTAAAGAAAATCAATAGCTGCTCTGTTCAGAGTTTCAATAGGTACATTGCTATAACATCCACAGAGAAAAAAAGCACAAATCTCTAAAATGTCAGAACCAACAACCTTAAAAATCTTTTTCAAGAAATGTGTTGGCATGGCATTGTTCGGACAAGATGTCTTTATACCATTACAAAGTTCTTCTACCTGATTAAAACACACAGGCTCAAACTGGTCAAACGCAGTAGAGCAGGCAGTGAATTTTGTAAAAAACTTCATGTGAAGGTAGGGCGGTCATACATCAGAGTTGTTCTATCTTATTAATGAAAAACTGCAAAAATCTTTCACACATTTCTGTTCACACGTTTATATGAGAAGCAGGGGAAATATTCAGGGCCGAGTCAGTTACTGAGAAAAGAAGCCGGGGGTTGTTGGAGCTATTCTCAATAATATTGGCAAAGGACTGTGTGGGAGCGTTTCATTCGTTCCATAAGGAGTACTTTAGTCTTAGTTCTCAAAGAACAAGCTTTGGGTGATGACTCCAAACAGTCTTCTGTGAAGTTGAAGCTATATTGAACGACAGACCCATCACCAGAGGTTCAGATGACTCAAATGATCTTGAAGCATTGATATGAATGCTCTTCATATCAGGAAAAAGTGTAAACAGGTACAGTACATGGCAGAGTTGTTTGCATGATGCAAGAAAGACAAAAATGGACGAGGACTAAAAGATGTCTTATACCTGGAGATATTGTCTTGATTGCAGACGCTACAGCTCCAAGAGAATCATGGATGATGACAAAAGTCTTAAATGTAAACTAAGATGCAAAAGGCTTGGTGCATTCTGTGAGACTACAAACAACGGCGTGCGTTTTGGAGAGGCCAGTTGCAAAACTTCTTTTGGTACTGGAAGAGAAATAACATCATGAATGGAGGTTAAGGACTTGCCTGAGGGAATAGCTCCTTTTTTTATAACTTTAAAGTAGTGGTGCAACGGATCACGGTTGATCCGAAATCCGAACCGATCCCACTCCACGGTTCGGTACACACGTGATACGAAGATTCGAAAAAGAAAAAAAAAAGTATGCGTATGGTGCGCACGGTCAGTCTGTCAAGCGGTAGTTATGGTCAGCACTAGCGGTCCAAGTAGCGGAGCAGAGGAGTTTGTGTCATTTAAGCAGCCCTTTGCTGCCCAGTCCGACCGGGCTAAAGCTAAAAGCTAATGGGGTGTTTAGCTGCAGACGGGAGGCCGTCGTCTGTTGTGCAAAACAAGGAGTTTAAACTGTGATGAACGTGCTTGAGCCACGCTATGATATCTCGTTGTGCGTCCACTTCAGTGACAAGATCGTTCCAAGCATGTATGAGCAGGAGAAGTTTAACGTTATGGCTGAACTGTCCCAGGCACCTTCTGTTGCTCAAACTACAAATGGGTGGAGCTCCAGGGCAACGGAAAGCCACGTGACTATGACCGCTCGTCATATCACAGCGGAGAGGTAGATACAAAGCCCTGCACTGCCCTATAGATTACATTAGATTAGATAAACTTTATTTATCCCTCGGGTGGGTTACTCCGGGAAATTCAGTTTCCAGTAGCACAATACTGACAGAAGTTGCAAAATGTGAGCAGAAATATACCATGTTTACACATTTATAAATACAGAGAATACAAAAGGGATAAATAGAATAAATAGGAATAAGAATACAAGGGAACAACACATTTCAAGAATTGTGAGTCTATTACACCGTTGGATATTAACAAAAACTATTGCACTACAGCACTACAGCTACTACTCCGATCCGTGACTTTAAAACCGTGATCCGATCCGAACCGTGAGATTTTTGATCCGTTGCACCACTACTTTAAAGTAATTGTGATAGGAGGCCAGAGTGTTGGAGCTATTTATTCTTTATTTTTGTTATTTTGAGATTTGTTAAAGTTTGTTGTTGAGTTTATTTGTAAGTTAATATTTGTTTCATTTTGTTTTGTTCTGTTGTTTATCTTGTTAAATCAGCCAGGAAGAACTGTAGGCCAATTAAGTATAAATAAAGCGACTGGTATAGGACCAGCATGCCCTAAGGTGAGCCTATGGTTTTTTACCAGAGCAGGAGAAGCAGCAGGAACAAAGATGGGTATGTGTTATTGCTTGGAATTACTGGAAAAAAAAAAAAAAAAAAGATAAAACACAACTTTCGAGTTTGATCACTGGACTTCTGTTGCCTGCGTACAGAACATCACCACAGTGCAGCAGTGGCTTCTGGATTTTAAACTTTAGGATGTTTGGTTGGACAAACAAAGGGAATCACCACTACATTAGTCACATTATTGTATTGTAATGTGAATTTATTTGAGGAATACTTCTTTAGTTTTAATATTAGAAAAGAAATTTGTATTTAGGAGAACTTGAAATGTTGCTGGGGTAGACTTTATCTCCCCGTGAACCTGGTTTGAACGTGCAGAAGAAAATGGATGGAGGACTTGTAATGTCTCTTCAGTAAAGTGACGCTGAATATGAGGGGTACTTGAGCCACAGTTAGCTTCTGTTGTGCAGACGTGATTATAAAAGCTGTTGTTCTGCTCCGTATTCTCTCTGGACTCCTGTTGAATCATCAAACAGCACAGAGCTCACCCTCCTGAGCTTTGCTCCAAGCAACCGTCAGTGGAAACTGATCCTCCTCCTAATTAACCTTTAGTGTACTTTATGAAAACAGTCTTAAATCTTCCTTACACTCATTGGCTGTGTGTTCACTGTTAAATCACACATATTAAACATAAAACAAGCAAGCTCTTCACTGTTATTGTTAACCTTTTATTCTGTGGCCGGGAATGAAAGACATAATCTGGCTCTAATTGGCTGCTCTGGGCCTTTTCCTGTAATTAGAAGCAACAGAATGAAGCTGATGTTACAGATTTCAGCTGTTACACTTTTCCCTGTTATCTGTCACTAAGTCCTTATGTATGTTATGTTAGTATAACCAACCTTTGCAGGATTTCACAGGTTGTTTTTAAGTGTTTTAGACAGACTTTTTTTTTTCTTTTTGTTCCCTGATTTTTAAAACTTGCATGAGAGGATTTTACTTTGAGATCTATAAATCACATATCGTGGGAGTGCAGAGTTAGAGGTACTTCAAACCACTGAAATAAAGAAAGGAAGCTAATATTTTTATACTTTTTGCACATTTTTGTACATACATAGATAACATAAAATGTGCATAAAAATACAAATAATAAAAATACAGTGTAAAATAATGACTTAGCTCTGTTGTTTCTTATTTATGTGACTGGATTGCAAGACTGGCTGAGGTGAAATTTAATTTTCTGCTTCTAAATTGAGACAAAACCGAGGTCATTGTAGTCTGTGCAAAAACTCAGATACGTACTTTATACAGCATTAACTTGGTCTTTAGTTTGGGAGTGCAATCATGTTTTGGGTCCTGCATTGATCAAACACACCTCTGTGTAGAATATAAAAGAAAAAAGAAACAGCATCCTGCTCGTCATTGTGTTACACAACTAAACCTCTGACCACACTGTTCATTGCTTTTCTCTGCAGTCTCTTTAAATGTCAAACTCAAACCTGAATGTCATTTTTCTTTAGTTCCGATCACATTGTACACCTCCCCATGATGCTCTTGCTTTTACCTCTATAAAAAAAAAATCTGAATTTCACCTAACAGGAAGTGACTTCCTTATTTCCATGGCAGCAGCACCACCCCAGCAGGCTGAGCAGAGATTCGCTAATGGCTGCCATGACTGCTCCGCATCACTTCTGAGCTGCACAGATTCAGAGTCCAAGAGTTCATGTTCAGTCAGTCAGTTGAACAAATCTGAGCTTCAGGACTGCTTTATCTTTCCTTTTTGGAAACATGGACTTCCAGTAATGATCTGAAGGAGAGGCTGTAGGGGTCGCACTGGATCTGTTTTCACAGCATCAACCAAGAAGGTCACACTTTTCTGCTAAAGAAAAGGTTTATGATTATATTCTATTATTTATGATCCTTGATATAAAATTAAAGTTAGTCACAGTCTACAAATCATCACAGTGCAATTGGTCTTTTTTCCAGCCTGTGGGTAACAAACGCAAACAGCTGTGTGGTCGTTCAGCTTTTTGGACTCTTCCTCCTCTATAAGAAGAGATATACATGTGTAAAAACTGTAATCAATACAACTTTATGCTTATCTCTGTGTATCAAACAGTCTGGATGAGAGCAGAGCTGCTTGATTAGAGACTAAAGACTTTGCAGACATAACATAACAAAAAGAAAACACTTTGCTAGCCTGGAAACATCTTTCAAAGTAAAGGCTTCACAATACAAATGTTTAAATGGGGGAGTGTAGCTGCCTCCACTTACATTCACTTCATATGGGACAGATGTGAGGCGTGACACAGAACACCTGTCAGTTGTGTAATTGTGTCAGAGCAGGTTTTAATGTTCCGATAAAAGTAAAATGTCACAAACTCCTCAGGGACAATTCTCATGTTTTCATGATTATATTCCTTCATCTGCATGTGTATAACCCATCTTATGGAGTTTAAACAGGACACTGAGATGAACGGTAAGTGCAGAATTTAACGAGCGGCTGGAATATGTTGAAAGTATTTCACTGTTTTGTCTTTTTTTTTCTAAAAACTTAAACACTGATCAGTCATTTGTATGATCTCTGGGGCTCAGGCTTTAAATGTGGTAATGTGCAGGCCTACTCCTGCTGCCTCTCTCTTACTAGGTCAGTAAATATGAGCAGTTATATATATTTGCAGTAAAGTAACATAGAGATTCATATACTATTGTATATGAATATATTACTGATGGGACATGAGGCCTGCTCAAGGCAGCCAAGCTGGGCTCAAACTCAAGGTCAGATGAAACGTGTCACGTGCAAACTAAAGCTCTTCTGCTGCCACCTACTGGCTCATTTCTTTTGTGACTTTTTCCACAGTGCATACACTCATTGGCCAGATTTTTAGGCACGCCTCACTAGGTGTGCTAGGCCAGGTGAATCTCAGAGAACATAAAAAATAATCCACGCACATCCTCTTCACCCTGTGGGGTAGGTGCAGATAAGGAGCAGGTATGCATGAAACATCACTAAATGCAATAAATCAGGGATCTGGAGTTCTGCTGTGTGCGAACTATTAATTCCTCTTCTTTGTTAAAAGGAATCTTAAAAATAAACAGCAGTTTTTTGTGACATTCTGCTCTAAAAATATAGGGTGAAATGTACGAATTGATCAGATTCCTCCATCATTTAAACTCTTACTTACTCTTACTCTTCTGTCAGTTTCTTATTTCAACAGACAGCTGCACACCCGTTTTATTTTCTGGGCCTGTCTTCAGTCATTGGAACAGTTCAGTGGCACTCGATGGTGGCAGAAGACAGTTTTAGCCAGTGCTTGTTGCTTTTTTTGTCTGTGGATGTTATAGCAATGCAGCTATTTAAACAATTTATTTTGAACTGAGCAGTTATTGATTCTTTTTAATTAAAGCAACTGGAAAGACCTTTTTTTGTGTAGTTTAGATACAATTTCAGATTCATTTACAGACAGAGTTGGGTTAAAATAAAAGTTATCTATAGTCATTTCTACAATAATAAAAATTATGCAGCTAGAAGAGCAGAGAATAATAACGATTAATTACCAAAAGCTTGAGCATTTCCTATCTCTGTGAAAATTCATGTGCTTTGCATTAAAGTTCAAGTTTATATATTTTTTTTAGTTTATTTATTCTGGAATAATATTCCTGTCTGTTTTTATTCATATTTATGTTTAACAAACATTGTTTTAGTGTATTTTAAAAAAAAATTATCTTGTTTGGCCCACGACCTAAAATCTGCCTTGAGTTTGACACCCCTGTTCTACAGTGATCTCACCTTTATGGCCCATGTGTCACTGAAACCTTATTGGTATAAAACAGAGGACTCCCACACGTCCTCTTTGAGAACATGTGGGAGGAGTAACATCACAAGAATTATCTTAAGTCCTGCTGGAAAAGTTAATAAAATTGTGAGCACAATATAAACCCCAACATCTCGATATAAATTGTAGACAGTTTGTGCGATTTTCACCATCAGGTAGTAGAAGATTTTTTAATCTGAATCAGGTCAAGTTTTACCTGTAGCAGAAACAATGTGCAGGAGTGTTGGATTACAGGAGACGAACACTGTGTGCTGAACTTGTCCAGTAAACACTAAAACAAGTAAATGTCCTCCACTTCGAGTTGTGAGTTTTAAAATGCTTGATACCGAGCCAAATGCTTCAAAGTGTTCCTGATGATGTGATAAAGAAGTGGCGTTCCCCCTCCAACCACAAACAGGAAGCTCATGAAGCGAGCAGTGTCAGCGGTTGTACGACACTCACGAGGAGACCTCTGAGCAGGATGGCTGCAGTCACACAGCTCTGCTTCTCCCTGGTGTTCACTCTCATCATAAGCATTTATGCAAAAGAAGTTATTGTCATAAGAGAGGAAGGAGACTCTTTGGAATTTGATTTTCCAGGTGAGGACGACTTCTGCATAACATCCAAACTTGTAGGTGTAGATACTCTTGTTCTGTGGAACATCTCTGATCCCTGGAACAAAAACGTCTCAGTACATGAAGATCTGACAGGGCGACTCACAGTTCTTAAGATATTTCATAGTTCTCCTTCATTTGCTCTCATAAACCTGATCCACTCGGACTCTGGACTGTACCAAGATGTGTGCTGGACTCAGGGCAAGGTGACATATGTGGGAAAGATGAGCCTGACTGTGTGTAGGACAGTCAGTAGGAAAACAACTGATATTATGACATATGAAGCAAAAGTGGACGTAACATGTGAGGGAGCAGGTGAGAATCTGACGGTCCAGTGGATCAAATATGAGGAACCCATGTCGAACATCTTCGAGCACTCAAAAATTTTTTCCGTGAACAGTTTAAAAGAAAGCTTCCTGGAGGTGAAAAGCTCATCACTTCTTCATGTATTCAACACATCACAAACATTTTACATCTGCCTGGTGATGAGCCAACAGCAGTGTGTGAGCACTCACTTTATAGATTTGACCAAAACAACAACAACAATAAAGTCCGTCTATCACTCAGAGGGAGAGACAGCTGTGCTGCAGTGTCCCTTCAGTCATGACCAGCCACCGGTTTGGGAGAAGCTGTTCCAACACTTTGGATCAAAGGAAGTCGGTCAAAACTACTCGCTGGTGATTCCATCACTGATGTTAAATGATTCAGGTTGGTACACCTGTGCAGATCAAACCATGAAACAAATGTACTGGCTTGTAGTCTGCCCCAGATTTGGTCCACCTGCAGTAGAGGTTTTCTCAGAGGGAGATGAAGTCACTGTCAGGTGCACTGCTCAGAGAAAAACTGGTATGTTTTCCAGTTGGTTCATGAAGTCGATCAACACAGAAGGCAATATTGTGTACTGTGATAGGTTTGGCGATCAAAGTAGAATCACTCTCTCCAACGACAGCCTGGTGATCTCTAATGTCTCACTGAAAGATGCAGGAGAGTATTGGTGTGCTAATTCATACGATTTTCAGGAGTGTTTGTCAGCAGAAAAAACTGTTCTGATCTACAGAGAGCCCTTTGGGGTTTACTCCACTTTCTACAGAGCCAGGTGGATACTGCTAAGCGGTCTGCAGGCGATGCTTTGTGTTGTTGTGGTCTGTGTGAAACAGAAAACTAGGAAAGGAGAGCGTCCTCCAGCCGAGACACACAATTAATATGGATATCACCATCATTTATTATTAATGATTAATGATATATATATATATATATATATATATATATATATATATATATATATATATATATATATATATATATATATATATATATATATATATATATGTATAACAGTTTTTCTTTATATATTTCAAATATAAAGATTATCTTTTCATTTCATATGGCATATTAGAATTTGCATTTAATCCAAATATTATCCACATATCTCAGTGTTGTAAGAGTGTTATTATTATTATGTGTATTATTCTTCTCTTTCTGTTGGTCAGTGATCAGTTAGATGTATAACAATGTTATAAAGTAGTTTTAAATGTATCAGTTCTTCATTCTGATGTGAATCAGTGTGGAAAATGTATTTTGTTATTGTTTTTAAGAGCATATTCACCAGAGCACCTTTTTTTTATCTGCACTATACTGTTTCAATTGTTGTAAATAATAATTTATATTGGCATTTAAAATTGTTGTGATGCAGCATAGACTTCATAATATGGGCTTTACTGCTCTGATTGTGTTTTTATAATCTCTCTTTTTGTTTAAGAATCATTTCTGAAATAAATATATCAAAATGTAAGTTTACAGGCTGTTTGTTGCTTCTCTTCTGTCAATGACTCCATGCTGATTTTAATTTTTAATAAACAAACAATCCACATATTTCAGTGCAGGATTTAGAGCAGAGTATATCAGTAAACTGGGTTATGTTCAGATGCTACATTACAGTGACACATCAATGAATAATAATTATGATTCAATAACAATGTGGCCTTTAAGATTCTGCATATCGAGCAACTGTCACAGTTTTGGACCATAGAGCAGGTTTACACAACTGACGTGAAGTTTAATTTTTTTAATCAGTGAACATCATCAGTAATATAAGCTGCTTTTAAAAGAGTCCACAGAGTCAGCTAAACTTAGTTGCTGTGGATGACTGTTAGTTATCTCCAGCAAGAATTTTAAAATGAAACCTGAAGTGTAGAACATATTTAAAGAGAACCATTATTAAAATGTTTTAATTCTCTGGTCTCAGCATTTGGTGCAGCTTGGAGGCGGGAAGGAGATGATTTATCAAAGCCACAGTAATCTATGCATGACGACACAAATCCATGAATAATTCCTTCCAGATTAACGAATAACATCATACGTCCCAATTTAAAATTTGCTCTTAAATGAAAGAAAGAAGGAAGAGAACTACATTTTACATGTGAACCAAAGATAAAGAGTTTAGGAACACTGGATTTAAGCATTTAAACAAAAAGAAACAAACGCCCGGCTGTCTTTAGAATATAATGCAGGAGGAGTTATAATCATGGTCCTAATCTGGTGTGTAAAACAAATTGATTGACAGAAACATGATCACTGTTAGTACATCTCAGAAAGAGCTCATTTCTCAGAAGAGTAATAGATTACATCTTCACAGTATCTGATCAACCAGCTGCTGTGGTTTTGAGTTTTGTTTTTTTTTAGACACAGAAATAAAAAATGTTTGATTTAATGCTGATAAATGAATACTGAGAATTTAGAAGGAAATGTTTTCATCTCAGAACCTGATTAAAACTGTCACACTAATCTGTATGCTTTTTTGAAACTCAGCAAACATGAAACTAAGTGCTGTGTTGATTGCTCATATTTATATGTGATGTGTAAATAATTCAGAGCAAAGTGTTTTGTTCCACAGTGGTTCGCTCTGTGGCCTCACAGTAACGTGTTTACTTCAGGAGCTCCTGTTTCTCCAGCCAGCGAATACATTTCAGGCAGAGGGAATGCTTCATGCACCAACAACAACAGCATCACACAGCCACATCCATTTATGCCAAATAAGGAGCACTAAGATTTTATCGAATGATCAATCTAACCTGCTGAAATTATGAAAGCAGAACCAAACTGTCAGATTTTGAGCCACCATGTAATACCATCTGCAAAGCATCTGATTGGATGTGACATCATTATTCAGGATAACCTACTGACCTATTGCCAATCAAGTAAAAGCATGGATTGGACTCCCTAAAACCCAGAGAACTGCTACAGCAACCAGATGTACGTATCAGACACTGAGTGCCAGCGTACTGTATTGTATGTGTGTTGTGTTTTTGTGTGTGTAGCACCCCAAAATGGGCTACATTTACCAATCAATCAGCAAGTTTAATTTCAGTTATTTAAACTTAATTTAACAGGAAAACATGAATCATGATTAATATGCTGGTTTTACAACACATACATGCAGATTGTAAACTGGGTTGTTTACCAAAAAGCATACTGACATTGATCAAGGTGTTCTGTCTACTTGTGTAAAAACAGTAAAAACACAATAAAAGGTCTTGTGATGAGTTGACAAATTTGTACTGATGCGAGAGAAAAAGTGAGCTAAAACCACTGAAATCAGCGTGTTTGCAGACAAAAAGATAACGAAGACATGCTGCTAGGAAATGAAAGATACAGATAAAAAAAAAACAGTGTGTGTGGTGTAACTGCCTGTATTCTTTTTACAGTCATTGCGAAACATTGCAAACACTGTGACACGTTAACACTAGTACAATTTACAGTAAATATTAGTAAATACAAACTAATTTTAAAGATTCTGCTGTTGGAATTTAGTAATCTAATACAAACATACCTTATTATTATTATATATCTCACAACTACCTCATAATGACATCTTTGTCTTGTTTTATACTTTATTCCACACAGTTAAGTATTGCAGTAGAAGTAGATGGAGGGAGGGTAAGGCGTGGTTTCCATGGTGATGGGTGAAGTGGCATCTCCACATAAGGCAGTGGTTCCCAATTTTTTTTTTGCTGGTCCTCCCTTTGTTTTGCAAGAGAAATGTTCCCCCACCCAAACAACAGCACGTGCTCCTGACACAGGGGAAACTAATTCTGTCGCAGAGACCTACCTCAGCACTTGTGCGGGTGGAGCCAAAGGGAAGATGTGCTTCACCATATTTTCTAGTCTGAGGTCGGTTTGGAAACATATTTGGGAACCTCTGACATAAGGAGAAAAGCTGCAAAAGAAGAAACGTGAGCAGAAGTACTGGATCTCAGCCAAATGAGGAAAACTGACCAATCACTGCTGTGGTCACTACCCTCTCTGCAGAGCATCTACCATCGAAGAGTCCAGAGGAGAGCTGCCTTCATCCTCAGAGACCCCCCACACCCCCAACACCGACTGTTCACTCTTCTGCCCTCGAGACTAAGGTTTAGAAGTGTGAAATGCAGAACATCCCAACTCAACAACTCCTTTTCCCCCACTGCTATCAGACTCCTGAACAGCTGACCGACCTCAACTGCAGTTTGCACATCAGGACACTTTGCACACTAAATTCATTTTACACATTATGCTCCTTTGTACATCCATCTATATTGACATCTGCATACCTCACTTGCCTTCACTTACTTATTTTTGTACTTATTTATTCATCTTCCATTATTATTTTATCCTTATTTTTTATCTTTATTTAACTTGTTCCTTTAACCTAACTTGAAGAATTTCATTGCACAGAGAAATGTTATTCCTTCTGTACATATACACATAAACACTTTGAATCTTTCATTCTCTGCTCTTTGTTTGTTAGCGGGTTTCTGCTGAGAACACACTAAGACTCGTTTCATCTCTGATGTGTTGTGTTGGATAAAGACTCCAAAGCAACAACACAATCTCCAACATCCAGCTCAGTCTCATGGACAGTTACAGAATTCGTTGGATTGCCTCAAAAGGTTGTGCAACAAAATATTAAGTTGTGGGTACCATCATTTTTGTCCAGGCTTGTTTCATGCGTTTATTTTTTTAAATAATTCATTTGCAGCATGGTTGAAAAGCAATGTCTGACTTTCATTGGTTAAGATTTATAGAATTTTTATTTATTATTACTTTTGTCAGATTAAAGTTTTTTCTGTGACCATTGTGAGTTTTTCTTTCATTGACAAAAGGGTACCAACAATTTTGTATTACAAGTAGCAGCTAAAGTTCATAAAATATATTGCAAGCATATTACTAAAATATAAAAATAAGAGCATCAGTGCTTGGTTTGATTGATTTTTATCCTGTTTGAATCTGGTGTGTACGAAACATGTTTCCTGCAGGGTTCATGGTGTTTGTCATTATTTACACTCTCCTCCGTGTGCATATAATGGCCCTGTCAGTTTAAGAGTTTCAGTGTTTTTTTAAAGGGAGTGTTTGCCCAGTGAAACAAACAGGCTAGGACTGCACCTGTGTGTGGAATTCATTTTATGTTCTCTGTGAGATTCACATAGCACACCTTGCAAGGTGTGTGGCCAATGAGTGTATGCACTGTGTAAAAAGTAAAAAAAAAATAAAATAAAATGAAAAATAAGAGCCACTAGGTGGCAGCACCAGAGCTTCAGTTTGCTCAGCACATGATGGTTTTCATCACGTTAAGTCTGACCCCAGCTTGGCTGCCTTCAACAGGCCTCATGTCCCATCATGTGAATTCCTGTGGTCGGAATGAGGGCGTTAAGTCGTCTGGGAAGGGATCTGAAAACTGGATTATGGATGGCAGACAGTTAGTGTCATAAATGAATGGCACAACACAGAAGAGCCACCTTGACGGGACAAGACTCGGCAGTCCATCTACATCAGGCGTGTCCAAAGTCCGGCCCGCGGGCCGTAATTTGTAAAACAAGGTTTACAAATTTAAGTACAATAATGACAACATTTAACAATATACTCTAACAGTCCTAGTCTGGTGGTTTGTTTTTTTTTAGTTTGATTTTGTGATCTGGTTATTAGGTGCTGCTCCAGCTAGCCAGAAAATGCCCCGCCATCGGTCCTGCCCCTTCCTCCCTGTGCAGCAAGCAGCAGGCGCAACTTGCAAATGAAGGGCCCTTTCCTGCCCGCAAATGGGCAACACAAAAGCAATCGGTGCCCATGCAAAAAAAAATGTGCTGCCATGATGTCGAGGCAGCATGGGTGTGAGCAACATTTTTGTGCCAATGCCATGATGCTGCCCAGGGCAACCGTCCATGTCGCCCATATCAAAAACCGCTAGAGACAGTTTAGAGGCAGTTCAGCTGAGTGACTCAGTTCTTCAGAAAGTACCTGAAGGTGCTTCAGGTGTTTCACATTTCAACATATCCCAGACCTTGGACGGGACTTAACATGTTTGTATTTGGCCTTTGGGAGAATACGTTGGTTCCAGAGAAAGTTCACAGAGGCACAGGGAGAACATGCACACTCCACACTGAAAGGCCTGGGAGATTTAAAGCCTTGCAGCTGTTTGACTACATTTAAAAATATCTTAAATTACCAGACAAAACATCTGGACTTCTTTAAATTGGAAGTCTAGACGGCTTTTCTTTCCAAGCTCCTTAGAATATACTGAGTACATCAAAATTACACTGTTAATTAGCAGTAATTTTTTTGAAACATTATACACTTCTTATTACACTTTAGAAAGTGCCTTTTCTTGAAAATTATTCCACTTCTCCACTTTCAAACAGGTGAATTTCAGTTCCCATTCATGCAAGTCATGGAAACTGACACATGCAGAAACTATTTTCCTAATAAGTCTGTTTGCGTGTCAGTTTTTCAGTGGTGAAATACTTTTAACTGCCATCCCCAGGAATACACACCCTGTTCACCATGTTCATTGCAGAAAATAAGGCACACATGAACGCTTTACTGGAGAAACAAACAAAAAACAGGTTCAGGTTCCCACCGTTATTTCAAAGGACTTGCTTGTTGGAATGTGTGGATCTATTGTCATTTGATTAAAAATGTGAAATAGTTGAGCTTAACCTCCTAAGACCCGCACTTTTAATTTCTCTTTGATATTTGGGCATATTGGGGCCCGATGAATGTGAAAACAAAGAATTACCAGATTTTTTTTTACCTTATTTTTGTTTTTTAAGAAAAATAAGAGCCACATAAGAGGGGCAATCGTGGCTCAAGAGTTGGGAGTTTGCCTTCTAATCGGAAGATTGCCAGTTCGAGCCCCGGCTCCGACAGTCTCGGTCGTTGTGTCCTTGGGCAAGACACTTCACCCGTTGCCTACTGGTGGTGGTCAGAGGGCCCGGTGGCGCCAGTGTCCGGCAGCCTCGCCTCTGTCAGTGTGCCCCAGGGTGGCTGTGGCTACAATGTAGCTGCCATCACCAGAAATATGGTTTTAAAAAAAAAAACATGGTATGGCGGCCTATCTCCCCCCACCACTCCCCCTGCCAGTGGCAGACGCCCTCAGATATCGGTGCGTTGGTGATTCTTTGTGTCTGGGGATGGGCATTCAGGTACGCACCGGCTCACTCCTGGTGGCTGCTTGTCGGGGCCTGGAGCCTGGGGCTCACTCGGGCCACTTCGGGGGTGGGGTGCCCTCAGCCACTGGGCCTGGGGCTCGGTCACTCAGGCACAGCTGGCTGCCGGCGGAGCTCACGGGCACGTCACTGCAACCCCCCTGGCTTCTGCTCCGCAGCTGCTGAGTGACCCCTCATCTGGGACTCTCCTCAGCTCTGTCTGGGATAGTGGTGCGGCTGCCCCTCTGTTGGTCTTGGTCTCTTGCGCTCTTGGGGCCTCTGGAAGTCTGGAGTTTTGATCTTCTCCATACCTGCTTCATGCCCTGGAGGACGGGGCTGTGGCTCCCCACACCCCCTAACAGATCATTACATGAAGGAACCTGTTAAATACAAGCGCGCTCACGCTAACAGGTGTACACACGGGTGATCACACACACAAACTACACTCTTTTTGGATCAAAGCACACTGTGCGCTGTCAATCTTATGTGCTGCACAATAATGTTTAATATTTAGTATTTCCTGTTATATTCACATATATCGAGCGGGCGGTGTGGCAGCAATTTTTCACATCAGTCTATTAATTAACGAAAGACCAAGACAGACATTTAATTCATTTGAAAGCCTGATGCTTAGCCTTGTCCAACCCAGCTGTAAAACTCAGAAACCAGTCTTACTTGTTATCATCTATCGTCCACCTGGGCCTTACACAGAGTTTCTCTCTGATTTCTCAGACTTTTTATCTGATTTAGTGCTCAGCTCAGATAAAATAATTATTGTGGGTGATTTTAACATCCATGTAGATGTTAAAAATGACAGCCTCAACATCGCATTTAATCTGTTATTAGACTCAATTGGCTTCTCTCAAAATGTAAAAGAACCCACCCACCACTTTAATCACATTCTAGATCTTGTTTTAACATATGGCATAGAAACTGAACTTTTAACAGTGTTTCCTGAAAACCCTCTGCTGTCTGATCATTTCCTGATAACATTTACATTTACAATAATTGATTACACAGCAGTGGAGAGTAGACTTTATCACAGTAGATGTCTTTCTGAAAGCGCTGTAACTAAGTTTAAGAATATAATCCACCCACTGTTATCATCTTCAATGCCCTGTACCAACATAGAGCAGAGCAGCTATCTTAACACTGCTCCAACAGAGGTCGATTCTAGAGTTCTTACATGTTTTGCAGTTTGTACGTGCTTTGTCTCTAGGGGCCACCATAAATATACTTTTATTTATTTACTCCACATAAAATGTAATAAATAAATCATATAATACAAACACAAACTATTTATATTTCAACTTTTAACTATTTAAATTTTCAGCTTTTTCCTTTTTAACAAATTTAAAGTGAAACAATACAAAACACTGCAAACCACAACCCAATTAAATATAAATTTCAAGTATGAAAAGAAAAAGAAGATGCACATTCTCTGTAATATGGGCCTGCATGAATAAATTTTCTGAATCCTTTATCATCTGCAACTAAAAAAAGTTGTGGATGATTACTATATCTTTCTAATGTGACGTTGTTTTCTCGGGCTCTCTTTCTCTCTCTCTCCCTCCCGCTCTGTTCCTGTGCTACTAAGAGTGTAACTACCGCCCCTCCCCCCTCTTCTCAGCGCAAAGCACAAGGCTCACATGCAGAGTGTAGCGGAAATTAGTGGGAGAGAGAGGGTGAGAGAAAGGAAAAAAAAAAACCATGGGCTCGAGTTAAATCGAATTAAATCGAATCGTGGATCGAATCGATTTGGGACCTTGTGAATTAGGGCTGGGTATCGTCACTGATTTCTAGAATCGATTCAATTCTGATTCACAAGGTCCCGAATCGATTCGATCCACGATTCGATTTAATTCGATTCGATTCGATTCAATTCGATTTGAATCTGGGAACTTTTGACAGTCAGAAATATTATAATTCAGATCAGTACATTTACATATTGTTGTATCAATAAAACACATGCAAGACTTTATGAAGATTGTAAGCGTCACAGCAAAGTGTCAAAGTAGCTAAAGATAAAACACAGAAAAACATGAAGGTGATTTTCCTGGCTTGGGATTTTATAAAAAAATATTCTGCAGTACATCAAAAACGAAAGAAACTCATTAATCAACATATGGACATTACCTCTGACATTACAGCGGTTTAATTAGAGACACGGCTGAGCGTTTTGCATTTTGCATAATTTTATAAAGTTTAAATTTGTTCAGTATTGAACGGCAGAAATGAGGTTTTCTTTTTGGAAGAATGTAAAAGGAAGAAAAAAAACAGCGGCCGACAGCGCTGTAAACAACAGTAGAGCTGTGCGCAACAAGCAAGCAAATAATGCAGAAAACGCTTTTTAGACAGGAAACTGAGAGAGAGAGAGAGAGAGAGGTGGAAGCAAAACAGTAAAAGTCAGAGTGACGATGTTTATGTGAAGCGTAGTTTGGATCTTCTTTTGCTGCTGGTTCGGTCAATATTGTTTAGAGAGAGATAAAACAAACAGCTTTAGAATCAGCGCAAAAACGGCGTGAACACAAAGCGCGGAGCCGCCGACAGATCAGACTCAGCGAGCTGTCGGCTTTCAGCCCGACCGTGTCCGTGCCGTTAGGTGAGAAAGGCGACATCTCACTGATTCTGATCCACGCTGTGTGTTTACGTCTTTGTGCAGAATCCGTGTTCCTGCTCTCATTTACTGTCTTAGCTGTTTGGTGGTTGTTGAAATTTTGTGAGATTTCACTAGAGATTCTGGCATTTCGGGTAAAATAAATTTATATTAAAAAATTGATTCTTTTAGATTTTATAAATATGCCTCAGGAGCACCACACAGCATCATGTTTTTATAGGTTGGTAAACAATAATAGAAGTGGGGAATGTTTGAACATTAAAACCTTGTGGCAGAAAGATTTAAATGCACCAATTTCAAATGAAAAATGGATGGGCATTTTGGCGGAAAATTGGATTTATGTTAAGGAGGCGAGGAGCAAATGTATACAATATAAAATTTTGCATAGATATTATCATACTCCAACAAGATTACATTGTATGAAGCTTATGCCTGGCTATCTTTGTTGGAAATGTAAAACTGAGGCGGGGACTTTCCTACATTGTTTCTGGGAATGTTCCCTTGTAGCTCCTTTTTGGAAGGAAGTCGTCACACTCTTAAAAGGTTGGTCAGGATTAGAAGTGCCCCTAACTCCCGAATTGTGTTTGTTGGGAGACCGTTCTCATATTCCAAGAATTCATAAAAATAATTTTACGGTTGTTATGGTCGGACTGGTAACTGCATCGAGGATCATCCTCAGGCATTGGAAGACTACAGTACGTCCTGAACTGAAAGACTGGATCAGAGCAATGGCAGAGACTGCTTCCTATGAGTCCATGCTGAATAAACTTAAAAATGATACAGAAGTCAGAGATGAACAGTGGGACTATTTCTGGAGCTATTATCAATGTTATTTGCTTATTTTTGCGTTTCTTCTGTTGGAACTCATTGTTACTTACCCTTTTCTTTCTTTCAGACTTGTAAGGGCAGGGGTGAACACTAGCAGTTTTTTCTTTTCTTTTTTTTTTTCTTTTTTTTTTCTCTTTTTTTTTTGGTTTTGGTCTTGTTTTGTTTTGTTGTTGTTTTTTTTTTTTCTACTTCTCTTATATATAGGTTTAAGTATGTGTTGCAAAATCAATAAAAAACTTAAATGTCAAAAAAAATTGATTCTGGATTTGAATGAATCGATTTTACGTTTTCCAAGCCAGAATCGATTTTAATCGATAAATCGATTATAAAAACCCACCCCTACTGTGAATCGGAATTGAATCGATTCTAGAAATCATTGACGATACCCAGCCCTAGCTCGCATGCTTAACTCGCATCCGTCTCTATGAGCCATTTCGTTCACAACCCACACATGACTACAACCTTCCTTTCATATCAAAAATCATTGAAAGAGTAGTTGTCAAAAAGCTAACAGATCATCTGCAAAGAAATGGCTTATTTGAAGAGTTTCAGTCAGGGTTCAGAGCTCATCACAGCACAGAAACAGCTTTAGTGAAGGTTACAAATGATCTTCTTATGGCCTCTGACAGTGGACTCATCTCTGTGCTTGTCCTGCTAGACCTTAGTGCAGCATTTGATACTGTTGATCATAATATCCTATTAGAGCGATTAGAACATGCTGTAGGTATTACAGGTACAGCACTGCAGTGGTTCGTATCATATCTATCTAATAGACTCCAATTTGTACATGTAAATGTAGAGTCCTCTTCACCCACTAAGGTCAATTATGGAGTTCCACAGGGTTCAATTCTGTTTACACTATACATGCTTCCCCTAGGCAGCATCATTAGAAGACATAGCATACATTTTCACTGCTATGCAGATGACACACAGCTCTATCTGTCCATGAAGCCAGGTAACACACACCAATTAGTTAAACTGCAGGAATGTCTTAAAGACATAAAGAGCTGGATGGCCGCTAACTTTCTGCTTCTTAATTCAGATAAAACTGAGGTTATTGTACTCGGCCCTGAAAATCTTAGAAATACTGACCTTACTTTGAGTTTGATTCCGTAAAAAGTGACAAAAACATCCACTGTTCACTGTGTGGGAAGAAAACCTTTTTTACAGCGAATAAAAACCCCTAAACCTCTAAGCAAGCACCGAGTAGGCTACGATACCACGAGAATGTGAAATTCACAGAGAAACACGCGGATTCTTCTACTGACCACTGCGGCACACCTGATTCAGGGCAAACCTCCACCTGCCCTACTCCTGCTATACAGGTGAAAATAGAGTAACAGGACTGCTGAGTCTTTGATTTTATTTATTTTCCGCTGTGTTTTACGTGCATCTATTTGAAAGAGTAAGTGTCAACACAAAAAACCTATTTTATTTTATATTCTGCAATATGCAGAAAATAGATTTAAATGTTAAACTGTCATGCCCTGGGTCCCTAGACCCAGGGCTCATGTATTTTCAGTGTATGTTTATGTTTATATTTTCCATGTGGTGTTTTGGTGTGCTCTCCTTTTTCTCCATGTGAGCTTCCGGAGGTGTTGGTTCGCTGAGGAGACTGCGAACCCGGAAGTGTTTCTGCTCCAGAGACAGCCACACCTGCCGCTCGTCGTCCTCTGCCAACTGCAGCAGATTACGCTCGTCAAGGGAACGGCATTTAAGACTGCAGCTGAGCTGAGGCTGACGCTGGATCCTTGAGTCAGAACTCGTCAGTACTGCTGTGGGCTTTTGTATTACCTCCGAGTTAATAGATTTCCTCCTAACCTCAATGTTTTTGTGTTACCAGGAATCTGGAGCGGAGTGTGCTTTAAAGTCACGGAGTTTTTTGGAGTCGCCACTTTTCACTTCTCACGGACATCTGCACTGTGTGGGATTCAGGGAGAATCGCCACGGGACCACAGTGCCTGGACTTTTGTATATAGTTGTGTGTTTTTCACCTCCTGTAAATAAATCCACTGTCCTTCACTAAGAGTCTCGCGTTTGGGTCCTACTTTCACTGCCACTCCACGGTCTGCCATCGCAGCCCGTGACATAAACAAATTTAGTTACTTATTACTATTTTCAAGAAAGTTGACCAACACCATTTCTAAAAAGAATGAGAGAGAAATTTAACATATTTAATGAACAAGTAAGGGTTAAAAGCTTGCAGTTGTTTTTAGCTCCATCTAAGGTAAGGAGAGTAGAGATCAGTCTCCACCGGATCTCAAGCCTGGAACTTCTTTTAGCAGTTGGTTAACAGGTAACTCTACCACTATCAAATTTTACTTCCAGGGTCATTTGTAGTGTAAAGCAAAGCAAAACATTATTTACAGCAATATTCTAAAATACTTTTCTGTCCACCTGTTGTTTACAGCATAGTTTGATACTTATAATAATGGGAATATGGTAAAGTACAGTTTTGTATTTTTTGTAATGTCATGATGCGTAAGAAAATGTGATGTATTGGTCATTTTGTTATGGAATGACAAAATTGTGTGTATTTTTAGTGTTTATAAAATTAACCAGGAAATTAGTTTGCTATTGTTACTGGAGGTAGATGAAGACTTTCATCCTCTAACTCCAATACAGGTGAATGTGATGAGTCCACAGGTTTTACAGACAACTGATTTCCTTACAGCAGGGGTCCCCAATCCCACAAGGGCCAGTGTCCCTGCAGGTTTTAGATGTGTCCTTCACATGATCCATCACAGCTGATTAAAATGGATAAATGACCTTCTCAACGGCCGTTTATCAATGCCCAAGTACGCGAGTACGTACTCGCGTGCTCGGTGAGTACGTACCCGCCGAGAACACACGGAAGTACGTACCCGCCGAGAACGCGAGCACGGACTCGTGGGATGTTTCTCAATTCTCAAGTACGCGACCTGTGATTTGTACAGTCGGAACACCTGCGTACGTGATGATGTCACAGGTCCGGAGTTTTTACTGCCGTCCCCTCCTAATTTAACTGTGAGTAACATGTTATGAAGCTTAACTTTGATCACAGCCAAACCGGTTTACTCAGGAACAAATAAAACACTGAAATAAACCAAACATTAATATTTAGAAGTGATCTAAGTGACTTATATATCATTTTTAACCTCAGTAGTGAAACCTCTATTAATAAAAATAGTGTATATGTACATACGTGTACATACCTTAATAAAAACAAGCAGGTGAGATGTTAGAACGCTTTTATTACTATTCTAGTGGACACTCAATACTATAGACAGCTCAGCTGCTGGAGTTTCTTTAACCTGAATAGAGAGAAGTCCGCGAGCGGGGGGAGGGACGATGTGCCGGGAGTCCGCTGTTGAGTTTTGGACGAAATGCATTCTGGGATATTTAGCTGTCCCAAGTCTACACCGATGCATGCTCGATAAAATGGGCGGATCGAGAACACATCCGGGACTTTTTCGCATTCTCGGCGTGATGCGTACTTCGAATTGGAACAGTACTTGGTCTCCGACTGATGACATTTCACGAGTACACGAGAACGCAAGTACGCACAAGTACGCATATTGATAAACGCCCAACATGTCTTGCAGTTCTCCAGAGGCCTGGTAATGAACTAATCATGTGATTCAGGTGTGTTCACCCAGAGTGAGATCTGAAACCTGCAGGGACACCAGCCCTCGTGGACTGGGATTGGGGACCCCTGCCTTACAGGAAGAAACAGGTTTATAACGTAAAAAAATAAAATATTTTATTGAACAATGGCTTTAAAACAACATATGAAAGCCCTTTATTGTGGTCGAACAAGCATTAATAGGTGTTGTACAGGTTCGTTAGGATACAGGGTCTAGTTATTATTAGCTATTAGCAATGATTGATGATAGTAGTAACTGTGTACCTTCCAATGGGAAAAATTGTTTAACACTCATTTTGGAAGAAAAACCATCAAAATTTTAGGATATTTCTTTTCCAGATTTGGTGAATCCCCCAATTATCATTCAAATTAAAGTTAATAAAGTAGTGCTACAAAATAACTTCAAAGTAACATTTTAAAAGCTTTCTTCTATATGATTTCGGTGAAATTATTTAAGAATTGTTCACTGAAAAATCCCTGGATGGATCATAAAACATATAAACAGGAATTATACACTAATGAAAATATTATAAATTATACATTTTGAAGGATTTAAATTTATGCAATGTCTTTGGACTTTAAGGCACAGGTTAGAATTTTTATGAAGAAAAGAAAGAAATAAATTAAAATTCCAGGTGTTTTAAAATTGGTTTGGATTATACAAAAGTTTTATTTATACAGTTTAACGGTAATATAAAAAACATGCTTCAACATAACCACAATGTAACTTCACATAGCTTCTCATCAGATTTCATTAGAAGAAGGATGTTTTCACTACTTCCGTGACTAAAGATGAATTGCTTGAGTACCTTTTTTAACTTAAGGACAGCAGTGGCTCTAACAACAATGTATCTATTTGTTTTCCTGATGTTTCATGAAATCACTTCTGCCACACATTGTTTCTGAATGATCTTATTGATTTAGCCATAAAATCGAGGTCAATTTTAACTGTGGAACCTGAATCTACGTCTATGGCTGTGGCCGTCATTTCTGTGGCACCAAACTTGATTTGTAGTTTGATTTCACGATTCATGCCTCTTGCTGTGTCAGGTGACTCAAGAATAATAGAACCAATGTTCTCTATTCCCCACTCATCCACATACATTAGACCTTGGATTTTTCTCTCTGTGCGATAAAATGCAAAGGTGACCGCTGTCTGATCTCTTTCTACTGGAGTGAAGCTGTGCTCACTGGTTTTATCCCAGCCCACTTCCTCATTTTCCTTCACCAGTACACAGAAAATACCGTCACACCACTCGCCCTCTTTGTTTGTGTATTTCTTGTCTGCCCTATGCTTGGATGCATCAAACCTATCAGACAAAGAAACCCCGTAAGTAAAGGCACTTATTCGAGATGCCACCAATGCTGGGTTTCTTCCAAACATCACAGCTCCCTTCATGATTGCTTCTTGAGGATGAGAAGGACACAGAACTTTACACTGATCACCAAACTGATTGGTAATATGCTGACGCAGAATCAGGCTTTGAGCGTAGCCCCCCAATAACAGAATGTACTTAATGGTGAAACCTTTCTTCAGGATTTCTCTGAGACTCTTGGTGATGCCATTCAGACTCTCAGCATAGAAAGATCGTACTTTCTCTTTTGAGATTCTGATGGCGCCTTGATTCCAGGAAACACCTCTCAGGGATTCGAAAAACTTTTCCATTTTCTGCTTTTCCTTTGCCATTTCGCCCAGGTTATATGGGCAGCTGATCTCCACATCATCATCATTCTCTTTTAAAACTGATATTTCATACATCATCTTCTGCAGCTCTCCTGGATGCTCTTTTTCATATGCATCCCACAAACTATCACTGAAGATTTCTCTGAGGAACTCTTTGAATTTGTTATCCACAGTTTGTCCCCCAAAATCATTTCCTGAGGCCTTGTGCAGCTCTTTCAGGGCTCCTCCCTCCAGGACTTCATGAACAGTGATGTCAATGGTTCCACCTGCAAAACACAGAAATTAATTAAAAGTGACAAGTGATAGCATCTATACCAGGGGTTGGAAACCTTTCTGAATCTGTGGCAAGATCTGAAAACTGCTGTTCACAAATGGTGTCCATCTAATCTGACTGAGCTGGAGCTGTTTTGCAAAGAAGAATGGGCAAGAATTTCAGTCTCTAGATGTGCAAAGCTGGTAGAGACAGACCCTGAAAGACTGGCAGCTGTAATTGCAGCAAAAGGTGGTTCTACAAAGTATTGACTAAGGGGGCTGAATGATTACGCACACCCCACTTTACAGTTATTTATTTGTAAAAAATGTTTGGAATCATGTATGATTTTCGTTCCACTTCTCAAGTGTACACCACTTTGTATTGGTCTTTCACGTGGAATTCCAACAAGATTGATTCATGTTTGTGGCTGTAATGTGGCAAAATGTGGAAAAGTTCAAGGGGGCCGAATACTTTGCAAGCCACTGTATACACAAATGTGTCAGGACACCAGCAGCAAACTCCTGCAACTGCCCCATGCAATGATGAAGCGTTGATACAAATATATTTTAAAAGTGCTAGACATTATAACAGTGGTAGAAAATTACTCTAATCTTTAAATCTAGAGCTCTTTGTTTACTCACTGTAAATGGTAAATGGCCTGTATTTGTATAGCGCTTTACCTACATTCAGTCATTCACCCATTCACACACACACATTCACACATTGTAGTCTGGTTTCCAGTGATGGGAATACTAACATTACTAATGGTGGAAAAATGCACCATGTCGACCAATCAAAAAATGATATGACAACATGACGGAAGAGGGGGAAGTTTTTGAAGGGACGGCGAGAGAAATAGAGAGAGAGAGTTTTGAGATGTGAGACATTTTTGATGTTTAGTGTTGTAGTGTGTAGTTAAATTTGTTATCTTGTGTAGTTAGTGTGTAGTGTGGCTTTGTGTTATTTGTCAGAACAATGAGGCGACTGCTGATTTCAGTCAGACCTGCAGGTATCAGGCTGTGATGTTCTTCTTTATAGTGGACAGAAATGATTTTTGGAGTGGCACAAATAATTTTATTTATTTATTGAATCCAGAACAGCTGATTGTTCTGTAAATAGTTTGAAATGGTTGCTTAAAAAGGGGGTAAATAACTTTGTTGTTTGCAAAACTGATGCATATGATTTTAAAATTGACAATTTATATTTGCATTAAAAGTTATGAAATATGATTCAATAAACATGCTTGTGGTTATAAACAGTACTTTTTCTACTCCGATTTTATGTTTTTTGTCTGATTTTAGATCAACTGTGTTAATACAGTATGTGAAAATGAAAACGTAACTGTAAATTCAAACACGTGAGGTTGTGCTGAAAAGAATGATTTCTTAGTTTGACTTCCCTGTAATTGATTCCATAAGTTTTGGAGCAATATAAATTTAATTATCCGGTATCAATTCTGACCGACACCGGCCGATTCAATGTTTTAAATGTGAGTCCTGATGGTTTTAGTTTCATCCTCCCAGGCTAACATAAATAAATATCCATAACACTACATTATGTGGGAGAGGTGTTCTTTCTAAATAATCTTCATCTTATTAATAATATATCGATAAACTTAAATTCTATGAATTCCTGTAAACTTTGACAAAAACATCCTCGTGTTAGTAAAATGTAAAAGTAAAAAAAAAAAATTGCACTTTAAAATGAAAGCATAGAGTACCTCCACAGTCCACCACAATGTATTGTGTTCCTGAAGCCTGTTCGAATGTGACTTCACTGTTATTTTCTGTTTTAAAACCATCAGCTGGCAGCTTCTTACACCAGACTGAGGCTGCTTCTGGTTCCAGTGCAATGACCAGTCTGTCTTCCTTGCCTGTGGTAACAATCCCTGCCTATAAATGAAAGGTAAATAAATTTTTCACTTTAAACTGTACAGTTGTTCTGTTTATTGTCTTTGTTACCTGCGTCGCAGCTTCTCTCATGAACTGTTTTGCTGAAGGATCCCAGATGGCAGGTACAGTCACCACCCAGGTGAAGTCAGAGGCTATGAACTGCTTCCCACCAGCATTTTCTGAGATGAATTTCAGAGCGTCCTCCTTCAGGTATCTCAGAGCTTCTGTGAACACCTTCAGTGCCTTCATTGATCTTCCATTTGCAGCTTCAATTGTCACATCACTGTTAACTTTCTATGATGCCAGACTGGATATTAGTTAATAGGTTTGTAACTTCCTAGGTGAGAGTCTAAATCAAACAGCAATTTACGGAGATTTAAAATCTTTTTCAAAAATGACTAGCCAAAAGATGATATTTATGTTTAAAACTGATGTATTTATGTTTATGTTCTTGTGGCTATATCATCTTACATTATATCACAATTAATGAGGTTGATCAGGAAAAATACAAGAGCATCTATAACACACTCAACACAAAGCAGAAAGTGTTAACCCATAATATCAGAAATTTGATATCATCAGATTGTTACACTTACTTTGCCATAGAGGGACATCTTGAAGCATTCAAAGAAGAATTTCTTTCGGGCTTCATCACCGCGTGTTTTAAAATAAGCTGACTGGGCTTCATAACCAAAGCTGAGAAAATTTTCATGCTCATCAAAAAGGATGCAGGTCGGAGCCTTTGGGGTCCTCAGTGAAACCTGTTTACCCCAGTACTTTAAACGAGGTTCAGTTTCTGCTTCTCTTTTTGTCAGACTGAAAGCATATCCACTGTACGCAGTGCCAAAGTCTATCGCTATGATGTATGAGTTATCCATTGTGGAAACAGTGCTGAAGAGCAGCAGTTACAGAGTATTTATGAACAAACCAGGGGGTGGACCTCACTGAACTCCACCCCCTGCTGTGTGGAGTTCAGTGTAACAGTCGTACTTGTGTCAGACTGGAAAAAGACTTTCATTAAACAAGACAGGAGACACACGGCGATGAGTATTCAAAAGATCCGCAGGTAAATACATTATATCAACCTGTATCACTGCATAAACTGTCAGATTTAAATGTTTGTACAAGTTAAAAGTATATAAACATGAAAATGACTTAATGTAATTAAAAGTTTTGTTTATCCGTTTTCCTTAGTTAGAAATGATATGATGAGTATGTAGTCCATAGCTTAGGTTTAGTATTTTTCCTCTCTGGACATTTGCCTAAATATCTGTGATATCAGTGTTTCTTTACCTTCAAATTAGAGATCGGAATCAATCAGCAGCCCCACAGGAGCTGAGGTAAGGATTTGCTCTTTTCAATATCATTTGATGTTTCTGATCAGGAATTTTTAAAATTGCTCAATTAACCTGGTTTCTACAGCTGAACAAAGGATAGACTGCATGAATTATACTATATTTTGCTATATGATCATCTCATCATAAGATTTTTTATTTTTTTAAAAAAAAACTCAATAAACATTACTCTGAAATTAATGCTTATAATTCTTAATGTAAAATTTATATTTTTGGGCATGAATATGTCTTCATAATTCTGGAATACAATTCCCTAATACACCAGATAGTAACACAAACGGCAGAAGTGGCCATTTAGCATACAGGCCAACACAGACATGTAATCACATACTTAATATGTTTTATTGTCATTGAAGAGTTTTGTAGAACATCACTCATTATTTCTGATGAGTTCAGGTTTATGTGTTACATGTTTTTTTGTACATATTTTCTATGCTGCAGATTTCAAATGGGGTGGCGAAATCAAGACCTTGTTTTTCAAACTCACATGTCAGGTTAAATAAGTCATGTGATTTGGAGGTGCAGCGTGTCCGTGGACCCCAGAGGGTTAATAACACTCACCTTCATTCCATTTCCAGAGTGTAACAACCAATCACATGTGAAATCTGAAATTCCCATCATGTTGTTCAAAATGTGCTCTGGCACAATCATCAGCATCGCTTGCTACTGAACCATTTGTTAATGGTGGACGGGGGTAACACTGTGCAATATATATTTAGTTTTAGCATTTATATTCACTGTTAACTGTGAATCCGCTCAAAGTGTTAATGCTGTCTTATTTTAATAAACAACACTGTACCTGCCTTCACGACACGTGACCATGTGAAGCTAGACAGCCAGCGAACAAAATAGATGAGATATCTAAAAAGGCTTGCTTTTCGTGATTTTAATGAAGTTCTTTTTAAACCTTTTCCTCTCTCAAGGCTTCTCCTTGCCATCTCTTTTTGGTAACTGAAATATACAGAAAGTAAAAAGAAATTGCTAGCTAATACACATCTTAATTTACAAACTTAATGATTAGGCTAGCTCAGTGGTCAGCAACCTTTAACACCCAAAGAGCCATTTGGACCCGGTTTCCACGCAAAAGGAAACACTGGGAGCCGCAAATACTTTTTGAAATCTAAAATGAAGATAACACTGTATATAGTTTTTTTTTTTACCTTTATGCTTTGTGTGAACAACTAAAGTAAGTAAAGTTTATTTACTAAGCGCTTTTCACAGACAGGCAGTCACAAAGCGCTGCACACAAATATTAAAATAAACAATACAATCAATAGACATTATACACAATGTAAAAGATCAAATGTAAATAATGTAAAGAATATAAAACACGTAGATCAACCAAAGGCTTGTTTGAACAGAAAAGTTTTAACTGCTTTTTAAAGAAAACACAGAGCAACTAAGGTGTGTTGCTTATGAAATCCATGAAGTGCTACAGAGAAAATAACATTTAATTCATGTAATTCACACATTTTGAACTCTTAAAGAAATATAACAAAAGAAAAGACACCCAGCTGAACTAAAATGATCCATGTAGCAAAAAAAAACTGTTGTGAGCTGCCACCCTTATATCGCCTTTGGGCTTTTGGAGCCTTGACCAGACTTTTAATAACTAATTGGAAAAAAAGCACTATGCTGCTAAAAAAATTAAAAATAGACATTTGCAAAATTCTACTTAAATATGCATTTTACCTGGTTAATGTGTGTGGCGGGGCGTGGTCTGCAGTGCCGCTACATTGGAGTTGGACGCAACTGAGCGGCACCCGCAATCACGCCTCGCCGCCTTAAAGTCTGTGCTCTCTCTGCTGTTGTGTTGTCGGGCTGTAAGGTGAAAAGCTACAGCCGGCTGTATGCGTACAGCAACCGTGTGTGAAAAGCGGTCAATAAAGAGATTCTGAAAAGCGTGTTCTTGCAAACATCGTCGAGTCTGCCGTGGTATGTTTACAATGAGACCTCTGCGCACAGCGTCTGCAAATCGGGGCTTTCATCTTTACGCAGGACTGTAAGCTGTCATCTGTGAGGCGTGAGCGGTGTTTGTTTTTAACATAGTTCACGGTGGAGAATAGCTGCCGCCATAACGTGGATCCAAAGATCCATAATTGGCCTACCTGAGGTCGAAAGTCTCGATAAATGCACGGCGTTTCAGCGGGTATACCGGCTTCCGCGAGTGTGATGCTTATTTTGAGTGATGAAAAAATAATAAGAAATAATTTTATTTTTATATTTCAAAATCACAATAATCTTCCAATTTTGAACTACAAGTTAAAAAAAAGAACTAAACACAAATAAAATACACTTCAGCTAAATACTTATAATTTATTTTCCCAAACCACCCGGAGCTGCAAAATAAAGACTAAAGAGCCGCATGTGGCTCCAGAGCTGTGGGTTGCCGACCCCTGGCCTAGCTTAACACATGCATTGCATTAGCATCACAGTTCACTTCATGTAAACACTTATAAAAGTTGTTTCTGAACACATTAATAGTCACAAAGACGAACATTTTCCAAGGTACAGCAGTGTAGGACAGCAGTCCCCAACCTTTTTTGTGCCACGGACCGGTTTATGCAACAAAATAAAACTAGTACTGGTACCGAAAAAAAGACGATTTATTCATAACACACGTGAAAAGACTCAGGAAAACCGAGTTAACGATAAAAACAATAACAAAATAATGCTAAAAACCAAAAAAACCAAAAAACAGAAAACCATACATTTCACACCCGAGCCTCAACTTTTGCGGCCCGGTACCAAACAACTTACGGCCTGGGGTCCCGGGGGTTGGGGACCGCTGGTGTAGAGCACTTTTTGCATGTACATGAGCTTATTCATTAATCCACACGTTTTAGCTGTTTGGGTTTTTTTTTAGCATGAATTACTTATAATATTTCTTAACTTTGAATTTATTTATCACTTTGCTTACATAACTTAATCAGATTATGCACTAACTACTGACTATTGACGAAAAGGCATCACAAACACTGTCATATGCAAAACTAGGGTGGCACTTTCAGTAAGTAAAAGAAAAGAAACATTCCAAAAATCCAGACCTGTGTTATTGAGCATCAGGAAGTGTGAGCATCTCTATAACCTCAATAAGGGAGGTTTTAGCAGTTTGTTGGTCTTGAAATTTAGGTTTCTCTAACCCACACCCACCCCCTCCATGAACCTGAGCACAGGGTAGCCTGGCACTGAGCTGCCTCCTTGTCCAGGCTCTTAGTGGAAGCTGTCTGTAGCTCAGTGGACTGGAACAGGTGAAATTTGGACAAGGCCTTTGGGAGGATTGCTGGATTAAGCCAGTCAACCACCCTTTCCTCATTCAGAAACTACCTGCAGCAAGACCTGTGGGCCAATAGATAATGGAGTTCACTAATGCTCAGGTGGCTCAAAAGAAGGATGCAGAAAGGTGCCATGAACAGGTCCAGGTCTATAGGAGGAACCAGGGGCCCTGGTAGGGCTGTTCGATATAACGATATATATTGGATGACGATATAAAGATGTCTATCGTTTCATTTTATGCTATCGTTTGTTTCATGGTGTTGCAAAATAAACTGTTTACGGCAATATTTTTTCATCATTTTGATGGTCACTGTAGTGGCTATATTAATTTCTTAAAGTTCTCTCTTTCTCTTATATTTAATATAACCACACTACGGACGGACAAGCGCCTGTTTTATGCGTTGTGGTTAGCAACAACGACGGTAACACCATCGCGTGTCCGCTTGTTTATGCTCCCCATAAACCTTTCACAATAAAGCTCAAGATCCTGTTGATACTTTTCAAAATAAACTGAATCACGTGAAAGAGCAGATTATTTACGGATGAGAAGTAAAAAAGAGCCGCCAGGTGTTAAAAAATAAACCTTAGACTCAAACGTGAGAACAGGCTTTTCCCTGCAGCACGCTGTGTAATAAATACTCACAAAGAAAACGGCAGCCGTTACAACTTAAGTCTAAAAATGTATGGTTTCATGCATCAGTTAAAAGTCTGGACTCCAGCTACATGACGCGCAGCTGGAAACACTTCCCGCAAGTCGAGCTGCCCGAGATTCACAGAATTTAGAGAAAATGTCACATTTTTGTGATTTATATCGTTATCGGGACGATAGAATTCTTATATTGGGATATGAGATTTTGGTCATATCGCACAGCCCTAGGCCCTGGCATGCAAATTTTAAGTTACCGGGTGCCGTTCAGGTGCCAGGAGATTAAAGTGGAGTCCAGTGTGCTGAGTGTCTAACGCAAACCACCTTAATCGCCTGATCACCACCATGCCATGTAGATTCACCATCTCCATCCGAGAGTGCAAGGCAAGGCACCAGCAAATAGTGCCACTGCAGCTTCTGAGCTTTTCATTTTTCTTTTTTTTGGGGGGGGGGAGATTTGGGGCAAAGGATCCTGGGAGGCTGCTGAGACAGACTGAAAAACAAAAACGGAAAAACACAACAAAGAACAACGTGCAATCAAGTGGTGAATGATCGTGGTCTTATGTCTGCACAGCTGTTTTATACATATGCTTTTGGGTGTGGCCGAGCTACCGGTAGTGTCTTTACCTCCTAGGACCTGGCGTCCACATATATGGACATCACATTTTGGGTTATTTAGACCAAAGTACTCAATTTTGCTCTACAAGAGCTTGATATATACATATGATACATACATTATACTGTTACTGTTCTATTGACATTTTAAACAAATATCCTCATATGTGGATCTCATTTTTCTTAGAACTACAAAATAGGTAAAAAAAAAAAAAAAAATCTGGAAATTCTTGGTTTTTACATTCATCGGGTCCCAATATGCCCAAATATCAAAGAGAAATTAAAAATGCATGCCATGGAAGAGTTCGGGTCTTAGGAGGTTAAAGAAATATCCAGGTAACAAAACCAAAGGGTGGGGGATCATTACATATGGAGAGTTAATGTCAATATGCTAGAGAACAACACATCCTTCCTAGGAGTGTGTGTTGCAGCAAATTCATCACAAGGTTGTGCAACAAAGCCAGGAACTCTACAGGCCTCAGTGAGCAGGTTAAAGGTTAACATTAATGACATCACAATTTAAAAAGAGACTGAACAAGCACGGCTGCTTGTAAGGATTGCAAGAGAAATCCTCTTCTATCTAAAAGAACATAACTAAATGGCTTAGGTTTGCAAGGCTAGGGGTGAACAAAGCACAAGACTTGATAAAGTGACACATCAATGCAGGTTACTGCTGCTAAAGGATGTTCTACAAGCTGCTGAATCCGGTGGTGGACTTGTACACAAAACTATAGATAGAGATTTATTTCTAACAATCTGAGTGAATATATTGTATATTGTGAATAACCTCTCTATCATGTTTTTAAACAGTTTGGCTGAGATGGAAAAAAGACTTTGTGAGGCAAAGTAAACATTCTTTTTTTTTTCCTCATATTTCAGAAGTGCCTCAAATTTCTCATTTCCTCTTTTTATTTCATCCATTTTTATCTATTCATGCTGTATATTTGTCTCACAGTATGGTGGTGAAACGTCATGAGAAGGAACTGAATTCAGTCAAAGAGAGGTACTGTTGGTATAATCTGGTGAAATATCACATAACATATTTGCACTTACATTGTTAAAGAATTTTTTTAAACTGTGAAATTTTGCAGTCTTTTGCAGAGTGGTGTGACTGATCAATAACTTTACAATATTGCTTATTAACAGTGGCCTACAAAAACAACAAAATAGATTTGAAAGACAAATGTAGAATTTAAACAGTTAGTGTTGGTTTCTATATGTCTGGCATTATGTTTAAATTTGTTGATCGGTTATTGTAAAAGGAATCTGTGTTTAATGATGAATTTGTGATCTGATGTGTTTTAACAGATTAATCTGTTTACGTTTTTAAATAGTTTGACGGAGATGAACACATTTTACAAATTGAGCCTCAGAAAAGCAGGGTAATTATATTTCTGCAATATTTATAGACACCCATGAAACAGTATTTGTATCCACTGTCAATCATACATAATCTACATGAGTATATAGATGAGTCTGTTCCTAATATTAGTACATTTTAGACTTATTGAATTATTGAATTTCTCCCAAAAAGGCACAAGCTACTTACATGTTACTATTTAACTATGAGATCTGCTTTGCAATATATATATGTATATATATATATATATATAATATATATATATATAATATATATATATATGTACATATATATATGATTTGTTTTAACAGTTTGGCTGCAATGGAACAGTTTTACAAAGAGAAACTCCAAGAAGAAAGGTAAACACATTTCAATGCATAAAAGACTTAAAAATGTTTCAAATCCACATCCAGGCTGTGGTGACAGTCAACTTTTATTGTTTTATTTATGATTTTATTAACAGAAGCATCTGTTTCTTCAATCACAGTGACCTTCATAATATTTGGCACAGTGATACATTAACGTAATACCTTAATGTTAGAGCACGACAATGTGTCAGACACAGCGATGATATTTATATCTAGGTAATTATGTTCATAACTTATTATGAAATGTGTTACCTGTATGACTGCTTGCTGTCTTTAAATTTGATTTTCCCCAGCTTTCATCTTTAAGGAACTCCTCTGTTGGTGTGGCCGTATGCTTGTGAACACTGATATTCCAAACAGTTAGTTTGGTGGATTTATTCCAAATTTTAGATTCAAAATAGCTTCTTTGGCAATTAAGGAATTCAAAAGTCATGACAAATTATTAATACATAGTTTTCAGATGATACAGGAAATTGGAACCACCTGGGGAACCAAAAATACCCAATATGGCAATCGTGGCTAAAGAGTTGGGTGTTCGTCTTGTAATAGGAAGGTTGCCGGCTCGGACAGTCTCGGTCGTTGTGTCCTTGGGCAAGACACTTCACCTACCGCCTGCTGGTGTTGGCCAGAGGGGCTGATGCCAAGATATGGCAGCCTTGTCAATCTGCCCCAGGGCAGCTGTGGCTACAACTGTAGCTTGCCTTCACCAGTGTGTGAATGTGAGAGGGAATGAATAGTGGTATTGTAATTGTATTGTAACTATTCCACAGAGCTGCACATAAAGAAACTGAAGAAGAATTGAAATCATTCAAAGACAGGTACTGTACCAAAACGTAGATTTAACACCATCTGTTATTTTGGGTTTTTTTTACACTGTCAACATTACAATTTCAACATGATCTATTACTATCACCAGAGTGGCAGGAGAGGTTGACATTGCACTACAGGCCGGGAACTCTGAAAACATGAACAACCCAGTGAATGAAACCAGACTGAAAGAGATGTATAAAGAGCTGAGGAAGGACTGGACTAGAATAAAGCCTTATCAGCAGAAAGCTCACAGCACCCCAGAGAGAATCAAAGCGTGGATTCAGGTGGGGCATTAGAGTGAGATTGGAGTGTAGTATGAACTTTATTCTTATAAAAAACATATGTTTATTCCCTCTGTGAATTATAGCGCAGCTTTCTGTGTGGGGCAGGGGATATGGAACAGAAGAAGAAACTGATAGAGTTAGCGTTTACCCTAAATGCAGACCACGCTCGAGCATCTCAGAAGGTACTGATGTGTTTTGGATGTGTTAAACATGATCACTGAAGCTTGTGTGATAATGATCAATGACAGGTTTCATTATTTGTTTCAGGTTCATGAATACACAAAGCTAACCCTTCACAACCTTCAGCTTGCTTTTTACTGCAGTTTCATAGACACTGCTGCTCAGGTTTGTTGGACATTGCACACATTGTAAATACAATACACTGTGCATTTGTTGGACATGGAACCAAACACAGGTTATTAAATTGTTTGTTTAATAAGAAACTGTAACTTAAACACAACAGCTCTTTTTTCAATTAAATGTTTGTCATTTAAACTTGAATAATTTCTCGATGGCAGGGGTTCCACGGACAGGAAGGTGAAATTCATGATGCTAGCTTGAATAACCTCCTCTCGAAGTGCCGCTGGCTGAGCGGTTTATTGGCTTTGAACAACCCCCCTCTTCTGCCTGACTGGATAAATCATCATCCCGGGCAAGATGCTTGGAACATTTTCCCACAAGAGATCACAGCTGATTCTGCAATGTCACTCTGCCAGGACCACTCTGCAAATGTCCATAAATGTCTTAGCCCATTACAGGGCCCAGACATGAACGAGAGTGAAGACCACTAGAACGATCTTTGTAGAAGTAAGAGAACACCAACGTAGCAGCTTCCCTCCCGCCTCTGCATTTAATGCATACAGAGTTTTTCTGTGTGTAGCTTCTTTTAACAATAAATCACAGTGAACAAGTATCCACAAGAAAACATGTCTCACTTTCTGGGAACTGTACAGGCTTACAGCAGCTGTTTTTGGCACAGACAAGAAGACTTCAGTTTTCTTGCCTGAAGCAGAATCGACAATCAACCTTTTTGAATTAGAATGCAATACTGTTATTGGCTCCATGAACCTGCATGGTCACGGAGGTGTTGCATTATTCAATAAAAAGAAAAGAGCTTGAAGTCTGATGTAATAAATATATAACATGTCCTACACAGAGGTGTGCAGGACTGCATTTAGCAGTCAGCTGGTCAACAGTGGTCAGACTGGTTCAACTGTTTGGAAGGCGGTCATTGACTTAGGTGAGGAGTTGATGTCCCCTGGCTCTGATGGAGGATAAAAGTTTAGACAAAACATCACCTGTGATAATAACTTTTCAGGCACATCAGAACATTGCATGCACTGACCATGAACATGGTGTACCAGAGCGGGGAAACTTTTAGTCTCTCTGTAAGATTTACTCACATAAAACCTCACAAAGATCAAGACAAATCAAGTCACTGGCTTTGAATCATTTAATTTAATTTGAACCCTGCTTCTGAAGCCAGTGTTTCAGAAGGAACTAGTCAATGTTTTATTTCCTCATTGCTTTATGAGTTTCAATCTGAGCCAAGTTAAACTGAGAACAAACTATCCGACAAACGTCTTGATGCATTCTCAATCATCCAGGAGAAATCCGACAAACGACTTTTTACTGAAACTGGGTGGATCCAAAGGAGTTCATTGGTTATTGTTAATACGTTATTAAGAATTGAAAGAAGAAGAAAATATCCTGCTTTAGAGAAAAGGAAAATAAAGAAGTACATTTTATTTGAAAAGACAGAGCACCTGCAGTTTACAGCAGTTGGAGGACAATTTGTCTTCTGATATAAGTTATTTAAAACATTTTTAATGCCACTGTGTGTGTCTGAAATGAATGGAAATGGAAAGAAAGAAAGAAAGAAAGAAGATTTTACAGTTCTAGAATCTAATCCCTCCCATGTAAAGTTGATGCTGTGATGTTTTGTGCTCTTTGATGTTTAAAAGGTGCTAACAGGACACACACACACTGTCTGTATAGATTTTTTTTTAAATAAATTCTCACCCTACCATGACCCCTGTCTTTTGTACTATTAATATCCTGGTTTCAGTTTATTTCCCAGTTTTTTAAATCTGTTGCCTTATGGTTCCAAGCGCTGTCACCAATCTTTTTACATTTTATTTTTATCTCAAAGCACTTGTTTAATCAGCTACCTATGGACTTTTTAATGTCTACAGTCTCAAAACAACACAGCCCTGCCCTCCAGCACTATCAGCAGCAGGAACAGCAGTAATCCCTCAACAGTAACATTGTACGCCATCAGGTAAAACAAAGGCTACATTTGCTTTGCATTGTCCCCACCTGATGTCAGTCATATAGTATGATGCAATTCCATATTAGATTCGCCATGAATGTGAGTTGTTGTTATTCAGCCTGTGCTATCTGCCCCTTTTTTAACTTTGAGCACCCGCCCATTTAAACATCTCTGCACGACCCTGGTTGAGAGAGGTGAAGCACATCACCACCTGAGCCACAGCCACCCCGCACATTCATGGCACAGGTTGTTGTTATTGCTCCGCCACTCGGCCAGATGTTTAACTTCACTCCTGTAGTAGGTCTCATTATTGTTGTTGATGTGACCTAACACAGTTGTGTCGTCTGCAAAGTTGATGTAAAGGTTGGAGCTGTGTGATGGTGTGCAGTCTTGGGTCAGCAGAGTGAAGAGAAGGGAGGTTAGGTTACATCACTTGTAGCAGAGATTCATATGAATTTTAGCTGATGATGCTGAGATTCATTGACTAAATGCCAACTTCATATCATTTTTAACTCATGAAACATCTGCTCACATCTGGTTGAATTCAGTCACGTAATGCCATAAAGAGCAGCAGGTCAGCAGATCACAGTCTGTACACTAAGGAAATCTCACTTTATCAGATAAAAAAAATACAAATTATTGTGAGTTTGATTCTTTTCCCAACACTGAGCAATTACCACCCATTTTAGGGTTCCTCCACCTGCTGAATTCACTTTAACCCCTGACTGTACACATTTTCCTGTTTAGAGGTAAAGGAAACCTCTACAATGTAGGTAACAGGAAACCGAAATATATTTTTTTTATTTTCCTTTTTCTTCAGATTCCAGCTGAGTATAATAATTGACACTAATAAATTCAGGCTAAATAAAGTTTGTATTCCTGTCTACTGATATATTTTTAGTTCAGTTAGCTTTGCATGAAAACAGGTGGTAGAAACATTCTTCAAGGAGTTTATACTTTATACTTTTTTAACTTTGAGTACATTTAAGAGACCATACTTTTTCACTTTTACTTAAGTAAAGTAGTTTAAGCAGGACTTCATCTTTTATTGAACTATTTTTAACATTAGTATCTGTACTACTTCTTCGGGAGTACTTTAACTCTCCAGTTAAAAATGCTGCAGCAAGAGTACTGACAGGGACTAGAAAGAGAGAGCAGATTTCTCCTATATTGGCTTCCCTTCATTGGCTTCCTGTAAAATCCATCATTGAATTGAAACCTTCTTCTCATATAGCTATCCTTTAAATTCATACACAAAAGCACCTTACACCTTACAACAATCACAATTCATATTAATAACAGGATTATAAGTTTATAGTTCTAAGATTATAGTTTTTCATTGTGTTAGAGTATAAATACATGAGAGGAGGTAGTTTTAGAAAACAAGACTCAATGTGGGTGAACAAATAAAATATGATGAAACTCAGTTCTCCTCACTGAAACTGTTCAATCAGACACATTGGTTACAGCATTGATTATGATTTCCCATAAATGCCCCTCTTCTTATAAATGATGTGGCATTAAAGAACATGAAAAACCAGTTCAGTGTCACCATCTGAATCCTTTTTTGCTGAACCAGTTTAATCTGAGAGCAAAGTGAGACTGATTTGTGTTTCTTCTCTTCAGTGAAGAAGAAACAGTTTTACACCCTGACTCACACACTGGCGTTAAAACGTGTCTGTGCGCTCCTGTAAATACCAGCTCTTTATAACAATGATGTGGAAGACATGAAGAACCTGTTTCTTGCTACAATCCAAATCCTGTTTTAGAACCGGTTTCATCTGAAAACAAAAGTGGAGGCTTTCTTCACACTGAGTTTTTCTCCTTGACAGGATATGATGACTAACAATGAATCCAGCAGAAACTGGACCTGATGTAAGATTTGTCTCAGGACAGAGAGAAAGAATAGTTTCTTAGAATAGTTAAGTTTTATGATTTTTAACCTTCAAAGCAAACACATTCAAAACATTTGTGATTATGTCATTTTAAATAACACAACACAAACCCAACAGTCTGTAATATATATGACCGTAGCATGTTCAGAAGCAAAGAGAGGTTTTTGTACTGAAGAACAAAAAAGGTTTTGGTGGTATTTCCTATTTTCATTGTTCTACTTGTGCTTGAATTTGTTCTTCAGCAGCTTGTTGTCCCCAGAACATGTGAAAGGATTTCCTCACTTGTTGTGGATGAACACATGTAGTATACTACAGCACACTAACGTCTACACACTCTGATTACAATAACAAGATTGAATTGGCTTATTTGCCAGTGTGGGCGTGGATGGGTGTGTTTGGAGGTGAAATTGTAGTTTAGTGGGTGAGAGCTGTATAAATATCCAGGCTGTCGGAGAACACAAGTCACTCCTCTCCTCTGACACTCCAGACTGAAGCTTTCATTTGCCGATCTACACTCTTCTTGATCTCATCATGGAGCGTCATACAAATGGAAGAGAATATTTTATAAGATCTAGACATTTAAATATCGATGATTTAAGAGAGGAGGCTGCTGACTTGCAGAATGATTACCTTGAAAACACACATACCTCTGAATATCCCAAACCAGAATTTTATGTGTCTCATCTAAAACACGACACAGGCCCAGAAGCTTTACGTAAGATAAAGGATGAAGGCTTCAAGGATCCGTCCAATAATGACAGTCTGCCCCTGGTGTGGTGGAGTCTGGCTGTGCGACCAGAGGAGATCCAATCAGCTGAGAAGAGGCTCCTGGAGAAGACCTTCCCAAACCGGACCGAGGAGCAGGCCCAGACGCAGCAAAGCTTCCTGTTGGAGTATGCCTCCTCTCCAGCCTTCGGTAGGGAGTCCAGATATGGATCGTACCGCTTCACCTTCACAGTGAAGGAGGTGCTGGAGGCCTACAGCAAGCAGGTATGGACTAATTTAATAAATGTTTTCTTCCAGTAGACACACACATTAATTTATAGCTCACTGACTGATTAGCAAAGTACAAAAAGAAAACTAAATAGAAAACCAGTAAATTTTGTTCAAAACTGAAAGTAAAACAGAAAAAGACAGTCAACAAGCACAGAGATGACTCAGAATACAATAACCAGGTTTGTTTGTTTATGTCAGCTCCTCAGGTTACTGATTTATAGATCTCTCAAAACATCTCTTTTTCTTTCCAGTGTTGCAACGACATGCAGCCCGTCATGCGGGTCTTCAAGACCTCCTTGTACAAAAAGGAAGTGATGTATGCGGTGCTGGTCCACAGCCCAAATGATAACAGCAATGAGATCTATAACTTCGAACAGTATCCCATCCTGCCTGATGAGCCGAACCCCATCTGTGCTTACAAAGGTGAAGAGTTCATCTGGAGACCACAGGCCATGGGAAAAAGGCAGGAAAAAACTAAATAAAATACATACATCATAGTTATAGGAATGACCCAATGGCAAAGATTTCCACCTGAGTGCTTAACCTGCAGCTACCTGGGCTTCATTTTTACCTCTCCCTCTCTCTGAATTGTGTAAGTGAGGTGTTTTAAAAATCTCTAAACTCATTAAAATGCTAAATGGTTCTTTTTGGTCTGCTTCTCAGGTATACATATGAAATAGACGAGGACAACAACCTAGCAGAGCTTCGAGGGCCGTTTGGATCGCCTTACTGTGTCTGGGATCACGTCGTCCTCGCCCTGCATGTGAAGAGCGGACAGGTACCTTCACTGCTCCTCCAACAGGAACATTATTTCATATTTATTCATCTTAAAGCTGCAGCTGTTAGCGGCCCTCAGATAACGGCTGGTTTAACTGGTGAAGAGTCCTCAGGTGCTCAGGATCAGTACAAATTCGACACATGTGAACTGGATGTAAAAGGAATCATTAAACACATTTTATTGTAAATGAACATTTTAACTCATTTTTATGCTTTAAATTGTAGCAAAACATATTTTCTGAGCTTTTTGCAGGTTCCTGTGTAAAGCTGTCGAACACCTTTTTCTCTTTGTTCATTTTCGTGTTCAGGAACTGAAGTTTAACTCTGATGATCTGAGAAAGAACCTCTCAATCTGTGAGCCTGACGCTGTGACAGTCAAACCTGAAAATTTTATTAATTACGAGGAAGCTCAAGAGCTGGTTACTTCTCTGTGGCCACTGAAGAAGGAGGAGGAGAAAGATCTACCCGTGCAGAGTATGGCAGGTACTGAATCATTAAATAAATTTCATGTGTCAGGCTGGGTGATCCTGCATCACTGTCAGATACAAACCTTCAGTCCACATTTTTACTGAAAACAGTAAAACACAGAGGGTTTTTTTAATCTCTTACTAACAATCAGATTAACCGCAGTCTGAACCTGGTTGTGTGCACGGTGGCCTCTTTAATGTTACATTCACTAAAAACTTTTAGATCATTTTATTGAGATTAGCTGAGGAAAAAAATCAGCTAGGAACAAGAATTAGCATAAATATTAACTGTGTTGCATGCTAACATGGGACTCACTGCTGGAGTCTCTAGTGGACATTAGATCAGAATCAGAATCAGAATCAGAATACTTTATTGATCCCTGGGGGAAATTATTTCTTTGTTACAGTGCTCCATTATACACCAACATTAACAAAACAGACAACACACTAACTAAGAATAGTACAATATATATATATCTATATATATAGATATATATATATATATACATAAGTCACACAATAATAAGTAGCGGGAAAGAAACATGTAGTTGTGGCAGTAACCAGTATGTTAAGCAGATGCATTATACAGGGAGATGGCCACAGGCAGGAATGATTTCCTGTGACGTTCAGTGGTGCTTTTTGGTACTCTCAGTCTCTCACTGAACGTGCTCCTGTGACTGACCAGCATGTCATGGAGTGGGTGGGAGGTGTTATCCAACATTGTCTTTATTTTGGACAGCATCCGCCTCTCCGACACCACCTTGAGGGAGTCCAGCTCCATCCCAACAACATTACTGGCCTTACGGATCAGTTTATTGAGTCTGTTGGCATCTGCAACCCTCAGCCTGCTCCCCCAGCATGCAACAGCATAGAGGATTGCACTGGCTACAACAGACTCGTAGAAAATCCTCAGCATTTTGTGGCAGATGTTGAAGGACCTCAGTCGCCTCAAAAAATAGAGACGACTCTGGTCCTTTCTGTAAAGTGCTGTGGTGTTTTTAGCCCAGTCCAGTTTATTGTCAATGTGTACTCCGAGATATTTATAGTCCTCCACAATGTCAACACTGACCCCCTGGATTGAAACAGGGGTCAAGTGTTTCCTTGTCTTCCTGAAGTCCACGATCAGTTCTTTGGTCTTTGCCACGTTGAGCTGCAGGTGATTCTGCTCACACCACGTGACAAAGGAGTCGACCACAGCCCGGTACTCCGTCTCATCATCCCTGCTGATGCATCCAACCACCGCAGAGTCATCACAAAACTTCTGAAGATGGCAGGTCTCTGTGCAGTGGCTGAAGTCCGTGGTGTAGAGGGTGAAGAGGAAGGGGGAGAGGACAGTCCCCCGTGGTGCCCCTGTGTTACTGATTACCTTGTCAGACATACACTGTGGGAGACGTACATATTGTGGTCTTCCTGACAGGTAATCAACAATCCAGGACACCAGAGAAGCATCCACCTGCATTGCTGCTAACTTATCACCCAGCAGGGTCGGCCTGATGGTGTTGAAAGCACTGGAAAAGTCAAAAAACATGACCCTCACAGTGCTCGCTGGCTGGTCCAGGTGGGTGTAGACACGATCAAGCAGGTAGATGATGGCGTCCTCTGTTCCGAGACGAGGCTGATAGGCAAATTGAAGGGGATCCAGATGTGGTCTGACAATGTGTCGCAGCTGGTTCAGGACGAGCCTTTCCAGGGTCTTCATGATGTGGGAGGTCAGTGCCACGGGCCTGTAATCCTGGGGGCCACTGGGACGTGGCGTCTTTGGTACAGGGACGAGGCATGATGTCTTCCACATCACTGGGACCCTTTGCAGACTCAGACTCAGCATAAACAGTTTATGAAAGACTCCACACAGCTGGGGGGCACAGGTCTTGAGGACGAGGGGACTCACTCCGTCTGGTCCAGCAGACTTGCCTGAGTGCAGTCTCCTCATTTGCATCTCCACCTGGTATTGAGTGAAGGTGATGGGTGGGGGATGGGTGTCAGGAATCTCACAGGAGGCAACAGTGCTATGGGAAGAGAGAGGCTGGCACAGTGGTGTGGCTCTGGGTTCCAGGCTGACTGCAGGTGAGGTTGAGGGGGTGTGAGCAGACACTGTGGTGTCGAATCTATTGAAAAACAGATTCAACTCGTTAGCTCTGTCCTCACCTCCCTCAGCTCCCCTGCTGTTGGTTGGCCTGAATCCAGTGATGGTCTTCATGCCCCTCCACACCTCTCTCATGCTGTTCTGCTGGAGTTTCCACTCCAGCTTCTTCCTGCAATTGTCCTTAGCCACTCTGATCTTGTCCTTTAGTAACACCTGGACCTTCCTCACCTCCTCTTTATTGCCCTCTCTGAAAGCCCTCTTCTTGCTGTTGAGGAGAGCTTTAATGTCCTTAGTCACCCACGGCTTGTTATTTGGGTAACAATGAACAGTCTGAGCTGGAACAATGGAGTCGGTGCAGAAAGTTATGTAGTCTGTGATACACTCAGTAAGCCCATTGATGTCCTCGGCGTGAGGCTCAAAGAGTGTTTCCCAGTCGGTCACCTCGAAACAGTCCTGTAGTTTCGCTAAGGCCTCCTCTGACCACCTCCTAACGCTCCTCGTGGTCACAGGTTCCCTCCTCACAATTGGCACATAGCGGGGGTGAGGTGAATCAGGTTATGATCTGACCTACCAAGTGGGGGGAAGGAGGAGGAGCTGTATGCATCCTTTACATTAGCATACAGTAGGTCTAGAATTTTCTCTCCCCTGGTCGGACAGTCCACATATTGTCTGAATGTTGGAAGTGTATTGTCCAGTGATACATGGTTGAAGTCACCCGAGATCACAATAAAGGCACTCGGGTGCTGAGTCTGTAACCGGGCTATGGCAGAGTGGATAGTGTCACATGCAGCTGTGGGGTTAGCAGAGGGAGGAACATAAACAGCCACCAAGATGACGTGAGAGAATTCCCTGGGTAAATAATATGGCCTGAGTCCAACAGCACACAGTTCAATGTCCGGGCAACAAATCCTTTCCTTGATTGTTATGTTGGCAGGGTTACACCACCGGTTGTTAACTAAAACAGCAAGCCCACCTCCTTTCCGCTTACCGCTAGCGATGCTGTCCCTGTCCGCCCGAACAGTGTGGAAGCCTTCCACTGAAGCATTCTCATCGGGAATATCCTGGTGCATCCATGATTCGGTGAAACACATCAGGCTACACTCTCGGTATTCCCTCTGATTCCGTGCCAGTGCTGCGAGCTCGTCGATTTTATTTAATAACGACCGCACATTTCCCATCACGATAGACGGGAGACACGGTTTATACCTCCTCCTCGCTTCGAGCCTCCGCTGTCTCACCGTCTCCTTCTTTTTTCTCTTCTGTCCTTGACCTCTGCATCCCCGATGTGTTTTCCTCCAAATTTCAGCTGGTACTTCTGCGGGCCTGGCCAGCGAGCCGGCCGGCATCAGGGCGATCAGCTGATCTCTGGAGTAAACAGTCCGTGCGTGTAGGAGATGTGCCGCGGTCCTGTTCCTTGATAAAAGTAGCAGTTCCACGGCCACCAGAAGAAGAAAAACTCTCTCAATCCACATGATTGAGTAAAATATAATAAACGGATGAAAATACAAGTCAGGAAAAAAAAGAATACGTAAGAAAAAGAGCTAAACTAAGAGAAAAGGCTGGAGCGACTGTAACAGGCTGCACGCTGGTTGGCGCATGCGCACTAAACTGCACTAAACTGCGCATGCGCAGATGAACTGCAGCTTTGGCGCTTGAGCTTCATCTTTCAGTTTCGGAGGTTCCTGCTCGCTGTAAACATCCCCTCCTGTGGTTGCTCTGTCAGGACAGGACAGGTGAAGCTAACAGTTTCTCCTCTGTCTTTTTCCTTCTCTTAAGGACTCACTCTCTTGGAAAGAAAAAGACCACAAGATGATTAAATGGAGTGTGAAGACTCCCTGCAGCGAGACAGCATCCTTAGTTTGAACTCTCTGGGTTCTGCAAACTTTTCTTGTTCCTTATTTTTACGAGACCAAATATAAAACTTCATGTTGGTGTGGTGAAAGCATTGAAAGCATGTGAATTTCATGTTTTACATTGTAATCTTTAGTCATGCTGAGGTTGTCTGTGGGGCAATCGTACTTTTATTCTCTCTTTTATTCTATTCTTTTTCTGAGTGAGTGGAGGATCAACATGCTGCCAACAAAACCCCGGTGGAGGTTATATAGAAGGATCGTTCAGCAGGAAGGCACTCAAACTGTTTCACATGATTTTAATAGTTGATTTAAGGTTCATTTAATGAACTTCATGTGGTCACTAAGTGCACAGTAAAAGACAAATTATAACACAAACATGATAATATGAGGAACGTGTGATCATGTGTTTTACTGCAGTCTGTCCTGTCTGGGTGTGATGTGTGATGTGGACAATAAAGTTGATTTAAAACAGTTTTAGGTTTTTAATTTTCATTGGATTCTCGAAGAAAAACTAAAAAAGTAGACATATTAATACATTCATCTGTCGCTCGGCATGTGGAGAGCACACAGGTACCTCCACTCATCAAACACACATGAAGCTTGTCACGTCTGAAATATTATTTGTTGTTTCAACATCTTAAAGTTGGAGTTTTATTGACCCTGTGATCACTGCTGCTTTATCCTGCAGTTTTGCACACTGAAATAATTTAAAGGCATCTGTACTTTACTTGAGAATGTATTTTTCTCGCTGCTTTTTACTTTTATGCCGTGCTTTGTTACACGTCTTTACTTTTCACTCCTCACATTTTCAAAGCAGAATCATCTTTATTTGGCCAAGGAAATGAGGAATTTGACTCCATTTTGCTCTTGTGCATTCAAAAAAGGCAATATACAATATATTTATGATATAAAAATAAGAAATTTAAAACAATAGGGTAAAGAAATATACTATGAGTGCAAAATTGAGAAGTGCAATGTCTATGTGAATGATATGACAGTGGCTTATTTCACAGGCTCGTTACTTTAGCTGTGACATATTTGAGGTAAGTTTTGATTTCCCAGCACTGCACACATTCAAACATCATGAACTCAGCACCTCCTGCATTCTAAATGGAGAGTCCTTCTCACACATTAAGGTCATTATGGTGTTCCACAGGGTTCAGTGCTAGGACCAATTCTGTTTACATTATACATGCTTCCCCTAGGCAGTATCATTAGAAGACATAGTATACATTTTCACTGCTATGCAGATGACACCAGTAGTAATAAGATGGCGGCAGTCCAAGATGGCAGCCAACCAAACCGGTTTGACAACCTGTTTGACAGGTTTCGTGCGTGTATGCATGCGAGTTCAGGTGTGCTCGGGGTTATGTGTGTTCGTGTGGAAACACCCCAGGGCGGCTGCTGGTTATATAAGTTCATGTGTTTTTAACTGGGCTTTAATTTAATCAAACTATAGGGTTTTTAACCCTTTAAAGCCGGTCTGAGCGGGCACGCTCCGTTTTGCGTAACTATTCACTGCAACCACGTAAGCTAGCGCAATAAAATTTTTTGCATATGAAACCCGGAGGAGTTGTACTTACATCTTATGCCATTAGCTTGCCCTAGGTCACGGTTTCCTTCCACATATAGCTTTGCAAAAATTGCATAAAAATCAATTTTTTATGCAAAAGCACAACAACAAAAACATAATATTCCAGAAACACGCTTTGCCGATCCGATCAGCTTTTCGTAACACTTCCTACTTTGGAATAGATGTCAGCACGAACTATCGCATGTCCGCCATTACCTGCCCAAAACCGGAAGTGATTTCATTTTTGCGGAAATGTATTTTTTACCATCAGGGCCTCATAAGCCTATACTGGTGTTTTTAAAAGTTATGTTTGACTTTATGACTTTCTGTGTCGTTTCTGGGATGCTTATAAGTCAAATTGCACTGCTGGAAATAGTTTGTTTTGATGCATATGCTGGTTTTTTTGCAATTTTTCACTATAATATTTATTTTCATTTTTCCTGCAGTATATAAAAATTGGTGTATTTCAAAAATAAAACTGTGAAGACACTCAAAATAAATTTCCTGTGGTGGGAAACTATTTTATGCAACTTTTTTGTATTTACAGTTTTTAGGGATAAGCCTCTTACATTTCTCTAACTAGAAATATATGTTAAAAAAACAAAAACGATTTTTATTTTTTTTTTTTTACTTTTTTGGAATTTATGTAATTACTATGCACTTAATGCATACATATTATTAAAATTTGGGCTATAATGGTTGTATTGATGTATAGCAACTTGAAATGCTCTCAAAAATGGTACTACAGCATGTAAAAATACAATATAAGCTCTGGCGGTCTTGGTTCTATGGTAGGTCTTAAAGGGTTAATTAAACTTTTTTTTTTTATCTCATTGGCGTGTCTCAACATTCAGTTATGCGGACATATATGTTCTTAGAAGCAATTCTTTGTTTTGTGTGGAGGGGTGGAAGCCATTTTCTTTCACAGCGCACCTTAACAAAGCTGGAATGCTTTTTATAAATCTGACTTTCATAATTACGAGGATGCTCAAAGCCTCGTCACTTGTTTGTGGCCACTGAAAAAGGCACAGACACGCAGCTCTCACTCTCACTCATCTGTATTGAGTTTCAGAAGCAATGCAACCAAAACAATATTCTTATGGATGCACTCAGTCTCAGGACAACTGTGTCCAAACTAAGTCACTATTGTTCGCTGCATTAGCTGATGAGAATACTTTAGATAACATGAACTGTAGCATTAGACAAAAACATCTTTTTAACTCGCACATGGTAGCTGACACAGTCACTAACTTTCGACAGCAATGAAATAATACTTTAATAATAATGCGGAGTAATAGCGAAAACTAGCATACACAGCAACAGAGATTAACTGGAACTTCTCAGCAAAATAGTCCGCAATTCACATCTTTCGCTACAATGAACAATGATAACAAGGTAATAATCAACAGTAACACACATTTATACAGATATGTGCATGGCAGTTACCTTAAACAGGGGAAATAGTGAGGAGAGGTGAAAGAACGGCACAGACACGCAGCTCTCACTCGTCTGTATTGAGTGAAGGAGGATTAAATCAGTCCAACATGTCACTAAAAGTGCTCCGAACGACCATCTGTTCCTGATTCTATCAAATGTGAACTGTAACAGCGCCTGTGGTCAGAGAGGGTTTTACAGCCGGCAGCCGCACTGATGTTGAGAGAGGTGAAGAGAAGGGAGGTTAGGTTACATCACTTGTAGCAGAGATTCATATGAATTTTAGCTGATGATGCTGAGATTCATTGACTAAATGCCAACTTCATATCATTTTTAACTCATGAAACATCTGCTCACATCTGGTTGAATTCAGTCACGTAATGCCATAAAGAGCAGCAGGTCAGCAGATCACAGTCTGTACACTAAGGAAATCTCACTTTATCAGATAAAAAAAATACAAATTATTGTGAGTTTGATTCTTTTCCCAACACTGAGCAATTACCACCCATTTTAGGGTTCCTCCACCTGCTGAATTCACTTTAACCCCTGACTGTACACATTTTCCTGTTTAGAGGTAAAGGAAACCTCTACAATGTAGGTAACAGGAAACCGAAATATATTTTTTTTATTTTCCTTTTTCTTCAGATTCCAGCTGAGTATAATAATTGACACTAATAAATTCAGGCTAAATAAAGTTTGTATTCCTGTCTACTGATATATTTTTAGTTCAGTTAGCTTTGCATGAAAACAGGTGGTAGAAACATTCTTCAAGGAGTTTATACTTTATACTTTTTTAACTTTGAGTACATTTAAGAGACCATACTTTTTCACTTTTACTTAAGTAAAGTAGTTTAAGCAGGACTTCATCTTTTATTGAACTATTTTTAACATTAGTATCTGTACTACTTCTTCGGGAGTACTTTAACTCTCCAGTTAAAAATGCTGCAGCAAGAGTACTGACAGGGACTAGAAAGAGAGAGCAGATTTCTCCTATATTGGCTTCCCTTCATTGGCTTCCTGTAAAATCCATCATTGAATTGAAACCTTCTTCTCATATAGCTATCCTTTAAATTCATACACAAAAGCACCTTACACCTTACAACAATCACAATTCATATTAATAACAGGATTATAAGTTTATAGTTCTAAGATTATAGTTTTTCATTGTGTTAGAGTATAAATACATGAGAGGAGGTAGTTTTAGAAAACAAGACTCAATGTGGGTGAACAAATAAAATATGATGAAACTCAGTTCTCCTCACTGAAACTGTTCAATCAGACACATTGGTTACAGCATTGATTATGATTTCCCATAAATGCCCCTCTTCTTATAAATGATGTGGCATTAAAGAACATGAAAAACCAGTTCAGTGTCACCATCTGAATCCTTTTTTGCTGAACCAGTTTAATCTGAGAGCAAAGTGAGACTGATTTGTGTTTCTTCTCTTCAGTGAAGAAGAAACAGTTTTACACCCTGACTCACACACTGGCGTTAAAACGTGTCTGTGCGCTCCTGTAAATACCAGCTCTTTATAACAATGATGTGGAAGACATGAAGAACCTGTTTCTTGCTACAATCCAAATCCTGTTTTAGAACCGGTTTCATCTGAAAACAAAAGTGGAGGCTTTCTTCACACTGAGTTTTTCTCCTTGACAGGATATGATGAGTAACAATGAATCCAGCAGAAACTGGACCTGATGTAAGATTTGTCTCAGGACAGAGAGAAAGAATAGTTTCTTAGAATAGTTAAGTTTTATGATTTTTAACCTTCAAAGCAAACACATTCAAAACATTTGTGATTATGTCATTTTAAATAACACAACACAAACCCAACAGTCTGTAATATATATGACTGTAGCATGTTCAGAAGCAAAGAGAGGTTTTTGTACTGAAGAACAAAAAAGGTTTTGGTGGTATTTCCTATTTTCATTGTTCTACTTGTGCTTGAATTTGTTCTTCAGCAGCTTGTTGTCCCCAGAACATGTGAAAGGATTTCCTCACTTGTTGTGGATGAACACATGTAGTATACTACAGCACACTAACGTCTACACACTCTGATTACAATAACAAGATTGAATTGGCTTATTTGCCAGTGTGGGCGTGGATGGGTGTGTTTGGAGGTGAAATTGTAGTTTAGTGGGTGAGAGCTGTATAAATATCCAGGCTGTCGGAGAACACAAGTCACTCCTCTCCTCTGACACTCCAGACTGAAGCTTTCATTTGCCGATCTACACTCTTCTTGATCTCATCATGGAGCGTCATACAAATGGAAGAGAATATTTTATAAGATCTAGACATTTAAATATCGATGATTTAAGAGAGGAGGCTGCTGACTTGCAGAATGATTACCTTGAAAACACACATACCTCTGAATATCCCAAACCAGAATTTTATGTGTCTCATCTAAAACACGACACAGGCCCAGAAGCTTTACGTAAGATAAAGGATGAAGGCTTCAAGGATCCGTCCAATAATGACAGTCTGCCCCTGGTGTGGTGGAGTCTGGCTGTGCGACCAGAGGAGATCCAATCAGCTGAGAAGAGGCTCCTGGAGAAGACCTTCCCAAACCGGACCGAGGAGCAGGCCCAGACGCAGCAAAGCTTCCTGTTGGAGTATGCCTCCTCTCCAGCCTTCGGTAGGGAGTCCAGATATGGATCGTACCGCTTCACCTTCACAGTGAAGGAGGTGCTGGAGGCCTACAGCAAGCAGGTATGGACTAATTTAATAAATGTTTTCTTCCAGTAGACACACACATTAATTTATAGCTCACTGACTGATTAGCAAAGTACAAAAAGAAAACTAAATAGAAAACCAGTAAATTTTGTTCAAAACTGAAAGTAAAACAGAAAAAGACAGTCAACAAGCACAGAGATGACTCAGAATACAATAACCAGGTTTGTTTGTTTATGTCAGCTCCTCAGGTTACTGATTTATAGATCTCTCAAAACATCTCTTTTTCTTTCCAGTGTTGCAACGACATGCAGCCCGTCATGCGGGTCTTCAAGACCTCCTTGTACAAAAAGGAAGTGATGTATGCGGTGCTGGTCCACAGCCCAAATGATAACAGCAATGAGATCTATAACTTCGAACAGTATCCCATCCTGCCTGATGAGCCGAACCCCATCTGTGCTTACAAAGGTGAAGAGTTCATCTGGAGACCACAGGCCATGGGAAAAAGGCAGGAAAAAACTAAATAAAATACATACATCATAGTTATAGGAATGACCCAATGGCAAAGATTTCCACCTGAGTGCTTAACCTGCAGCTACCTGGGCTTCATTTTTACCTCTCCCTCTCTCTGAATTGTGTAAGTGAGGTGTTTTAAAAATCTCTAAACTCATTAAAATGCTAAATGGTTCTTTTTGGTCTGCTTCTCAGGTATACATATGAAATAGACGAGGACAACAACCTAGCAGAGCTTCGAGGGCCGTTTGGACCGCCTTACTGTGTCTGGGATCACGTCGTCCTCGCCCTGCATGTGAAGAGCGGACAGGTACCTTCACTGCTCCTCCAACAGGAACATTATTTCATATTTATTCATCTTAAAGCTGCAGCTGTTAGCGGCCCTCAGATAACGGCTGGTTTAACTGGTGAAGAGTCCTCAGGTGCTCAGGATCAGTACAAATTCGACACATGTGAACTGGATGTAAAAGGAATCATTAAACACATTTTATTGTAAATGAACATTTTAACTCATTTTTATGCTTTAAATTGTAGCAAAACATATTTTCTGAGCTTTTTGCAGGTTCCTGTGTAAAGCTGTCGAACACCTTTTTCTCTTTGTTCATTTTCGTGTTCAGGAACTGAAGTTTAACTCTGATGATCTGAGAAAGAACCTCTCAATCTGTGAGCCTGACGCTGTGACAGTCAAACCTGAAAATTTTATTAATTACGCTCAAGAGCTGGTTACTTCTCTGTGGCCACTGAAGAAGGAGGAGGAGGAGAAGGATCTACCCGTGCAGAGTATGGCAGGTACTGAATCATTAAATAAATTTCATGTGTCAGGCTGGGTGATCCTGCATCACTGTCAGATACAAACCTTCAGTCCACATTTTTACTGAAAACAGTAAAACACATAGGTTTTTTTAAATCTCTTACTAACAATCAGATTAACCGCAGTCTGAACCTGGTTGTGTGCACGGTGGCCTCTTTACTGTTACATTCACTAAAAACTTTTAGATCATTTTATTGAGATTAGCTGAGGAAAAAAATCAGCTAGGAACAAGAATTAGCATAAATATTAACTGTGTTGCATGCTATCATGGGACTCACTGCTGGAGTCTCTAGTGGACATTAGATGAACTGCAGCTTTGGTGCTTGAGCTTCATCTTTCAGTTTCTGAGGTTCCTGCTCGCTGTAAACATCCCCTCCTGTGGTTGCTCTGTCAGGACAGGACAGGACAAGTGAAGCTAACAGTTTCTCCTCTGTCTTTTTCCTTCTCTTTAGGTCTCACTCTCTTGGAAAGAAAAAGACCACAAGATGATTAAATGGAGTGTGAAGACTCCCTGCAGCGAGACAGCATCCTTAGTTTGAACTCTCTGGGTTCTGCAAACTTTTCTTGTTCCTTATTTTTAAGAGACCAAATATAAAACTTCATGTTGGTGTGGTGAAATAATAATATGATAACATGATAATATGAGGAACGTGTGATCATGTGTTTTACTGCAGTCTGTCCTGTCTGGGTGTGATGTGTTCAAGTACCTGAATTAAAAAGAAATTACTTTGTACACAGAAAAACTGGACAATAAAGTTGATTTGAAACAGTTTTATGTTTTTAATTTTCATTGGATTCCCTAAGAAAATCTAAAAAAGTAGACATATTAATACATTCATCTGTCGCTCTGCATGTGGAGAGCACACAGGTACCTCCACTCATCAAACACACACACACATATATATATATATATATATATATATATATATATATATATATATATATGTATAGAGAGAGAGAGAGTCAAACTCATAGTATGAATTCTGTTTAGTACAGTTTTAAATGTTTTAGTTGTTCATTCGATATTATTAGTATGACAAATATGGCGAGCAGCCATGTAGACATCTTCAGAACCGGGAACGGTTCTGGCTCCGTTCCTCTTCACCATCTACACTGCAGACTTCTCCCACAACTCCACCCAGTGCTTCCTGCAGAAGTTCTCTGATGACTCTGCAATAGTCGGCCTCATCATTGATGGGGACGACAAGGAGTACAGAGGACTGACTCAAGACTTTGTGGACTGGTGCCAGCTGAACTACCTCCAGATCAATGCCAGTAAAACCAAGGAGCTGGTGGTAGACTTCCGCAGGCACAAACATCCTCCACTGCAACCACTGAACATCCAAGGTATGGACATCGAGGCTGTGGACAGCTACAGGTACCTTGGTGTTCATCTGAACAACAAACTGGACTGGACTCATAACTCAGACGCCCTCTACAGGAAAGGGCAGAGCAGGCTGTACCTGCTGCAGAGACTCAGGTCGTTTGGAGTGGAGGGCCCACTCCTGAAGACCTTCTATGACTCTGTGGTGGCCTCAGCCATCTTTTATGGTGTGGTCTGCTGGGGGGGCAGCATCTCTGCTGGGGACAGGAAGAGACTGAACAGGCTGATCCGAAGGGCCAGCTCTGTTCTAGGATGCCCTCTGGACCCAGTGGAGGTGGTGAGTGACAGGAGAATGGTGGCTAAGCTGTCATCCCTGATGGACAACATCTCCCACCCCATGCATGAGACTGTGACGGCACTGAGCAGCTCCTTCAGTGGGAGACTGCGGCACCCACGGTGTGGGACGGAGAGATTTCGCAGGTCTTTCCTCCCCACTGCTGTCAGACTCCACAACAAAAACTTTTGCAGCTGATCAAACACACAAACCCACACATGTGCAATAAGACTGCTATATGTGCAATTCTTCTTCTGCAACCCGTTCTCACTCCCGAGGCGTAAAATACTGACGATTTGTCACGTCCCTTAACTTCTCATGCTGACGCTGAAGGTACCCTTCCACGTTTTTATGTGACGCTGTGGGTTGTCAATTCATTCCAATATGAACCCGCTCTCGGCGATCAGAGACGCTTCGAGCAGAGGCTCCAGCCATCCATTTACACCAATAATAACCCCGTCACGGCGAAACGTGACGCCTTGAAGTACAATCTAACTGGAAAACCGGGGACCCTCTCCGCGAACGGGTTTTTCTCGCTAATTTAATGCTTTCTTTTAATGACATCCTTAACATTTCTCAACAAAAACACATGAAAGTAACACTGATAATTCAACAATAAAATTTCATTTCCAAAATGATTCACGATCTGAAAGTGCGCAGATTTAACGTACATAATCCTTGGTTGGGTTTATTATTTTTATTTCACACGTAAAACACATCTATAGTTTTATTCACCACTCCTGTTAGTTTTGGATGCGCTCGGCTCCAACCAACCAGACGTAACCGGTGTAAGCAAAGGATGATGGGAGAACGGAGAGACCCGTTTATAAGAATAAGAAAAGGAGGCGGAATTGATTGATTCAAACGCAGGTATGTAAAAAATACATATATTTAGAGTAACAGCTTGATGTGTGTTTCAAAGGGTTTTTTTTTCACAAAAGCTTCAAACAAACAGAGGTGACTGATCTCGGAAACGATTTAATGCATTTAAAAATGGCTACAGCTACCGTCAGCATGCTTGCTAGGTAGAGTACGGTAACGACTACACGTGGCTAGTGCAGCATTAGCCATTTAATCCAATGATGATCATTAAATCTATTATAAACATTTAAGGACTTGTGTGTTGTAAAAGAGCCTCACATGGTGTGTAAAGCAGTTTTTGCGCTAATAGTTCTGCTAGCTCTTTACAAACCTATGATGCTAACGTTAATTGCTAACGTTAACCAGAGCGCTAAGCTTCAAGCTGCTGACGAACTCCGTCAAGACATGTCCTGCACAACAGAGAGGCAGTAACAGGAGGGTTTTTGCAGCCTTCATCAGAGTTTCACAAGCCAATAGGTATGGTTTTTAATCCTATGCATTTCTTGCTATGTACTATGAGTGGGTGCTGTTATTGTATCATGTATTGTGTATCATTTAATTTCAAATTCTTTTTATATATATTGTGTGTTTTTAATGTTAGTTCGGCTGTTGCCTGTGCAAAGGCCAGACCATGTGTGTGACTGCCCAGCAGGTAACGTTGAGGTTTCACCCAGCGTAGTTGTGGCTCTTGTAACCATAAATGGTAAGTTGCCCTTTTGTCACACAGTACATACACAATAGATGTGTTTGCAGGTTTTAGTGCAAATTGTACATTGCTATCATCATTGTTTATTTATATAGCACTTTAAAAACACACAAGGCTGACCAAAGTGCTGAACAATAAAAACATAATAGATACACCTATAAGAATTGCTATCTTGTTTTGAATTACCCTCGGCCCGCAGTATATGTGGGCACCTGTCAAAGGTCATTTGGATTTACCAGACCGCTTTGAAAACAACATGAAATCTTCACAACATGAAAAAAATGAATGCTTTGACCCATGACTGAATTTATCTTTATCCTTCCTAAAGGCTGTTATAACCTTGCACTGCCAGTGGTGAGCTGCACCAGCTGTGACCTAATGTGGTCCCCCTCAGTTAAGGACATCCTGGGTAGTGGATATTGGCCTGGCACCTTAAATTTCTGCACCCTGTTTTCAATGGATGTCTTTCAGTCTTTCTATGACATTAAGAAGGCTGCACCAGGGATGTCACTTAAGGCATTTGTCAAAATGCTGGATGAAAGAACAGCCCATTTCGGAAGGGTGAGTTTCTAAATTTGTCACGTTTAAGGAAATTGTGCAAATCAATGTTTATGATGACTGTCCATGAATATTCTGTTGTTTGTCCTCTACTCAAAAGACTGGCCGAATATCAGCTGATGCCTTCAGTAAAAGCTTTGTGGAGTGGAGTGCTGTTTGAGGTGGACAGGATGTGGAAGGAGCCATGCGTTAGCTGCCCTGCCTGCACTCCAGACGTGCTTGCCGTCTCAGTTGATGGAAACCGTAAGCTTTATCGCTTTCAATCTAATGCAAGGTACGTTATGCATTGTGTACATAAATCAAATATGGCTTTGTAGAAAAAAAGTATTTTAATGTTTCTTTTCAAACAACTGTCACTGTGTCCGTTCAGCACTTCAGAGCAGGCGAACTTTGAAGGTGTCTTCATTGAAAAAGATGAGGAAGTTGCTGAGTTTATGAAATACATCCAGAGACACACAAATGATGTAAGAGACTCATATATATATATGTGTATATATATATGTATGTGTGTGTGTGTGTGTGTGTGTGTGTGTGTGTATATGTATATATATATGTATATATATATGTGTATATATATATATATATATATATATATATATATATATATATATATATATATATATATATATGTGTATGTGTATATGTATATATATATGTGTATGTGTATATGTATATATATATATATATATATATATATATATATATATATATATGTATGTGTATATGTATATATATATATATATATATATATATATATATGTATGTTAACGCCATAACCATATGTGTGTGTTTGTGTTATAAATACATATGGATGGGTGGATATTTATTTTATTTTTCTCTTGGTGTTGTTATAATACTATTTACTTTACTTTTTCTTAATGTATACTCAATTTTAGCTTCCCAGGACATATTACGTTCCTTTGCTCCGATCTGTCCTGTAAATATTTCCCATATTTAATCAAGGTGGCTCAGCTGAGGACTCTTGTCAATGCGTCCTTTTCTCTCCATCATGCATGCAAAGGCTCTCATTTGGAAATGCGAGGTATACTGCAGCTTGTAGTTTTTGATTAGTTTGAGACATTTTGTTATAAGGTTGAATGAATTCAGCAGTCATGTATTGTGACCTCCTTTTTATAGATCAAATGGGGAGGTGCGTTTCAGGATGGGGCCGGTTCTACAGTTGGAAAAGAGGTGGGACAAGTAAACAGTTTCCTGTCTAGGGCGCCCATTGAAGTACAAAAGCAGGTATGTGTCTGTGTGTGAGATTCCACTCAGTCTCCTGCTCATTAATTCTTATTTTTATACGAACTGAAATGCAGGGCGAACAGACATGCTGACCCTCCTGGCTTTGGGGTGGACCAAAAGGAAAGTGGAACAACTGGGCCACAGTTTGAGCCAGAGATATCTCAAGGTGATTTTTTTTTTTCAACACCCATTTTAATGTGTGTGGTAATGGGGGGAAAATAACTGTACTCTAAAATCATCAATGTGAATGACATTTATTAATGTATTCTTAGATCATAAGGATCCTTAGAGAACAAGTGGAGAGCCTGAATGCGACCAAAAATGAGCTGGGTGTGGATGACGACACACTGCAGCAATGGGTGGCCGATGTGCAGAAATGGGCTGAAGGTGAGTCTCAATATAACGCACTCGTGTATAACAATAGGAACCACCATGGCCTCATTAAAGAACTTAAGGTAGAGTTAATATCTTTCTGACAGTGTCAACAAACAATGAAAAATAAGCCTTGTAAAAGTGGAATTTATGGCAGAGTTTTTGCGTTTCATCAAATTGGATTGAACCTGGGTTGAAATGATGTCGTACTAGTGGGTTTTATAAACCTGAACACCGACATACTTGTTATCTCATGATAATGCAGCACATGAAGGCTACAGATGTCTTATAATGAATGTCATCAAGTCAGTGATTACAGAGTCCACTGTAGTTTGGTGACTGTTACTCATCCTGTATTCTGATAAATATTCCTCTCACTTAGAAACTGATCAAACTGATGGCAGCCTTGGAGCGTTGCAGGCACGAATAGAGGAGCTTGTCGTCATCATCAGAGTGCGAACACAAAGTCTTTACAGACAAAATGGTACGTCCCAGTTTCTTTAAAATGGACCATTTGATACTTAGTTTGTACAGCTACTTTGTAAACAGAATAAAATCAGATCCAGGTTTGTTTAAGCTGGATGTGATGCGTGTTCTAGCAAACAAATTGATGAGTGTAGATTAAAATGTAAATATATACATTATGTGAAGGTGTGAATTTTTTTATGATTATTTACAGATAGCAACAAGAGGCGACACAGAATTCGCACGGTCATCTTAGATGAGAAGAAACGTTTGGCGGCTGCTGTTGACGACTACAACAAGCTTGCTGAACCAACAAAGCAAATTGTATCCAGTGATGCCCTCATCCAGACCGATATTTGGCTCTGGCAGAGCACAAGTGAACGTAAGCTCTTGATTTATAAATATCCTTTTTAAACAAACTCCCAGTATCTGAGCAGTAGTTGAATGTTTTGTTCTTGAAGCATAACGTGCTACTATGTTTTCCCATCTGATGTTGTTAAACTGTAGCTGCTGCAGACCTCCAGACAAAGAGAAAGGTCTTTGAGAAGGTGATGGCTGTGAGGCGCCTGAGAGAGGAGGAGATGATCCTTTGCAGGGAGATGCGGCATCACTGGACAGTGTTGCGAATGCGATCTGTGGTGTTGGGGACAATCTCCTCAGACTGTAAGCACATCTTTTATTTATTAATTATTTGATGAATCGATTGAAAATAAGAGCAGATGCAGATGCTCTTACTGGATCTTTTACCTATATCTAGATTGCTAGCTAACACTGCCTTCTCCCTTTAAAAAAAGTTTAATTACAGGATCCTAATTCCTTGTGTTTATGAGGTGAGGTTTATTTTTGTTTGTTTGTTTTACTTCACTCATATTTATTTGTTTTGTTCTTTTTACAGCCTCCCTTGTTGGCATGTCGGAGGATGCACAGAAGGGACTCCATAGCCTGGTTTTAAAAAAACAAAGTGAACTGAAAGCTGAAATGCTCAAAGTAAAGGACACGTACAAGAGAATCCTCAGCCACCAACCACTCCTGGAAATGGACTCGGAGGAGGACATTCCAGACGATGCCACTGAGAGTGATTTGAGCACTTCTGATGAAGACTGATTGTGTCACCATTGATGTTATTTTTGGTAAAATAAAGAGTTAATCACATCTCTGTTTAATGTGATTTTTCAACAGACATTTTACATTTTGAGAAGAAAAATGGAATTACCTTGGTGCAGTTGTTTACCCATAATCATGCTTTCCCATGTAATTTAATGACTAGTGTAAATGTTCAGATAGACTAATATAATTTAATTCATGGAATGATTTCTGTGCTGCTCAAATTACCACAGAATTTAAAAGCACCAGGCAGCAAACTCACAAGGAAATTTTTGTTCAGTGTTTTGTCGAAGAAATCAACAAGTACAATTGAAATGTTTGCTGTAGTGATGTGTTTGTTAAGAAGCATGCCAGCACACTGGTGAACTGACAGTCCCAGAATGCACCCGAGCCACTGACTCGCACAAGAGCAAATGAAATTGCTTATCTAGAAAGACAACCGTCATCAAAGAATAAGTGAAAGAATAGGAAACTAACGGTAAGGGAAGGTACTGTGCAGTAGGAAAGAAAGGCCAGAGCCGTGCAAAATGACCTCCAGCAGGCCACAAATGTGCACGTCTGCTCAAACGGTCAGGAACGGACTCCATGAGGGCCCGACATCCACAGGTGAGGGTTGTGCTTGCAGCCCAACACCGTGCAGGATGTTTGGCATTTGCCAGAGAACACAAAGATTGGCAACTTTGCCTCTGGTGCCCTGTGCTCCTCACAGATGAAAGCAGGCTCACACTGAGCACATGTGACAGAGTCTGGAGACGCCGTGGAGAACCTTCTGCTGCCTGCAACATCCTACAGCATGCCGGTTTGGCAGTGGGTCAGTTTTGGTGTGGCTGCCATTAGGTACTGAGATGAGATCTTCAGGACCCTTGTGAGACCATATGCTGGTGCAGTTGGCCCCGGGTTCCTCCTAATGCAAGACAATGCTAGACCTCATGTGGCTGGAGTGTGTCAGCAGTTCCTGCAAGACGAAGGCATTGATGCTGTGGACTGGCCCACCCGTTCCCCAGACCTGAATGCAATTGAGGACATCTGGGACATCATGTCTCGCTCCATCCACCAACTGCAGCACAAAATGTCCAGGAGTCTGGGAGGAGATTCCTCAGGAGAGCATCTGCCACTTCATCAGGAGCATGCCCAGGTGTTGTAGGGAGGTCATACAGGCATGTGGAGGTCACACAGACCAGTGAGCCTCATTTTGACGTGTTTTAATGACATTACATAAAACCAGATTAATGATTCTGTATTGCATTGATCAAGGAACCAACCCAATAGGAGCTAAAGGAATCCTCTTGACATTGCTTCACTCAGTAAGTTTATATTATGTTTAATGTGCATTTTCTGCATCAGTTTAGAACATAACATGTTAGCACTCCCTGGTCCTTTTTGGAGACGGATCCTGAGACAGCAGGCAGCTATGGAGAACTCGTGTCAGCTGTGGTAATTAAGTAATTCTTTGATTTAATATTGATTTCCTGACAACTACCCTCAGGCACATATTCCTGGATACATATAATGACATAACTCCCATTTTGGAATCATTGCCTTCTTTGATCTTATCAAATTATTGTCATAGATATGAAAATATTGATTGAAACAGAATAATCCATTGAAGTCTCCATCATCATCCAAGATTACTGTTATTATTGAGATTATTTTATCTCTATTTTCCTCTAGAATGTTTTGAAAATCAGCATTTGATCCATAGACTTTTTAAAAGTTTATTTTGATCCTATTGTTTGCGTGTGTAATTGCATTTTTATTGAAATTATGACAGGAAAACCCTTAATCAAATTGTATCTTTGGTATCTAATAATAATATTAACAATAATAATGTGTAAAAAAAAAAAAAATAAAATAAAAAAATTCAATTATTTTCTAATACCCTGTGTATAAAAACCACATATGACCACAACTCCAAACGTGCAATTGTCACTGCATCTAAACATGACATATTGCAAAAGGTAGAAACATATAATATACAATATGTTCTGAAGCTGGTACTGGTGCAGTTAACTTTGCTTTAGGCTCCCATACACAGTACTGCTTACCCTAATCACCTCATACAAGATGTTACTTACTTTACTTGAAACAAATTAGAGAGTGAAACAGAGACTGACACTGGCTGAAATGTATAGTAAATATTTTATTTTGAACTTTTATGCTGAACTACAAACTGAACTGTGCGATCGCACACAGGGATCTGGTTTACTGTGTGTAAAACTGCGCAGATTCTCATGTGTCATCCCACACTTTGCCACTGTCAGGAGAAAAACATAACAAACAACAACGACAACCACACACAAAATAGGATAATTTAGGTTGTGACATATGACAATTTTTTAGGATGAAATATCTTCTATATTCATGTCATGCTTTATACACCTTCATTGTAATATAAATTAATCAAATCAAGTCAGAGAGTAATAATATATGGAGTAGATGTCAAGCAGGACCACAGCAGCAGCCACGATCCATCGGAACCTGCTGGATGAGAGAGCACAGAAACTCCAGGGAAGAAGTTTAGTTAGTAACATGCATGAACTGCATTACTGAGACATGTATGCTTACAGATGGTGAGGGAGAGGGGGAGAGTTTTTAGTAAAAGGAGATGTGACTGCATCTTCAACCAATACTGAGCCTGCATAACCCTGAAAGAGACAGACAGACAGAGGAGAGAGAGAGAGAGAGAAAGAGAGAGGGGGGGGGGGGGGGGGGGGGACACTAACCCACAGCAGTCTGGTCCTATGACAGCATAACTAAAGGCTGACCTGAACCAGCCCTAACTATAAGCTCTATAAAGAAGTAAAGTCTTATGCCTACTCTTAAAAGTGTTGACCATGTCCACCTCCAAATCTCATAATGAACTTTGGAGGTGGACTTCTATCAAGCTCCTCAGCTAAAAGCTCCCAATTTACTTTAGTCCAAATACATGAATTCAAACTGAGGTGAGAACTATTTATCAACAATATGAATGTCTGTTCCGGTCCAACAAAGTTGTTACTACATACCATATCGAGCAGGGCTTCCACTTGACTTTAACTTCTTTTTCCTGAAAAACATGGTATAAACAAACAGTTAATTAAGAAAGACATGCAAGTTGCATACAAAAAGGAGCTTATAAACATTTGTGTACTATTGAATGGCTCAATATATTATACAATTAGTTTACAAAAACATAAGAACCACTACAATGCTTGTACTGCCAGCATCGAGTGGATGTCAGCAAAGCAATACTGCTTACATTGTGGCACACAAGCAAAACTAACTGAAGCAGATGTTACTGAATGGGAAGGAGCACCTCCACATCAATCACTCCTTCTGAGCATGATGTCAGGAGGACTTTAAAGAACGTAAACACCAGAAAGGCAGCATGACCAGGTTGTATCAGGTGGTATGTTCCTATTTAATGCCCTACTTGGAGCGAAATCCAGACTCAATGGCTGAATTAGTGTAGATTCATCAAATACAAAAGCTCATGGATAGTCAGTCAGGCACAGTTCAAATCCGGGAAGTCCAAAGACGCAAACAAATCTGCACAACAGCAGGCTAAATTACTTACATTTACAACTCTCCTGTCTACTATCTCTTCATATTTGAAAATCTTCTGTGTTTTTGGCATTCTGAAAAATAACAAATGAAATATTTACATGAGGTCTGTAAAACTGGAGATAATGCAAAAATTAAGAAAAAGAAATCTTAACAAACTTAACGAACCTGTCATGTATTTCGTACATTTACAATACCATAACGTCTAACCTTTCCTTGTCCTTTTTTTGTTTGGGACATCCGAGGTGTACGCCGTAGAAATTGAGGGAAATGCAGGAAGCGGAGATGAAGAGGAGGATGCAGGAGGCTGACAGAGGGAAGATGTTGGTTCAGGCTCTAAATGAAGAATAAATTCCTCGTTTAGAGCCTCTGGGTCTGGGACTGGTCCAGCATCGACACTGTCAGCAGAGGATGGTCCAGCTGCTGGTGTAGAACTTTCAGCAGGAGGTGAAGCTTGTAATTCTGCAAAATTTTAAATATTAAATATTCATTAAAATGGGTTGAAAAAATGTACAGTACACATAAACACATAATAAGTAGTGATTTGCATGTTTTCAGTTAATTTTTTACTAAAGTTACAACTTGTAAATATTGGCATCAAATAAGTCATCTCACACACTCACTGACCCAAATCATTCAGTACAAGTGCCCTCGGGGGTAGTGTAACATCTGTAGTGCTTTTCTACATTGTACATTAATAAATTAATGAGTGTGACTATAAATCCAGATAGCCAATGACTTTTGTTATACTAGAAAGTCTCGAAGAGAATTATCAGGTCTGGTTTTCGTGAAGATTTTTAAAATTACATTTGTATATACATGAGTGTGAAAGACCATACTATACACACACACACAAATACAAAATTGTTCAGGTGGGTAACACCAGAGGTTCAGTATGGCTAGCTTTGGTGATGTGAACGCCACATGGGGAGGTAATAAGGCATATATAACACTATTTTCATGTTAGCAACAGGACATGTAGAGCAGCTGTCACCTCACAGCAAGACGGTTACTGGTCTGAACCTTGGCTGAATAATAGAATAGAATAGGACAGAATAGAGTAGAGTAAAATAGAATAGCTGGTGACTGTTAACTATCCTCATCCTCACCATCTTGTTTGTCTCTGTGTACCCTGTGATGATCTGCTTTCTTATCTAGGGTGTACCTATGAGGATAGGCTACCTGATAAGGACACCTGGTTACAGATAATGGACAAAGCATATCTTACTTCTCAGAAGGTGTTCATAAAGCTTCCTCATCTTCATGAGGATGTCACGTGCAGCACCTTCCGCTGGTTCGATCTGAGTGATCACGTCCCCTACTATACGGCCCTTACGGTCAAACTGTCCAAGAAACAGAAGGCTGGTAGCCCAGGGCATGAAGTTTGGAAACCTGCAAGAACAACAAAGAAAAACATATGCAGCCAGTCTTTCGTGTAAGCAAATTGATGTTTAAGTTTCACATCTTTGTTGTTTTATTGTTGTAGATAGTTAAAAAGTATTTATGGTGACCAAACCTGTAAATGTATGATAAAATCCATCTGGAAATGTTTTGTCTCTCAGTTAATAGCCGATTAAATTAAAATTCAGAAGTAGCTTAAATAAAAATAGTTTTTAACAAGTTTTTCGTAGTTTGATGTCTTTAGTGTGATGATGTTATTCTGATATGAATAACTTTTTTATTTATGCTCTTTTATGTGTATATACCTGTCTTGTTCGTTTCTTACTTCGTGATATACAAGAAAACATTGACAACTGTGATTAATAAAGAATTGTCTAGCAGACCAACCACTTATTAGATCAGAACTTTTAAACTTACTGACAACTGGGCTGAATTAACCACCCTGCTCGCATTTCTGTTTTTTTTAACAGAGGCAGCCCAGTTAATGTTTTTAAACTGTTCTTGTTTTTTTTTCAATCCCTCCTTTACGTTCAGGCTGCCCAGGCATCCACTGCATGTCTTCCTGTTGCAGGTGTTTGGAGCCTGACAGGAAGGGCATGGTTTGGTTTTTGGTTTTGTCATGTCTGCAAATGAAAATGTAACATGTAGGGATTATTTCAGGTCTGCTTTGGTTAAATGATTACAAAAATAATTTATGACCAAAGAAATAACTTATATTACGAGGCATTATTACACCATATTTAGAAAAAAAATCGATTAGACATTAAAGTCGTTAATATTGAGTTAATTACGTGAATAGGGTTAAAAAAAACTGAATTGATTAAAGAAAAGATACATTGCTAAAATAGAGCAGTACTAACATTAGCTGGGTGGCTAAGCAAGTGTCTTACACATGGGAATACATCACAAAGAAAAATTAAATAAACTTTTGCAGAGGTAGTTCTCTTGGTACACAGACTGCTCTGTGAAAACATTTCAAGTTTAATATCAGCTGATTAATATTTCAGTGAACATGCAAATTACCCACAGTTTATCACAACTTACCTAGCTAAGATCTGTGTCGACTCGGAAAATTCCTGCAGGACCGTGAGTTGAAAGATACATTTACTACGACTCCCAAGATGCATTGCAGTAAAAACCATCCAATCGCCTTGCTTAAGATCTGTTGACGTGTCGCTAAAGGCGCGCTGTAGATAAATATTGCAATTTGTAATTACATAATTAAACACCGGGCCAGTTTATTTTCACATTATCAATGGTTATTATTTTAGAGTAAATAAAGGAATAACGGGTAGCACCAAGCTGTTGTTATCTTCATTTCCATAGCAACGGCGGTTGAGGATTATGGGTAGTGTGCAGTTACGGGATTAGTGCGCTGTCTGCATAAATTGGTCTGATTGGTTGGAGCCGAGCGCATCCAAAACTAACAGATCGCACTTTCAGATCGTGAATCACTTTGGAAAACACTGTGATGGCCACAACATGAATCGATTTTATTGTTGAATTATCAGTGATACTTTCATGTGTTTTTGTTGAGAAATGTTAACGATGTCATTAAAAGAAAGCATTAAATTCGGGAGAAAAACCCGTTCGCGGAGAGGGTCCCCGGTTCTATAGTTAGATTGTGCTTCACGGCGTCATGTTTCGCCGTGACGGGGTTATTATTTGGTGTAAATGGATGGCTGGAGCCTCTGCTCGAAGCGTCTCTGATCGCCGCGAGCGGGATCATATTGGAATGAATTGACAACCCACAGCGTCACATAAAAACGTGGAAGGGTACCTTTAGCGTCAGCATGAGAAGTTAAGGGACGTGACAAATCGTCAGTATTTTACGCCTCGGGAGTGAGAACGGGTTGCCTTCTGACGAAGTTGTGTTTTTGTATTTTCCTACTCAGTTGTATATAGTATTTGTATTTCTATTTTATTCTATTGTATATATTATTCTATTCTATTTTATTCTATTGTATGTAGTATTTTATTTTATTTTATTGTATTTTACTGCATTCCAGTGTTTTCTAATTTCTGCTACATAACTTTGCACTTTTGCTGTAACAAAACAAATTTCCCACCTGTGGGACTAATAAAGGCCATCTTATCTTATCTTATCTTATCTTATCTTATCTTATCTTATCTTCATAACCAATTTGGCAAACACTGAAACTGTGTTATCAAATATGGGTTTAGAGGTATTTTACATTCTTATAATAACCTTATTAGGATCAAGTTTATCATCACACCAGATTTGAAAGGTAACTTTCTTTTATGAGTCTTTTAGATTATGTAAGTGGTGAGGATGATTTCCTCTCATTGTTCGGCATTTGATTAGGATGTTGTTTCCTATTGCTTAACCTAACAAAAGTATTGATGTCTGTGCAAAATTTATTTTTTCATACACAGCAGACTTGACTCCTTCTACGTGTAATATAACATATCCCAGAGCAAAAAAGCACCGTGAAAAAAAAAAAAAATCAGAACTCGTTCCTATTTATCGTCCCAATTGTATTAAAACAATTTCACCCCTGATGATCTATTTTTGTGCAGCCTCCCCCTCTTAGACTGAGGTTAAGTGAGAGACAGAGTTTTTCTTTTTTAGAGGTACTTTTACAACAGGGAAGCTGCTTTTCTCATAAGAAAATTACCGTGAAGTGAGGGAAACTGACACCCGCTGGATGGGGATAAAAAGCGGGAGGAGCAAGCAGGGGGAAACAGTGGAGACAGATCCACGACACGCGCAAGTCTGCGGATCGGGAGGGAAATCTGTGATTATTTCCGCAAACGGATCAAACAACGACGTGGATCAGAGAGGCCGGGCCGGGTTGTGGGACGGGGAAACCTTCAGGTCTCACGCCGGTGTTGTGCCCAAAAGTGATTGTCTGCCAGAAACTGATTGCCGTCCGCGGAAGCGCGCACAGCTGCTTAAAGCTGTAGCGCCCGGATTAAGTGCGTTGCCAGCTACTTCCGTGCAATTGACATAACGTATGTGTGTGTGTGTGTGTGTGGGGGGGGGCACATTTATGCCTTTCTTATTAGGCAAAGGTCTGCATTTATGGAACTTTAACTTTTATATAACCGAATTATGACGCTTATCAGAAGGTTGTTTTCAGTGTGTAGCGCAGTCACGAATGACTACACGCATCACGATGGAATAATTAATGCCTACAGGTTCAGTATCTCTACTCTCGTTGTTCATATTTGATATAAGACTGTCGAATAGTAGTTAAAACAATAAAGACCTATTGTACCAGTATCACCATGACTCTGTCTTGTTTGTTCAGAATAACGACTGAGAACATGGCATTTTAGCGCTACCGAAAAGTGATTGTGGCCTATAACTTGTCACTGAAACAATATTTCGGCTTCAAACTTGCTGGATATATTCCCGAATGGTTACACGTGATATATTATATCCCAAAAACTCTCCAAGAACTGCTGAATACCTTTTAAAGGAACAATAATACTCATAATGTGCAATTTCCAACCTGCCAAAAAGTGATTGTGGCCTATATCTTGTCACTGAAACAATATTTCTGCATCAAACCTGTTGGGTATCATCCAAAAGGGTCATATGTGACACATTAAAACTCAAACAGTATCTAAGGACTGTTGAATAACTTTTAAAATAACATTAATACCCATAATGTGCAATTTCCAACCTGCCAAAAAGTGATTGTGGCCTATAACTTGTCACTGAAACAATATTTCTGCTTCACAATTGTTGCGTATCATCCAAAAGGATCATATGTGGCACATCATATCCCAAACAGTCTCTAAGAAATGCTGAATAACTTTTAAAGGAACAATAATACTCATAATGTGCCATTTTCGACCTGCCAAAAAGTGATTGTGGCCTATAACCTGTCACTGAAACAATATTTCTGCTTCAAACCTGTTGGATATAATCCAAAAGGATCATATGTGACACATTATATCCCAATCAGTCTCTAAGAAATGCAGAATAACTTTTAAAGGAACAATAATACTCATAATGTGCCATTTTCGACCTGCCAAAAAGTGATTGTGGCCTATATCTTGTCACTGAAACAATATTTCTGCATCAAACCTGTTGGGTATCATCCAAAAGGGTCATATGTGACACATTAAAACTCAAACAGTCTCTAAGGACTGTTGAATAACTTTTAAAATAACATTAATACCCATAATGTGCAATTTCCAACCTGCCAAAAAGTGATTGTGGCCTATAACTTGTCACTGAAACAATATTTCTGCTTCACAATTGTTGCGTATCATCCAAAAGGATCATATGTGGCACATCATATCCCAAACAGTCTCTAAGAAATGCTGAATAACTTTTAAAGGAACAATAATACTCATAAGGTGCCATTTTCGACCTGCCAAAAAGTGATTGTGGCCTATATCTTGTCACTGAAACAATATTTCTGCATCAAACCTGTTGGGTATCATCCAAAAGGGTCATATGTGACACATTAAAACTCAAACAGTATCTAAGGACTGTTGAATAACTTTTAAAATAACATTAATACCCATATTGTGCAATTTCCAACCTGCCAAAAAGTGATTGTGGCCTATAACTTGTCACTGAAACAATATTTCTGCTTCACAATTGTTGCGTATCATCCAAAAGGATCATATGTGGCACATCATATCCCAAACAGTCTCTAAGAAATGCTGAATAACTTTTAAAGGAACAATAATACTCATAATGTGCCATTTTCGACCTGCCAAAAAGTGATTGTGGCCTATAACCTGTCACTGAAACAATATTTCTGCTTCAAACCTGTTGGATATAATCCAAAAGGATCATATGTGACACATTAAAACTCAAACAGTCTCTAAGGACTGTTGAATAACTTTTAAAATAACATTAATACCCATAATGTGCAATTTCCAACCTGCCAAAAAGTGATTGTGGCCTATAACTTGTCACTGAAATACTATTTCTGCTTCAAACTTGGTGAATGTCATTCAGAAGGGTCCTCTGTGACATATTATATGTCAAACAGCCCCTTAGGACCGCTGGATAACCTTTAAAGGAACATTAACATTGATAATATGCCATTTTCAGCCTGCCAAAAAGTGATTGTGGTCTATAACATGTCACTGAAACAATGTTTCTGGTTCAAACCTGTTGGATATAATCCAAAACGATCATATGTGACAAATTCTGCTGAAAATTTAAATAAAGCCTTTATTGAACAGTGCATAAAATGTCAAATTTCAAATATAACACCAAAAAAGGATAATGGCCAAATGGAAACAGCTGGGAGATCTGCATAAACAAAGTATGAACAATAACTAATATGAAAGAGAAAACCAAAGACAAAAAAATGTCATTCCAATACTGCACTTATTAATTGAAACGAAAACCAAAAAACATTAACAATAACATCCAATTCAAGAGGAAACCACCAATAGAAATAAACTAACAAATATAGCAGAAACAGGTGGTATAGCGGAAGCTGAACACCAGTAAACCATGAAACAACATATATATTAATTCTTTGCCCACAGTAACTATAATGTTAACATGGTAGGAAACAGGAAATAATTGAATAATCCTAGAAACTAATTCAAATCAAAGCTGAATTTTAATGTTTTTAACAATACTGAAGCACACACAGCAACACAAACATAAATGAATGAATGAATAAATAAATAAATAAACAACTAATTAATATTATTGGAGACAACGATACAAAACACACATTTCAAAGCCTTAGAAAAATTGCCAGAGAAACTAACTGTCTGACCAGCATGCTTCGCAGACAAATTTGCTTTCTGTGCTCTTGCGGGGCTTCTTTGCACAGCTCCTGTGGTACCACCGTGGGCAAATGTCACAGCCAATCTGAATTAGACAAAACAAGGAAACGCAAGTATTATGTAAATAGTGTTACACAAATAAGTATTTAAATAACAATTTTGCAAAATACTCAGATCATAAAGCAGTCCACCATTCATTACAACTACAATAACTCAGATGACGTATTCACATGGTCTGTGACATTTTTTAAATTATATTTTTGTTTTGTGATTTTTTTATCATCTTTTTATGATTAATGGGCTATGGACATGTAAAACATAAGCATTTACCCATTCGGTGTCACCATCGTGGTTCCCACAATAGTGGCATAGGACAGTCAGGTCATCTTCAACAACAAGAAGCAATTACTTTAATTTTAATAATAATAATGAACTCTGTTTGCATGACTATATAATAAGATTAAAGCAATAAAAGAACAATGTTAAAAACATGTTCAATATAACAGTTTGTATTTTACTATTTAAGTTATATTTGTAATGATACCTGTATTCTCAAGAAGACATATTACAATCTGTTGTCTCAGACTTGCAATACTTGAAGCAGAGTTATCAAACTCTACTGGAACATCTTTTAAGATGCACTCTGCAAACTGTGAATAAAATATATAACAATGCAGTCATTATTTGAAGTAATATTTGCTATTCAAAAAATTGGAATCATATTTATTTTTAGAAAATCATAGTAAGTGCTTGTGTTGAACAAGAACGAGGACACAAATGGAGACACTGGAGGAGACAGGGCAGAGACTAGAACCAAAAGCAAGTGGTTTTATTAAGGCAGGCAAACATGAACAAAACACCAGCAAAGATGGAATAGGATTAACAACTAAAGTGGGAAAATAATTATGAAAACTGGTATGAAACTGTGATAAATATGAACCAATTGAGACAACTATCACAGCTCCTTCCTGAAACACCCTCACTGCAGGAAGGAGCGCTTTCGCAGATCATTCATCCCAAAAGCAGTTAAACTCTATAACAGGTAGGGGGACTACATAAACACAACAAAACTGACTATTTACAACCAGGGATGGCAATAGAGCATCTTGCACCGGGAATTGAGGAAGTTCAAAATGAAATTTGAAGTCCATGGACGGTTACATACTCTGAACATAAAATATTGGAAGCTGAAATCTTATAAATGTTTACTCTTATACCATGTAAGTATTGCCATTGCCATTAACATATGGAAATTAATGTAAGTAATTGTGAAAAATATGTATATTTGATCATATAATTTATCATAACTTGTGGTCCAAGAGCTGGTTTTTATTGCTGCAGATTCTGCATGCCTTTTATTCATTATGTTTATTTCAGTCATGCTCTTACACATACCTTCAAAACGTAGGCACCACATGAAGTTCCATCCTGTTGAATAGGATGAGGCAGTGTGTCACATGCCCATCTTGATGCATTAAGCCCTTTGTGTCTCATGAAAAACCTGAAAGACATATGTAGGAAGGATTAATAAGTTGTTCTGTATAAACGTTTTACATTTTAAGCCTAGAAATGTAAGGTGCGTGTGGGGTACTGGTACAAGCCAGGGGAAGGACATCCAGCGGATATGTTGGCCGAATTAGAAAAACAAAACACCACTGTTGTTGACCAGAAGGTGGAAACTGTGATACAGTTGGGTAAACAAGGCACAAGAACTTACCTAACTACATAAACAGTTATACAGCGGGATACACAGAGGACAGCTACAGAGGAGGAAATTACTAATCTGGGAACCAAACATAATCCAACAACACCAAAATATGACACTTTTCTCTATAGAATAAACTCAGGGTTACAAAGTGAGCTTTGAACATAAGCCATAATACAAAATCACAGGGACACAAGACAACTCAAAACATTTGGTCGATAGACCCAGTATCCCAACAAACTGTGTTTTTGATTAAATGAGGCATAGCTTACGAATGTAATTACATAAGTCATTTTAAAATACTGTATACACAGAAGGTGCAGTGCTCCGAAAAAGAAAAAGTTTAGTTTTCTAATTGAGAGATTTGTGATATTTCAACAAGACTGTTGAATACAATAAAGTAATATGCTTGGAATGTATACTTTTTAAAATATATTTAAAAAAAAAAAAGATTGTCTTTGAGCGTATAACTTCTACATCAAAGACTTAAACATAAGTATGCATTAGCCAGATTATTTTAAAGATCATTGCAACTACTACAATTTTAAGGTAACTTATAATGTCACTTTCTGAGTTTTCAATGTTTTTCATCTACTGGATTTACATTGTGTTAACATATATGCAGAGACAAATTTACCTTGAAATGTCCTGGCATTGTTTCACTCTCCTTTTGCTTTCACCAAGTGGATCGAGAAACAAGCTTCTCTTTTCTCCAGGTTTGATCACCTAAATGTTGAAGCACAAGAGTTACAAATAAATAAAATTGACGATGTACTTGTGTCTCGCAAGGCACACTGAATGCACTACTTAATTTATGCTTGAACATAAAATCAAGATGGGTGAGAAATGACTTTTTAAAAAGACATACAATGTCATATGCTCTTCTACATTGTGTCTTGTCTTAATTGCAAATGATTCTCCAATTGTCCAATTGGGAGAATGTTTTAAAATGCCTTTATATTGTTCCTTTAATTGGTCACCCAGTAGTCTACACGCAAATGACCATGAAGTATGAAAAAATTATTACCACCAGCATCCAGTGATGACCTTCATTGACAACTCCCAAAATATACTTGTAGAAGACTGGGTCAATCTGTAACAAATTAAAAACACAAGTTAAATGGACCCACCTCACTGATAATACATATTGCAAAGCTTTTAAGGACAACTTAATGACAGAATATTGTTTAATACCTTAATTTTTGGCTTATTCCACTTCCATACACGTGTCATTTCATAGGTGTCAACCACAAATGCTTTTTCAGCACTGTCTTGGTTGAATTTGTTTACCAAGACAGTCAGATAAGCATTAATAACCTGGAATTACAACAAGAGATTCACAATAATTGATTTAAATTTTTAAATACCTTAAATAAAGTTAGTTATGCTACAAACATTTATTGTTGGAAACAGTAAGCATAAAAACAAAAAGAAAGAAATGTCACTTTACCTCACTTTCTAGTTCCCTTTGGGGAGCTGTATTGTAAATGTTATCAAAAAATATCTTGTATGGTCCGACTTTTGACAGGAGGACATACGTCTTATTTCCCTCCCACGCATCTGTCACATCTGTTAAATGTTGACAAAAAATAATGTTGTACTTGGATGGACCTTAGAACAAAATAATACCCCCCCCCCAAAAAAAAGAAGAAAAAAAAAGAAAACAACAACAGCTGACTATTTTTAGACATGATAAGAAGATAATATTAGATCAATTTTAGTCTTCCTTAGATTATTACATGTCAGTTTGCACATTAAGTTAAATTTTTTATGAATATTTCCTAATGCTTTGTGATTTAGACTAATGCAAAAGTGACAGTGACAGTATTACCTAACTGCACATTAGTGTTCCAGCTTTAGGGAACACATCCTCAGGGCTATTCAGCTGTATGTTACTGTTCATCAATCTTGTTTTACGACTAAAAGATAGAACTTTTGAATACATGAGCCCACAACTCGTAAACATTCTGCATCAACAGTTAAAGACTACGTAGTCAGTAAATGCTTTTCCAAAAAAGCCAATAATTTGAGCACTTCTTAAAATGAATAAACATACTCTTGATGATCGAGGGGTCTACTGTAGATTTTACATGCACCATGCCCAGAGCGGCACTGGACAATGCATTGGTGTCTGATGTGGTGGTGGATGGAGCAGAGGCTGACGTGGTGATGGATGGAGCAGAGGCTGATGTGGTGGTGGATGGTGCAGAGGCTGATGTGGTGGTGGATGGAGCAGAGGCTGACGTGGTGGTGGATGGAGCAGAGGCTGACGTGGTGGTTGGGGGCCCGACTGTGGATGTGGTAGTGGTGGATGGCTCAGAAGAAGAAGCATTAGTCAACTTATGTGGAATTCTTGGCTGTTCCTCTGTGAACACCATTAAATGATCAATGTTAATTTTTGGTATTGTCACACCTTTGCTGTCCAAAAGATCCACACTTTTCCCTGATATTGCAGCAATTGTGTAGGGGCCGAGGTAATTGTGATCTAACTTGCCCCCTTTCCTCTGCTGGCTCCTCGTGTTCATCCTCCACACTTTCATCCCGACTGTGAAACTCGGACTAGGTCTGCCTTTATTTTTGTTTTGATATTTTGACTGTGTTTTTTTGGTATTGGAAATTGCAGCCTGAAGGACTTCATCCAGCTTAAGAATTTCTTCTGTTGCCTCTTCAACAGACAAAATGTCCTCCACACTGCTGTCCACCTGTAAGATGTAGAAAAGGGATGTGTTATTATATTAAAATCTCCACCCCCCCAAAAAAAAAAAAAAAAAAAACAAATCAAGAAAAGACATTTAAAGTCTTATGTATTTAATCCAACAATGTTTTTTAAAATAACTTACTCTGTATTCATCTGGGATTTGCGTAGGGTACCTCGCCTCTCTACCAAACATTAAAAAAAAAGGGTGAGTACTTAGTGGTCATATGGCACTTGGTTCTCAGGCCAAACATGACAGGATCCAAATGTTTGTCCCATTCCTCTGGCTTTTCATTTACCAACTTGGAAAGTGCTCTACAAAATTAAATAACAAAGCAGTTATTGGGATATGAAGGAAAACCAAATTAAAAATACAAACATATGAAATGCGTAAATAAGATTATACCTCTGTATGGTCCCATTCATCCTTTCTACCAACCCATTTGTCTGTGGGTGGTATGGGGCACAGAGACTCCTTTGAATGTTTGGGATTTTGCAAACATTTCGGTTGATCTGAATTCAGAAAGAAATAACTACATTACACTAGTAAAACAAGATGACACTTTGTTAGACAGTTAATTTAATTCTAACTGAGTAATGGATTTTAGGTGTTTCTTACTTCATTCACAAACTCCTTCCCCTGGTCCGTTAAAATGCGCTTCGGTGCGTCAAACTGTTAAAAAAACTTAAGAATACATTTTGAGACCTCTTCAGCGCTTTTTGACTTCAACGGATATGCCTGGGGCCATTTTGTGACGTAGTCAATAAGTACACATATGTACTGGTTGTTATTAGAAGTGATTTTTAGTGGACCAATTAAATCCATTCCAATAAGCTCAAATGGCTGGTTGACCTATTAAAAATAGAAATCATTAGCAATTCATTATTTTCAATATAGTAATTTTAATTTTAATCAATGTTTTATATCTTATGTATTATGTTACAAACCATTTACAGGAAAAAATACACCTAAAATGTTTACCTGTATCGGTGTGTACTCCACCTCCTTTTTAATGATGACACTGCTGGCCTGGCATGCCACACACTGAATCACCTGAAAGGAGGGCAAAATAAATAAAATAATATTATTGTAATATAATCAGTATAATAATTTAAATCATATAACTCCCAATAAAAAGACTTTTTATTGTTTTCTGATACAAAACCTATACTAAATCGACAGCTAACTAGTACATTGGTTAACTTGAAATTTAAGACAATAAAGGACATTTTGCGAGATAAACAATGTGCATGTATAATCAACTTGTATACAGACCCATAGATTAATGTCCTCTGACATTCCAGGCCAATAAAATCTTTTTGAGATTGCCTCTCTTGTTTTTTTCTGGCCACAGTGCGAACCACCACTGCTGGCATGAAAGTCTAGAAAAACTTCATTGGCTTTGTTGGGCCCACACAGCACTTTTGCCTTAATGCATTTATTTGTGCCTTTGTACCTTATGTAGTACAACTCGCCATCTGTAAGAAATAAAAGAAATCCATGAGTAGTTTTAATCTGCTATAATATAGTCATAAATGTGGAATTATTACAGTACTGTAATATGGTCAAAAACATATGATGTGTATGTGTAAATAGAATTATTTCAACAATTTCGATGTACCACACCAAAGAGTTAATGGTTAATTATAAATATTTCCTGAACAACACACCATAGTTCATTATGAATTACAGTTATGAGTCAATGCACGCATTTAAAAATCAAAAGCAGGGCATTTTTCTTGAAATAAAAACCTCATTAAGGGGCAGCGACAGATGTATTATTGACACGGATAGTATTAGCACAGCAAAATTAAAACAACAACAACACGCGAACAGAACACGTGACCTCACGATATAAATTCCTTTTTTTTTCTAAATTTTCCCCTTTTGTCAAATTATGTTTTTCATTTTAGAAAAATTACAAGACAACAATAATATGTTGTTGGTGTCATAAACAAAATCCCCATTTTCATTTTTCAAACAGAATTAAGTTGTAAACACTACGAACTTCTAACGCTAGCCAGTACGAGTTACAACACCGTCACACCTAGTAATGGCGGTGATAGCGATGATGTTGGTCACTTGGGAATTAGAACACACACGTTTTAGGTGAAATATTATGTTTTCCTCAAGAGACGTAACTAGGATGCCCTACTTTTGTCCGCTGTTGTGCGCAGGTGTTAATTAAACTCAAATTTGGCAAACAGTGGAAGGTAGAAAATTACATAAAACATTCGACAAACTCACCTTGAACCTCAAAATTCTTTGCCTTTCGACGAAAATTAGACTTTTGTGTGGTGGAAAACCCACTGGGCAAGGTTCCATTGGTTTTAGAGAGAATATCGGCATAAAGAGTGGGGTCCATGACTCTGTAACGCTTTGCTTGCACTCTGCTAATTGAAGCACTTTAGGCCTACCAATTGAGCTCTAAGCAAAACAACAGGATGTTGAGTAAATTTAAATCGGAAAAACATTTTTTAAAGGGAAACGAAAAAATAATATTCTAAAACATCAGTAATATTTTATGAAAGAATGAATGAAAACCTTCCAAAACGTGAAATTCTCCTTATATTTAGATAAGAAAATGTATACAATCTAAAAATGTTTTATTTTTATTTTTTAAGAATAAATGTCATGTCATTATGTGCCTAATGAATATTGTTTCGCTGACAACATATAGGCCACAATCACTTTTTGGCAGGTCGAAAATTGCACATTATGGGTATTATTGTTATTTTAAAAGTTATTCTGCATTTCTTAGAGACTGATTGGGATATAATGTGTCACATATGATCCTTTTGGATTATATCCAACAGGTTTGAAGCAGAAATATTGTTTCAGTGACAGGTTATAGGCCACAATCACTTTTTGGCAGGTCGAAAATGGCACATTATGAGTATTATTGTTCCTTTAAAAGTTATTCAGCATTTCTTAGAGACTGTTTGGGATATGATGTGCCACATATGATCCTTTTGGATGATACGCAACAATTGTGAAGCAGAAATATTGTTTCAGTGACAAGTTATAGGCCACAATCACTTTTTGGCAGGTTGGAAATTGCACATTATGGGTATTAATGTTATTTTAAAAGTTATTCAACAGTCCTTAGAGACTGTTTGAGTTTTAATGTGTCACATATGACCCTTTTGGATGATACCCAACAGGTTTGATGCAGAAATATTGTTTCAGTGACAAGATATAGGCCACAATCACTTTTTGGCAGGTCGAAAATTGCACATTATGAGTATTATTGTTCCTTTAAAAGTTATTCTGCATTTCTTAGAGACTGATTGAGATATAATGTGTCACATATGATCCTTTTGGATTATATCCAACAGGTTTGAAGCAGAAATATTGTTTCAGTGACAAGTTATAGGCCACAATCACTTTTTGGCAGGTTGGAAATTGCACATTATGGGTATTAATGTTATTTTAAAAGTTATTCAACAGTCCTTAGAGACTGTTTGAGTATTAATGTGTCACATATGACCCTTTTGGATGATACCCAACAAGTGTGATGCAGAAATATTGTTTCAGTGACAAGATATAGGCCACAATCACTTTTTGGCAGGTTGAAAATGACATATTATCGGTATTAATGTTATTGTAAAAGTTTTTCAGCAGTTCTAATGGACTGTTTGAGATATAATATGTCACATAGGACCCTTCTAAATTATATCAGTCAAGTTTGAAGCAGAAACATTGTTTCAGTGACAAGATATAGGCCACAATCACTTTTTGGCAGTCTGAAAATGGCATATTATCAATGTTAATGTTCCTTTAAAAGTTATTCAGCATTTCTTAGAGACTGTTTGGGATATGATGTGCCACATATGATCCTTTTGGATGATACCCAACAATTGTGAAGCAGAAATATTGTTTCAGTGACAAGATATAGGCCACAATCACTTTTTGGCAGGTCGAAAATGGCACATTATGAGTATTATTGTTCCTTTAAAAGTTATTCTGCATTTCTTAGAGACTGACTAAGACTTTTAGAATCGGGCCCACAAATACTTGAGGTAGATTATACGAGACTCAAACCTAAACAGTTCATTTCAATGGCCACTGGCTATCGTGAAAGTAATTTATGGCTAGACTGGCTCATCCAAAATGCTAGAGAACAGAATGTTTCAGATTGTGTGGAGTGCGCAGCTGCTCGCCCACATCTTTTCACAGAACCAGCTCCCCTGTATCCTGAAGACCAGTGGGGATTTGAGTGCATGCTCAGACTCACTAGAGAAGTGGTTTCTGGAAGTAAGTGCACTATGTTAGCAAGTTTGTTTCCACCACTAGGTAATGATACTGTACTTGGTCCCTTCATGCCGAGAAGAGCCAACCACACGTGTTTTAACTTTACTGTGTTTTCCCCTGACAGACAGGAGTATGAGGCCGGGGAGATTAACGCCGATTGGTGCACTGTGACGTACCTGGCCAGAGGAAAGTTATCAAGAGACACCGGCACTGAAATAGGCCTGTGGGCACGTGCTGGTTCGTATTATTATTATGGTGGGTACAGATTGTATGTCAGAATTCCTAGTGGGACTTTTGGTCTCTGTGCCATGGTACGTTTAGGTGCACCTCTCGTTTTAGTAGGTGAAAAGGGGGCGTTTGCACGATGTTTGGGGATATGTGTTGTACTTTTATTCCAAATAATACAGCTCCCGATGGCTCTGTGACCCGAGCGTTGGAGGGCCTGCGAACGTTGTCCACCACAATGCATGAGCATTCGGGTTTGGAGAACCCACTGGAAGCATGGATGATCTCTGTCTTTGGGCAATGGAAAGGTTTCATTATGTCAATTATGGTTTCTTTGTCTGTTTTTATTGCAATAATAGTGACGTGTGGGTGTTGTTGTGTGCCTTGTATCAGAGCTTTGCTTGTAAGACTTATCAATCGTGCTGTGGGAGAATCTGATACAAAGGCAGACACCATGATGCCACTTTTGGGAAATGGGGAGTCACAGTATGAACACCTTATGGTGAAAGATTTAGTTTAGGTTTATCTGCCATAGGGCAGATAAAAAGGGGGAATTGTAGAAATGTTTAGCTTATTTTAGAGTTTACATATGTAGGAATGTTTAGCTTATTTTAGAAGTTTAGGAATGTGTTAGTTAGAATGTAGAATTATTGTAAGGACACTGACACTGCCCTGGATATAAATAAAGGCTTGACTGTGTCATGAACTTAGGAGTAGATCTTAGGAGACCCTCCCCAGTTGAACTGTGAAAGTAAGAGGAAGAGGAGTTAATGATAAGTGGAAATTCCTCAGGGCATACCTGAGTGGGGGTCTTAAAGTTTGTAACTTGATAACTGTGGTCTGGAAGGGAGATGGGCTTTTATGACCCCTAGGAAGTCACGTACACAGAGACACACATACATAGTGCTTCAACTGTTACACTCACACATCCACATGCACACTCACTCACGTGCACTCACACATACACACAGGTACGCGCACACACAGGCACTCACGTGCTCGTGCACATAGACACAGACACAGAGTTTGCAGCATACCATGGGGGGATTTATGATAGGGCAGCTTCTATAAAGCTGGCTGTGACTAACAAAGGGGTGAAGATTGTTGCAGAGGGACACCGGCCTCGTCTTCCCTTCTAGAAGTGCATGCTTAAATAAAGATGAATAAAGATTTTTGTAAAAATGACTACTGGGTCCGGTGCCATCTCTGAACGCCCGAGGAATAAAAAAGAACCGGGGTAAAACTGATTTCCCAACACAAGTTATAGGCCACAATCACTTTTTGGCAGGTTGAAAATTACATATTATTGGTATTAATGTTCTTTTAAAAGGTATTTAGCAGTTCTTGGAGAGTTTTTGGGATATAATATATCACGTGTAACCATTCGGGAATATATCCAGCAAGTTTGAAGCCGAAATATTGTTTCAGTGACAAGTTATAGGCCACAATCACTTTTCGGTAGCGCTAAAATGCCATGTTCTCAGTCGTTATTCTGAACAAACAAGACAGAGTCATGGTGATACTGGTACAATAGGTCTTTATTGTTTTAACTACTATTCGACAGTCTTATATCAAATATGAACAACGAGAGTAGAGATACTGAACCTGTAGGCATTAATTATTCCATCGTGATGCGTGTAGTCATTCGTGACTGCGCTACACACTGAAAACAACCTTCTGATAAGCGTCATAATTCGGTTATATAAAAGTTAAAGTTCCATAAATGCAGACCTTTGCCTAATAAGAAAGGCATAAATGTGTCCCCCCCCCCCCCCCCCCACACACACACACATACGTTATGTCAATTGCACGGAAGTAGCTGGCAACGCACTTAATCCGGGCGCTACAGCTTTAAGCAGCTGTGCGCGCTTCCGCGGACGGCAATCAGTTTCTGGCAGACAATCACTTTTGGGCACAACACCGGTACGTTTTTACCATTTTAAGCCTGATTCTAAGAGATAAATTATATATCATCAAGGTTTATTATAAATATTATCTATTAATATGAGCTTGTTCTTTTAGACCCCGATGTAGACAACGGTGAATCCACGCAAGTGGACTACGGTACGCGTGTGTGTTTTAAATACGTTTCGGCGTCAACGCTAAATCAACTTTTTTAATTAACTTTGTAAACTTGTCACTTACAGACGGTACAGGCCGGTGTGAGAGGAACATCATAAACCCTGTCGACCCTCCGGCGCAGAGTAACGCCGTCCGTGAAAGAGCGCAGCAAGGGGGGGAAATAATAATAAGACAACCAAGTTATTGTTGTCGACGTACATCAGAAAGAGAAGAAATGCAGAAAGAGATTAAAAGTGAAGGTAAACATCATATGTGAGGTCTCCGCCATTATTTTAAATACTAGAATATGACGTAGAAATTCACCCGATCTCGACTCCTTCCGACCTGGAGCGCTAATATCATCGAGTTTGATCGATTCTCGCTTTTTGACTTTTTTTTTCTTTTTGTTTTGTTTCTTTATTTTTTGACAGAGGACATCGTGACTATATCGAGCCGGGTCACCGCTGTAGACAATCCGTCAAAGGAGGAGCAAGGTAAATCAAATTATGCCTTTAAAAAAATAGAGGATATGACGTAGTCATCTATCCGATCAGAAAGGTTTTATTTTTTATTTTTTACTTTTTTGTACAAACTAACAATTACAGCTTTGATTTAACAAGTCAAAAAGATATATATAAGAGTGGTTGAGTAAGTTCTCTCCCCCTCTCTCTCTCTCTCTCTCTCATAAAAAACACTAAATTGTCTTTTTTTCATGCTTGTGGCACGTGACAGAGAGAGTTGTAGCATCTCGAGCTCTCCGTCCTATCATACGCAATCCTCGTGGGCTGCAGGTCATGAGACTCCAAGGTAATTAAAAAGAATTTGAATAAACAGGATATGTCACAATCTGATGTTTATTAATAAAAATCTGCACCTCGATTTATGAACCAGCCTCTTCAAATAAAATAATAAAATGTATGTGTACACTGGATTTAAAGATGAATTGTAATACAGCTGAATGTGTTTTGACACCAACATCGTATTATAAAGGTCTTTGACTCATTGTAGTGCTGTAAAAAATAAAAGCTGCTAAGTAACGTTGCGATTGTGTGTGTTTCATTTTACTTTCAATGGGTCGTCGTACAATAACAATAAAATGTATTCTGTTTAAAGCAGGAAGAGGAGCCCAGCAACGAAGGAATATCCATAAGAGGGAGGTCCTGCAAATGCTCTCCAGCATGTACTCCACAACCCTTTTGGCCTATGTATCAATAGCAAAAAGCAGTAATTTGTAATGTGTGGGGAATAAAAATAAAAAAATCATGTCAAACCAGCACTGTATTCCAGATCTTTGTTGGACGCCTTTAGAAAACGCTCTCCAGGTCCTCCTTCAAAACCTTAAACGATTGGCTTGTGTGGCAGCGGTACCCTGACCCGCTGGAGCCGATAGAAAATGCTCTTCAGCTATGGCCAGAACGTATGGAAGCCCGTTTCCGCCACTACAAAAAAAAAAAAAAAACGATATTTAACTCGAAATTTCGAATCATCTTTCTCGAAATTTCGACTTATTTTCTCGAAATTTTGACTTAGTTTCTCAAAATTTCGAGTTAGTAACTCGAAATTTCGACTTAGCAACTCGAATTTTCGACTTAGTAACTCGAAATTATGAGAAAAATAACTCGAAATTTCGAGAAAATAACTCAAAATTTCGAGTTAGCTCTACCAATCAGTAATCTACGTGAATGACGTCATTTCCGTGTTACCCGGAAGCTGAATCCCTCAGCTACAAATGCTACAGATATGCTAACAGTATTACAGATACAGATCATGAATTCACACATTGCTGAGTATTTTAACCGTGGCTTTACAAATGAGGAGATTCTTGCGTTATTAGCTGAATCACATGGCATTACTATCAGCCTTCGTACACTTGAAAGGATTTTACACAACAACCGACTTTGGCGCAGAAAGAACAAAACAGAGGTGGGAGAGGTGGCAGCTTTTATACAAGCACAACTGGCAACCTCAGGACAGTGTCATGGGTATCGTTGGATGATTGCAACTTTTTGTAAATATGCTTTTTTTATCTTTCTTTTTATTTGAGTAATTATTGATATTTTTTTTTGTGATCAACATTTTATTGATTTAAAACAGGGATGGGGGTGGGGGGTACAGACATATACAGCACAATTGTAGACTGCAGTAGCACAGCAAACACTGGTCACAAGGCATAGGGAACAGCAAATAAACAAAGAAAAAAATAGCATAAAACAAAAACAACACAAGAGCATAAAGTCACAACCAGTCAGTGCCTCTTCCAGGAGATAACCTTGGAGGAGAAGATTTTCCAAGCTTCAACAGTCATGGGTCGAGCTTTATTCAATTTCGCCGTGGTATGCTCAAGATTGATAACATGGATAAGACATCGTATCCAGAACGATTCCATACAAATGTCAGGACTGAACCAATGCTTTGTAATAGTCTTCTTTGCGGATGTGAAACCGGCGAACAACATTTTGCACTGCATTTGATTTAAGGAGATTTCAGAGGTATCATTAAGGAGACAAATACCAGGATTTGGAATATAAAAAATGTCCAACACCTCAGATAATACAGAGTTCACAAAGACCCAAAAATTGGATACAACAGGACAGTCCCAAAACATGTGCAAGAACGTGCCTGGTAACGAACCATTGCAAATGTGACAGTGATACGTAGCCTGAAGTTTCATCTGGAACCTCCTATAGGGTGTAACGTATGTCCTGTGTATGGTTTTGAAATGAATTAATTGATGTGCCAGGTTCTTAGAAGTCAAACTCAGGTTAGACCACACTGTATCCCAGTCTATATTAACCCGTAGATCTCCCAGTTCTCTGACCCAAATAGATTCAATGGGCAGGGGCTTTATCCCAAGTTCGGCTAGTTTGTTGTAAATCTTGGAAACAGAGGGTCTGCCAGAGTTAGGCAAAATCCATTCCAACATGGGATGAGAGGGAAGAGGAGAGTCCCAGGGGACACCATATGCCTTTAGAGCTGATCTGAGCTGCAGATACACAAAGTAAGAAGATGCAGGAAGAGAGAAACGTGTTCTTAAGTCCTGAAATGAGCAAAGGCCTTGGGCGTTGAATAGATCATCAAAAAGGTTTATCCCGAGTGAAAACCAAGAGGGTTGAACAAATGGTCGGCTGCCACATAGTAACTTTAAATTATGCCAGAGTGGTGAAGTTTTACAAAATTTAACTGGAGCACCTAACCGTCTCTCCACTCTCCTCCATACCAGTATAGAGTTGGTAATAACAGGTCCAAATTTGTTGTTGTTGCAGAGCGTTTTGGCGGGTATATTAGAAAACAGAAGATCTTGTAGTCTATGCGGTGCTGCCTTGGCAGATTCGATCATTTTCCACGCAGTAGTAGCTTCTGGATTGACCCACGTACTAAGCGCCCTGATTTGGAATGACCAATAATAAAACTCAAAGTTTGGTACTGCAAGGCCACCAAACAACTTGGGTCGCTGCAATGTCGGCAAACGTATCCTAGGCCTTTTGCCATTCCAAATAAATTTAGATACCGCAGAATGTATGTCTTTAAAATAAGTTGGAGGAGGAAATTATTGATATTTTGAAATATCTGGTTATATAGCAGTAATTTTTTTTCAGTGTCATTTTCTTTTACTGCTGAGACGTTTTTTTATATATACTGACTGTTTCCTGATCTGAGCGCCTCAGAATAATAAAAACCCAGAATTTACCAAAATGAAAGATGTAATTTAACTCATTGAACACTTTATTATAAAACACAGATCTTTTTCCATCATCTTATCTTAAAGCAAAAGAACTGTACTGTATTTACCGTTACACAAAAAACCTTAAAGTATTCTTATAAAAATCAAATTGCAAGCACAAGACTTGGAAAAGGTAAGACAATACACATAACAAAAATATGCAATATTTTGTGCAAAACTTCAATTAGTATTAAAAATACAAACTTTCTAAAAACAGAGAATGGGACAATAAGAAGAGATTGATAATATGGCAAGATCTGTTAACAATATCCTACAATTACTTAAAGAATAAGAACAGTGTGGTCTAAAACCACTATGAAGCAAATACATTGGGCTCGAAGATGAAAACAAATATAGGAAAATATCTTTTAAATAACTACCCCATCTGGTATACAGTTTTAAAAAAGGGGGCTATTATAAACAAGGGTTTTTTTCCATCACAAAAATCAGGAAAAGCCAAACAAAAGTCAACCTTCAGCTCAGCAATTGCTGATTTCACAGAAATCCCAAATAAAAGCATATAGGTGTTCCTTATGGCCATTCAATTTAGCAAAAGTCAACATAACCCAGATGGCTAAACAGAACTGTACGAACATAACTGTATTAAAATACAATAATATAATAAAACCTGACTTGTAAACTGTAAAATGTGTGCACAATGATAAAACATGTAGGAGATATTGAATATATCTCCTACATGTACTACATATTGCAGGGGTCTCAATCTCAAATTTTCTGGTGAGCCACTAGAATACATGTCATCTTGTGACATTACATTAATAAAGTTTGACAAATTAAAATTAACCTAATGCATTTTTTAAGTTGATTTTGGATTCAAATAATAGAAAATTGAATAAAAGGTGGGAAAACTGCTTTGATTGTTCACATGCACACATGCTGAATGAGGAAATGTGAATTCTTATAAATGGTCACTTTGAGACCTCTGCAGAAATGCATTTCACAAGTGTTTAGAAAAATATTGCCTCAGTTGTAATATGAAAACACAAACACGAAGAGGTACCTCAAATTACATTACAATGGTATTTCAACAAAGACTTTTTCTTAGAACTCAGTTTTTAAACACCTGAAACCTTTGATGTGACATTCACTTGGGAACACTTTAGTTTTAGTTCACAACTCAAATATAATTTGTTGTAAAACAACAATGTCTTTTAAGCCATTGTCTGTGAATCCTTTAGATAATGTCCATGACCCACACATTTGATTCCAACACACTGTTCATCTCCGATCTGAAGTCAGGATAGCTGTCATAATTTATCGACAGCTCCAGTACACATCCACATGTGTGTGCCACAGGTCGTCTCTGGAAACCTTTAAGTTCGTTAAACCCAATGATGATGTTCTTTCCAAGATGTAAATCTGAACCTTTGCAAAACCTGAGGAACAAACACAAATGTTCCTTCTCAGCATTCTTCACATATGCAGTTAGATATTTCTGAATCAGCTTCTGGTGAGCTGTCATTGTTTCAGGGAAAGTGAGACACTTGAGAACTTTTCTCACATTTGGTTGGAGGGTTTCAAAAAGTGACGATAGATCACAAATGCTTTCCCATGCAGTGCTGAGTGTTCTTGCCCACTGTTCAATAACATAGGCAGGCTCTTGGACAAGTGTTTTGTGTGCAAGCTCCAATAGGACTTCAGTGGCATTGTAGGCTGTTGGTATCTTTCTGCAGCTGTAGTTATCAAGTATGTCTATAAGTTCTTCTTGGTCCACGATGCTAAAGTCTGATCGCCACGCCTCTAACACTGTACGCTCAGATTCAGGCATGAACTTAAGGAAATCCTCCACAATATCACTCTTTACATATCCAAAGGCAGCTTGTTCTAGAATGGCAGGTGCAATTTTCACAGGCAGATATTTCTCTCTAACCCATCCAAATGCAATGATTCTGCCCACACTCTCCCACTCCTGCTGCCCAAAATCATGCCTTAAGAAGGGCACTTTGCAAACATTTCCAGTGGTGCACTGGTCATAGAATTCTTTCCAGAATTCTGAAAGACAATCTCTCACAACTCCCCCATCGTCATGGGCCATTTCAGGTGTTCCATCAGGCAGTACGAACTGGATTTTGATGTCGACATCTTCAAGGTCCTTATCACTAAAATGTGAAATGAGCTCTGACATTACCTGCCCTCTGTGGACCACCACTACTCTCCTCACTCTCTCACTGGATGGACCAGGGTGTGGAGAAAAAATCAGGGTGTCATCCAAATTTATTGGCTCACTGTCACAAAAGGGGCCAACAAAAATAATGTCACTGCTGTGAGAAGTGTTAGCACTTAGAGACTGCATGGAAGATTGTGGAAGGTTATCGTTTGGAGTGTCTTCAATGTATGTCACATCATGGCTGATTGTTTCAAATGGAGCAGATGTTTGGACTGTAGTGACAGTAAAAGAAGAGGTTTGGTTTTGAGGACTCTCTTCAATTTCTGAAGATGGATGCAAACCTGGGCTCGAACTCTGAAGGCTGTCATTTTGTTTTTTCTTTGTGGTGAGGTAGAACCTGAGGATATTTAGTTTTGTGACATGATAAAGTTCTCCTACTGTCAATGCATCATCGACTATCATCTCTTGATAATCCTTTAGATCACAGTCAAAATCTGTTAAAGGCCCCTGAATGTTTCCTCCATCTGGAAAGAACAGGCCTGTTGCAACCTGTAATATGTCCCTTTTCTTGGCATCCTTGCAAATGTCTATTTTTCTTGTTCCTCCTCCTCGTCTAGCTCTAACCTGCTTGAAAACCTCAGTGTCTTCATCATAATGCATCCATCCTATTTCTATTTTTCTATTTCTCTTCAGAGCATTTCTTTTATGGGTTGTTTGGGAGTGTTCTTCTTGCCGTGTACTACTGCCATCCTCTTCAGATAATTTTCTTTTGGACAGTTTGGATTTCAGCCGTTCAAAAAGCGCTGACTTGCGGCTGCTGCCCCTCCGTCTGCAAAATCCAAATACTGCTAGACGATCACCATATGATGGCAAATAAGTCTTCAGCTCCTCATCTGTCATTAGACTTATGACACTGGCATCAATCTAAAGGTGGTGTCAGGAGGAGAAATATTTTACTGCTATTATTTGCTGCTATTAGTATAATCATCATTACCATTTCATTATTAATAGTGATGTTGCATTCAGATGTTCAAATATATTGGTATTATATTAGTCTTTATTACAGGTCCAGTTATAACCACTTCAAACTGTTAAGTTGAATTTATAATCTTAAATGTTTGTATGCAGACTGCATGGTGAAAGAAAAGGCCCCACGTAGAGTAACTCCAAAATGAGACAGGAAACACTTCTGCAAGGCATGCTTCTGCAGAAGCGAAACTGAAACCAGAGTCTAAGTGCAAGTTAAGAGTAGGGTGTCTTTTATGCATTTATCGCTGAGTGAGCGTTGAGTAGTTGTGTTAGATTGAAACAGTTGTTTTATACATTTTACATGTAAGTCAAGATCGGTACACACAGGATGGCCTTAGCCTGGTTGCCTAAGTTGAGGTCAACTAAGGTTCAGAGAGCACATGCAAACTCTGCACCCACAGACAGACGTGACATACACATACAGACACATATAGTGAGAGAGGTCATGACACGTACGCAGTACACAGCACGCACGCGCCCCCGCACGTGCACGCACACACACATATTAGAGAGACTCATTTATATAGGTAAGAGTTAATCATGTTTTGCTTGCGACTGCAAAGTTGTGCATGAGTGACAGTTTGTGCAGAACGTGGACCTGATGTTCCAGAAGATAAGCGTCCGAGGATGGAGACAGGAAGCATCTGGCTTCGACGCGAAGACAATGTTCTGTTTTAAACTATGTTAAAAGTCATTGTGGTTTTGAGTTGACGTATGCTCTGTTTGAGTCTGCCTGGCAACAGGAAGACTGCCAACCCTATAAAACCTTGGTTTGACTATTGTAAGGTAGTTTGACGCTGAAATCTGCACAGCGGTCGGACTCACACGTGTTCATTAAAATGTCGTCTAATTGCACCCGGCCGGATCAGTGGTGGTTATTTTGGATTCCTCCTCAATACCTGAACCTAACAGTGGAAAAATAATTTAATTTATTAAAACAACCAGCCTTGAAAATACAATCCTATTTTTAACTTAAGAACAATAAGGAAAAGTTGCATTTCAACCAGTATCTTGTTGGAATTAAGTACCTTCTCATTCTCCAAGGTCTGTATAATTTCCTCAGAGACTTCTCTTTGTTTCAAGAATTCAATCAAGTCTCCCATGCTGTAAGGAAGGATGTAAATTAAAGTTACCTATTATAAAGCCACAATATTATCATCAAAGTATCTGTGCCTACATTATGAGATCTGACTATGGTGGAGAAGTGGGAATTGCATTTAAAGTGTCCATTTGCACTGTAACTACAATCTGCATCACAATACAGTCAATCCCACATTTTCTCAGTTTTCTGGTTACATTTAATTGGTTTTATTACTTATTTATATAGTTTTCAGTCATATTTCCTGTTTTGGGTGATTTGTGATTTTGTTTTATACAGTGCTGTACACTTATTACGCATGCTTTCAGCAAAACGTCTGTTTCATCAAATGTATCAGGTGTCATTAGCGTGTAAAATGGCCTGTAATTGTATAGCGCTTTTCTAGTCCCTAAGGACTTGTCTGCAGACGGAAAAAAAAAAAATGCAACAAGCTTTTTTTCAGACTGGACTTTGTTCAGGACGAATTTGGTGTTTTCAGTTTTCCAATGATCACAAAAGCAGCCACAACAACACAAATCACACCAAAGACTGAGAGACCAGCTACCAGACCAGGACGTCCTCTAGAGACTCCATCCTCCTTCCCTCCATCCTCCTTCCCTCCATCCTCCTTCCCTCCATCCTCTGTGTGTCCTCCTGTCTGACCTGCAGGTGAGAAACAGGTGTGAGGTGTCAGCTGTCAGGTAGGTGATGAGTGAAGAACAGAACAGAATCCATTTCCTCTTCAAACTGCTGTCAGACATTATCTACTGCACTCTGATCACATCACTCAGACCAGCTGCTTTCTACAAAGTCTCATCAACAACATCTTTAGAAACAAACATCAACAACCAGGAAGCAGCTTCACCTCTGACCACACACACACTCAACTCTACTCACTCACCTGGAGGAACAACACTCAGGTTGAAGTTGTTGATGGATTCCCACGATCGTGTTTGACTCAAAAATGCGCGACACTTGTACATCCCACTATCAGCAGTCGTCACATTCTTCAGAATCAAAGACACGTCTCCATCCTTCATCTGTCTGTCCTGCAGATCCACCCGGTTCTTAAAAGATGAATGCTGACCATCATTCTTCCTTGTCATGCTGCGACTTTGAACTGTTCCGTTTGTTCCTATGACAAGGTATTAAATATCACATGATGATATTTATTTTAAGCAGTTTTACGATTTTTCAAAGTTCCAAGGACTGAAAAATGACCCTCCTGGCTGTTCTAGTTTTAAGTGGAAAAATGACACATTTGATCTTTTCTTGTTTTTGCCGAAAAAGCAGAAGCATCTATATTTTTATATTTTATTATAATATTTTATATTTTATAATCCAGGTTTAACTGTTGACATATTACAGATGTTTATGTCTGCAGTTATTTTAGACTAACGGGACCTTCTAGTGAGCTTTCAGGTTTATATTAACAGACACTGAAAAATATAAAATAAATAAATAAATACACTGTAAACAAAAATTCCTGTGATTGGACTTCAATTTTGATGCTTTTGCGACATAAATTATACACAGACTCTTTCTCTATGATGCCATGGATCAGCTCATTCCTTCACCCACACACATTTTGTTCAGTGTGCCTAACATGGTGCTTAAGAAATACACTGTTTTAACTGTTAATCATCCCAAATTTTATGTTTCATGTTTTATCAGGTCAGACAAAACTATGGTTAAGCTCAGCTGTATTATAACAGTAACACCTGCTTACCTTCAGAGGCAGAAAGTAGTAAAAAAGACACACAGCAGAGTCCAGAAGAGTCCATGATGGAGCAGGTTCAGCACAGCCATGCTGTCTCTGCATTAACGGGCTCAACAAAACCTAAAATCTCAGTCGGAGATGCCTGAGACCACGAGGAGTGATTACTGATGTTCTCTGATTAACTCTCTGCTTTTTAAACTGCTAGACCTCACATTAGCACTGCCCCAACAGGTGCACATTTCAGCAGGAAACTGCCAGAGAAACTCAGGTAGCAGCTCAGTGAGATTAGTGCTTATGGGAGGAGTTCAGCATCAAGTCAAGTGATTTTATAGTTATTCCAACTATGTGCAGTGGTATAATACACAGTGAAATAATGTGAATAGTGAATAACCACAGCTTAGTGAGCCCTGTCCAAGTTGCACCTTCTATATTTACTTTTCCTTTTCCTTCTCAGCCACCCGTCCGTAAAGACTCCCTGGAGAGATTATATTTCCCAGCTGTCATGGGAATGCATTTGTGCTGAAGAAACTTAAGGAGGTGACGAGGGAGAAGGAAGGCAATGCTTCCTGGACTGGGAAGATTGGAAGAATGTAATTGTTGTTTAAACAACTAACACAGTAACAGCATCATGAGTTTTCTTGCTCTGCAGCTTCTGGTTTGTCACTTCTTCTGGTTGCTCTTTCTCTTACAATCACAGCAAAACCACAAAAGAAGAATTTCTCCCACCGTCTTTCTTCTGAATAACCAGGTGTTCTGAAAGCTAACAGCTCTAATAACATATCGCAACATGATGTACTGTGTATACCTAGAATTTAAGGAAACTGGATAAGTAAAGGGCAAAAAAGTCAGGTCTCAAAAAAAACAACAAAACAAAACAAAAACAACAACCCCAAAAGCTTAACGAATGGGAATAAATTCAGCAATTACTGGCTGTTATGATAGGGAAGGAAAACAAGGAGAAAAAAAATAGCTTTGCAAAATTACACACAAACTAAAGTGAAAATCAGTGGCAACAGGTCTGGTGGATTAATTTGAATCCTGAACTTAATTTATAATGAGAATAGTTTCAAGTCATTTCTCTGAGAATGGAATTGACATTTTGATATTTCTATTTTACTTATTATGTACACTGACTGCTTAGCTATTTACCTTCAGTGCTACAATAATGTAAACAGGAGGCTGCACACTTTTATACTACTTTCTTTTGTACTGTGCTGTATTTGAGCCACCCTTTTGTTCTTATCCAAATATTAATCCAGCAAACTAACCAACTGGTTTATGTTTCTTCTCCCTTTCGTTTTGTGCCTATGTGTGAGGGTCTTTTCTTTCTCTCCTGTGTTTATGTTTGGCTCATTAGGTGCAGCTGTGGTGTATTGCTGCTAGTGAGCCATGCCATATCAACTACCAACTCAAACTGCCACACCCTTTATTTTCTTTCCCCATTTGCCTGAGTGTGAGCTACACTGTAGTGATGGGTCGTTCGCGAACGAAATGGCTCTTAGAGCCGGATCTTTACAGTGAACGATGCGAGCCGAGGCTTTTTTCTTCTTCTTTCTCCTGCCCTCTCTTTCACTTTTTTTCGCTTCACGCTGCAAGTCACCCTTGTGTTTGCGCTGAGCAGAGAAAAACAGGCAAACAGAGCCTTGGGTTTGCGCCCCTCCCCCCTCTGCTCAGCGCTGAGCTGAGGGGGCGGGGAGGTATTACACTCGCAACAGCAGTAGCACACCACAAGAGCTGGAGAGAGAAGGAAAAAAAGAGAGCCGTGAGCAACAACAAGAGACAACACCGTCAGATTGGAAAGGTACAGTAAAGACAATGAGTGACACCAAGAAAAGAAGCAAAGTCTGGAACCATTTCAATCTTATTGACAAAACAAAGGCAGAGTGTAGAGTCTACAAGAAAAGGATATCATATAGAGCCGGCTCCACAAACAACATGCACAGGCACCTAAGAACTGTCCACCCATCAGTGCAATGGGAAGATAAAACGCAGTCAGTTGAGTGTGATATTAATATTTCTAAATGCCAACCTTTCCCTTAATTAAAGATCTGGGCGTTCTTTTTCCCCCCTTTTTCCCATATTTTAATTTATATTTTATTGTGTTGTGGTTTGCAGTGTTTTGGGTTGTTTCACTTTAAATTTGTTTAAAAGGAAAAAGCTGAAAATTTAAGTAGTTAAAAGTTGAAATGTATGGAATGTAAATAGTTGGTATTTTATAATTTATTTATTACATTTTATGTTGACTGAATAAATAAAAATAGATTTACAGTGGCTCCTAGAGACAAAGCACGTGCACACTCCAAAACACAACAGAAGTGCTCCAGGATGCTAGGGGCCGTGTTGAGCTTTTGTTACCTAGTGGCTACACAAGCCAGGAAGTACCAACAATCGGATTGGGTGTGTGGTAGTAACAGGTAAATGAAGTTTTTTTTTTTTTAATTATTTGAATATATATATATATATATATATATATATATATATATATATATATATATATATATACATATATATAGTGTTTGTGTATTGAGTGTTAATATAAAAAACAATAGACATATGAATTCGTGTAATTTAAGTGATCTAGGTAGTTCTGTTTTGGAAGTTCAGTTAACGCTAGAAATGTGTTTTGGAGTTTGTACGTGTTTCGTCAATAGGGGCCCCCATAAATGTTTATATATAAACATACATAAAGAAAACCATTCTTTTTTTTACATTACTAATTCCTTTTGTGCATAATTTTATATTGTTGTTGATAATTAATTAATTAAAGCAACAAAACAACCTGAAGAGCCGGTTGGGAGCCGAAAGAGCCGGCTCTTTTTAGTGAGCCGAGCCGAAAGAGCCAGTTCTCCAGAAAGAGCCGGAAATCCCATCACTACTACACTAGTTTTGGCAGCAGGCTGTAGGTGTGTCTGTGCATGAACTTATAAACTCTGTGTAACTTTGGTTTTCTTTCTTTTTGTGAGCAAAGGTGTGCCTTTACAGTGCTAATTGTCAATCACAGTGGAAGCAGGTAGGGGTTCTCTGCCATTTTTGTTTCAATTGTTTTCTCCTGTTTTTTTGGCTAGACAGGGTGCTCAACCATTGTATTTTGTTTTTGGGTGGAGAGTTCTTGGTCTGTTTTTTAGTTAGAAACTGTGTTGTGTAGAACTGTTTAGCTTATTTTAGAGTTTAGAGATGTAGGAATGTTTAGCTTATGTTAGAGTTTAGACATGTGTTAGATAGAATGTAGAATTATTGTAGAGGCACTGACACTGCCCTGGATATAAATAAAGGCCTGACTTTGTCATGAACTTAGGAGTACACCTCAGGAGACCCTCCCCAGTTTGAACTGTGAAGCTAAGACAGAAAGGAGTTAATGTTAAGTGGAAATTCCTCAGGGCATAGGTGGGGGGCTCAACATTTGTAACTTGATAACTGTGGTCTGGAGGCGAGATGGGTTTTTTATAGCCCCTAGGATGAGACACATACCCACAGTGTTTTAACTGATATACTCCCACACCAATATGCACACTCACTCATGTGCACACACATACTAGGTATGCGCACATAGTCACTTGATAGTAGTTTGTGAGGGCAAGATAATGAATGCTGAGATGAACCACATGCATCCATCTGAGCAAGAAGGCGTCATTGTTTTTTGGGGTCTATGTGATACAGTAGGTTATGTGAGGCTGGTGTTTCCATTGTCTTAATGAAACTCTCATTTCAAAGCAGCAATCAACTGTTTTATCAGTATGATGATGGTTGGATGAATTCTTCTTTTGCAGATTTGCAACAATGACAAGAGCAGCAATGAGTACAGGAAGTAACAAAACAGATGAAACAACACGCGGGTAAAGAAGACTTTTCCCTCAATTGTTTCTATACCTCTGTTAAAGCCCTCCAGATGGATTTTGGGAATGAAGTCACCCAGAAGCCAACCACGGTTCATGCCTGGGAGATCACCATGTAGGTAAGCAAGGTGACAGGGGATTTCTGTAAATCACCCTGCCGTTCTTCAGCTGAGACATCTGAGTTAGAAAACACAAACACTGCAGTTGTCTTTCACTCGCAAGGGCAGCCATGGACGCAAGACCTGCGTCTCATTGCTGTCTGCGTTCTTTATTTATACAGTTCTGTGTGTGTGTGTGTGTGTGTGTGTGTGTGTGTGTGTGTGTGTGTACAAAGATAACTGAGTTATTCTAAGAACTCAGAACTGAGGTTCCCCTTTTCTAAATCTGCATGTTCTTGTAAAGGAGCTGAGGTTTCACTTCTCTACTTCTAAATGTTCTCTAAAAACAGGAAGTGGTTAGAATACATTTCATGTAGCTGATCACATATATACAATTTTCTTCTGACATTCCGCCCTATTTGTCAGAGAAATGAAATGTACAATAAGTAACTACTTATCTTTTACATTCTCAGTTAGCACATCATTTGTTACACTTCATCTTTATCTATCAAATAGGAAAAGAAGTCTTCATGATCTTCATTGATTTCAATACATCTGCATATGCTGTAAATGACAAACTTATCATCTGTGAAATTACAGCTTTTAAACAAGGAATAACTCAAATAAAGAAAACAAAATGAAATCAGGAAAACTCCAACGACGATCAACAGTCTCTTTAAAACCTGTTAAAGTTGAGCGCTTCTTCCTTGACGAGGATGTTGATGTCATTGTGTACTTTACAAAGTCATTCTGAAGATGTGGTCGGAGATCAGAATTAGTGCACTTGTTCCAGGGTGTTTCCCATATATGGCTGGGTGTGTTAATATGCTCGGCATGTGCGAGCAGACATAACAGTCTTTCTCTGTGGTCCTGTTAAACACATATCTGTATCAGGCATTTTCATCCAAGGATGGATGTAGTCTCGTGTCATGTCCATTAGGTGGAAGTTGTCGTACGTCCATCTTCTCTGTCTGCCTCGTGGCTCAGCTGCTGTTGGCATCAGCTGGGGTCCTGTAAGGATGAGCTTTGTAGTCAAGGTAACCAGAAGGGTTCCCCTTGCCATGGTTGCACATAGGTCCACCACACCTACACCTGGCTGCCCTAAAGTTGATCGGATAGAGATTGGAGTGCGGGCTTACCCTGCGGGGGCCCAAAACGCACTTGCCACCCTCACCCCCGGAACAACCAAGCGTAGGTGCTTCCTCCTTGGTCTCGGGGCTTCCCGGGACCTCAACCTTTTTGCAGTGGTTCTGATGTATCCAAGATGGTCTATCTGCAATTTTACAGGCTATGGGTGTTGTCAATAACACTTGGTATTGGCCCTCCAAGTGGGGTAAACTCCATTTTTTCCTCTGGAGCACCCGTATTAGGACCCAATCGCCTGGTTTCAACCTGCAAGAAACTGAAGAAGAGGCGTACGGCAGTTTATTGTTCAAAACAATATCCTTATTTTCTAATAGTTTTGCCATCCATTCTGCCAGAGTTGTTTCTCTGACGGATTTGTCTAAGGGTTCGCTTGTCACTGGTAGTGGAAAAGGTCTCCCATGAACGACCTTAAATGGTGTAAGTTTTTCAGAGCCTTGTGTTAATCTCATCCACATTTTTACTAGGCCTTTGCATTCAGGTCATGGTCTTCCTGTTTCTTCCATGCGTTTTCTGAGTCTCTGCTTTATGGTGCTGTTAGTTCTCTCTCTCAATGGTTTCTTATGCTGAATCCTGGTGCTTCAGATACTTTACTAATCACATCATTGACAAAATATGTCCCATTATCTGATCTTATCAGAGTAGGGATGCCATATATTGGGATCAGATGATTTACATAGACATTTTGCAACTGAGATTGCATCTGCTTTTTTTCGCTGGATAAATCTCTGGCCATTTTGAGAATACGTCTATAATCACTAGAGCGTATTTTGAGCCTTGACTTTCTCTTAATTCAATAAAGTCCATGTGAATGGTTTGAAATGAATGAGGTGGTGTGGGGAAATGTCCTCTTTTTGTCCTCAGATTGGTAAATGGTAAATGGCCTGTATTTGTATAGCGCTTTTTGATTGCCTTGTGAATTGTGTTTCTGACAGATCATGCATGCCCTCACAAATTCTTTTGCTGAAGTTTCAAAATTTAGAGTATAAATTTAAAGTAAAAAATATTTTTGTGCCACTATTCTGAGCGCATGTAAAAAAAAAACAATTGAGCGCACGTAAAAAAGAATTGCAGGTGCAAGTGTTGCATTTTGAGGAGAAATTTAGTTTGAGCGAAGAAAAGCTGAATTTGAGTGAACAAAATTCATTGCTGCGTGCAAAAAATGTGTTTCAGTGTTTGCTATTATCCATACACACACACAATAGCAGCCCCTCTCGCTCAGTTTTTGTATTTGCAGTCACTCGCAATGTGTTGCTTGCGCTCTCAACATTTCTGCCCGTGCGCGCTCAACTCTTTCTGTACACCGTTATATTTGTGCCACAAAACCAGCCAATCACAGACTTGGATGCAAAAAAATCTGATTGGCTGTTCTGGTCTCCAATCAGCTCGAAATGACGAAATGCAATATCCCAGAATCCATTTCGTCCAAAACTCAAATGAGGCATTTTATTATAGGAGAAACCATAAAGCCTTTGAACTAAAACAAAAACTGTTGTTACATTTACATAATGTTAACTGTTTTGGCAATGTTATTACTTCTAATAGTGTTTTCAGAAGATTTCCATGTTGTACTGGGTGTCCAGTAGATGTAATCATTCCTCTGTTCTGCCAAATTTTTGTAAAGTGGTGCACTGCTGAAAAAACATACTGACTATCAATATATATATTTATATCTTGGCCTCTGTGCAATTCACATGCATGTATGACTGCTTTGAGTTCTGCACTCTGAGCTTAGTATGAGGATGCTAGCGGCTTCTATTACTCTGTCTGCTGTGGTCACTGCATAGCCAACGCAGTTTCGTCATAGGCTATTTTTAGACGCTAAGTCGTCTACAAAAACGTCAGTGAAACCAACTGGTGGTGTACAGTAAATGTCAGCTCACGGCTTTGTCTCCTCATCTAATTTTGTACAGCATATAGCAGTGTGGCTGACCTTCTTCGAGTGAGGCCAAAAGTGTGCTCAGGTTCAACTGACCTCGATTCTAATGTGTGATTGTGACAACACACGTAGGCAGGCCTGACACAACAGAGTCTAATTTGTAATAGAGTAAAATGCAAGCGGGCGTTTATTTTGTCTCCAAATGCCCGTATTAAAACTGCTTTAATGTAACCTGCTCCTCCATCCACATGTAAGTAGAAAGGCTATTTTCAAGTTACTGAATGCTTCTTCTGCTTTCTTTTCTTTTTTTTCTCCGTAGATGCAACACTACATTTTTACTTAAGGCATTTTAGGCAATTCCTATTTTTTAAATAATTCATACATCTCACACATCTTACATATTTCAAACTTTTAAGTTAGGATTAAAAACTTTGCATTGCTTACACCTCATAGCTCACAGCTCTAAAACTAGGCATTTGTAAATCATATGCCTAATCATTATGTGTCACTGTGATCCACAAGTATGATCACAAATTTGTTTTTCAAACCAACAAAACAAACAAACAAAAATAAATTGCCGATGGCATGAAGGCTTTACACACATGAGTCAGGACACAAAAAGAAAAAGCTGCTGCCAGAAACAAAGCAGAAGTGTGAGGGAAAAACTGAGCTCACAGACAGCTGCATGTGTGAGCTTTAATATGCAGCTTCTACTCTAAAAAACAAACAAAAATAAAGAATGTGTAACTTGCTCATTAGCTTGGTAGTGTCCACATATTCATTTCAGCTTCTCAAACCTGTAGCTTTAGCGGTTTGGCTTATTAGGTGTTAGTATAGGAGTGCTCTATATCTCAGGATCAAACAAAAGGAAATGGAAACAGTCAAAGTACAGTTAGCTCATGAATTCTTAAAACAGGAAAAATCTAAGGTTCCTTTTTTGGGCAACACATCAGAAACAGAAGCACCTCAGTTTTTCTTGTGTTGGTTTATTTTATTTGTGATTTCCATGTGTTAATTATTTCACAAGCTTCATATTCCCTCTGAAGGATGTGTATATGTGTATACACATCATTGAATGATGTAGTATTGAGCCACATTTGATAAAGCTATAAGGTTCATGTAATGACTGTAGTATAGATGAGGCCAAACGGACTGCAACTTCAGAAAACACTTGCAAAAAGAAAAAATGCTGCAAAAAGAAAAATGCTGCAAAAAGAAAAACGCTGCAAAAGCACACAAAGCACAACGTAAATAGGAAAAAACACAACGGAAATAGGAAAAGACACAACGATAATGTTCCTGGGGAGACAATAACCCGATGGACCAGTTGCACGAACCAAAACATGCTAACCAGTGCGCTGGGACTGGGAGACACTTCAAAGAAGTGGAGGAGAGGTAAATGTGTTGTAATCTCATGATTCTAATAATACTACAGATATGTTTGCAGTGTTTGGGAGTAACGAAATACATGTAACACTGTCACATATTTAAAATACAAAACATGAGTAACTGTATTCCGTTATAGTTACTGTTTAAATAGGTGGTATTCAGAATACAGTTACTTTGTTGAAATAAATAGACTGCACATCATTCTTTTCCTATTTCGTATGTTAGGCTATGCCCTCTCTATTTTTTGTTAATTCCACTCTGGTGAAAACCCAAACAAAACACGCATTAAGAGGCTCTAATGCCTGTGTCTCAGTTTTGCGGCCCATGCCACCTCTACTTGCGGCAGTATAATGACATGACAAAATATGTTTAATAATTATTGTTCAAAAAATTATTTAACATGAAGGCAATAGGCAGAGTGTTACAGGCATAGCGATAAAGAATGTGCCCTTATGGGCAGTGTAGTCCGTGCTGCAGGGAGAATGGACTGCCATACACTTTAAGTTGTGAGCGAGGGAGGGAGAAAAAGGAAAGTGGAAAAGTATGAGCTCTCACCTAGCAGAAAAGGGAGATGGAAGCCTGTAAATATAATAATGATCGCTGCAGCCAAAAACAGTGCCTGACGAGTCCAGATGTAAGTACACTGTTTAGACTCGACTGTACACTGTGTTCATGTTTTCCTCCGAAACAATAAGTTCGGTTGGAGCAGTCTTTCAAAGCCTCCCTCTGTCTCTCGCTAGCAAAGTTCACCAAAACTGTGAAGGTAGTTCCAGGTGCGAGCCAGACACTGAACCCGACGTATTAGCCATAGGTCCCTTTACAACAGTTCGGAGCTGCATATATATATATATATATATATATATATATATATATATATATGTATATATATATATATATATATATATGCAAGTACATAATACTGTTTTGTATAACAATGTTGCATATTTAATTGTTAGGTTTCATTTGCATGCCATTACATCTGCAGTTGTTATGGCATTGTGTTGTGTTTGTGTTTATGCTGAAGGTTCAGTGTGGTACAGAATCTCAAATGGCATCCACATCAGGAGAACATACTACATGTTACAAGTTAGTCTTAAATTATAAAATTACATGATTTCCCCTAGGGATCAATGAAATATTATGATTCTGATTGTGATTCTAAAATGTAAGGAATATAAAATGATATATCTTGAAAATAATTATAAAGTAATTAGCCCAGTGAAACCGTTTTGTTGTTGTTGTTTTTAAATTATAGAGGCTCTCTATCTAATCCACAACTTGAGCAAATTCAGTGAAGTACTTCAGACCCAACCCAGCCAAATGTAGACCAGAATTACTATTACATAAAATGTATTTTAGTCTTCTGTTTTTACTCTTCTTTGACAGTATGTATACCAATATCTATGCACCTGTCGTTATTGACAGCAGTTCTTCAGATGCTGAGGGAGAGGAGTTGCAAAAGGAAAACTGGTAACTTTCATATCTTGAATAAGAACAATAAACCCATAGTGTGTGACTTGCAGTTAACCTATTTATCAAATATTTGTTTACTATAAATAGTGCTGGGTACTGCTGCTATTTTTTAATCCTAACCTTTTACAGGAGCAAACATAGCTTAACTGTTCCTGTAATGTTATTCTGCTGATGATTGTATTCAGAAAAAAAGGTTCTTAAAATGATTTGGTTGCTGATGATTGTTTTTCAGATTACTATTTTGCTTTTTAAAATTAATTACAGAAAAAGGCCAACTGATAAAGCAAGAAAAATTACTTAAAAGATATTAAACAAGAAGAAATACATAAAGTGTAAATAGTGTAAATATTTTGTTGCTTTTCACTGACTCATCAGTGATGAACCTGATGGATTGATGGCTGCAGATGTCATCTCAAATCCGGCTCTGAAGATCAACAAAACCTCCTGTAGCAGATTCAACATTAACCGAGCCAATGTCTGGGATGGTGCCTACCGAGGCTTCAGAAGGTCTTCATATAGTCCCAACTCTGGCATGATGGTGAAATTCTCTGATGATGTGGGGATGGCTGAAGAGGCAATAGACACAGGTGGGCCTACTCAAGAATTTCTCACCCTTTTGATGGAAGCCATAAGGATTAGAAGAATATTCGAAAGAAAAGACTATGCCAAAAATCTCACATTTCATAGTAAAGGAATCTATTTTTTTCACATTTTTCCCATGGTCAAAATTACCGTATTATAATGAATTGTCTTTATCTTTAGCTGCAGATGAAAATGAATATTTCTACATTGGAAGAATGATTGCAGTTTCCATTGTCCATGGTGGTCCAGGGCCATGTTGTTTATCTCCAAACTTCTTTATGTACCTTGTTGGAAAAGACAAGACATTCGAGGCACCAATTGATGATATACCAGATGAAGAAATCAAGAAGGCTCTACTAGAGGTAAATTTGTGATGTTATGATTATGACAAACACCAATAAATGCAAATTTTTAGTTTTAGTTATCCACTTAACATAATCTTGGTAACTAACTGATGCCTGAAATGATTACTGATTGTGTAAACCAAGACTGTGTTAAATTGCACATAGACAGCATGCGAAGGATGTCACTTGTGCATGTGTATGTGATATATATTTTTCTCTTTAGATAAAGAATGCAACATCTCTAAGTGAGCTCCGAGTAATCTCAGAAAAACACTCAAGCATGCTCCAGACAGCAGGATGCTATCGATTCATGAGGACACTGGAGGATAAGAAGAAGGTAGTAGCGGATTACATTCAGTGGTACTTCATCTACCGAAACCATCTTTCCATCCAAAGGTATAGAATTCAGACTATTATGTGCCCATTTAACAAAATCTTTTCAGAAGAATAAATTGTTATTTTTTTATTCCAGTGAAATTTAAAGGACGGAAAAAATATATTCTAAATGCAAGACCTTTTTCAGGAGGACTTCTTTTTTGTAGCAGGATGAGTGTCTTAGCTAGATAACAGTGTTGGTTACTTTCTTAACACAGTAGTTTCCCATGTGAAGTTTTGCTTTCTTGCACAAATAACATAAAATATTTTATCATTTTTTTTTTTTTTTACTGTTTTCTAGTTTCAGAGAGGATCTAGCAACACTGGATTTTCTAAACACCCTGGAACAGCATCCTTTACTCTTCTTCTCATTCATGTGCTACACTGAGACAAGGCTGACAGCTGATCTTCTGGAGAACATCTTTCATGTGCAATTTGGTCCACCTGGCAGCTCTAGGCGTCAAGAGGAGACAAGAGTACTAAGCTACTGGCAAGACTATCTGCTTTCTGTAGAAGGTATTAAATTTGGTTGAAAATGTTGAAATGAGTACATTTATGTCAGCAAAGTATAATTGCCTCTTTTTCCTGTTTAGAAATAACATTTATTCTCTTTACATTTTCAGAGAGAAATGGAAGTCTGTCGCTTGAAGACATCGTTATGTTTGCAACTGGACTGAGGGAAATTCCTCCTGCAGCAATTCAGCCAAAGCCACGGCTTCTTTTCCAGACCACTCCACACTTCCCTGTAGCAGATGTCTGTGCAAATACTATCAAACTCCCAGTGTTACATAGTTATGAGGACTTCCAAGAAGCCATGGATTATGGCATCCAGAACTCTCCTGGGTTTGGGCTTCACTAAGGTCCAAGTCCTTTCGCTTTTAAGCCACATTTATGGTTTTAGCAAACATTTGAAGTTTGATTTTAAAATCTGAAAATTTTGTTTCTAATAATTTATAATAATTTCTGTAAATCATATAAAGTTTAAGGCATCTCAGCAAGTTCAATCATGTTTTGGATTTTCAAAAGCATAATATCATAGTGGGACAATTGAAAAAGTTAGACATATTTCATTGTGTTAAGAAATTGCCAAAGTAACAAAATAAAACATTTCTGAAGTATTCTAATGTACTGAGACACGCTAGTATAATAACACAGGGAAATAAATCTGATAAATTCAGTTAAAAGGCTTTATTTAATCAAACACTTCCGTGTTTGATTACATTTTTTGTAAGATATGCAAGTTGTTCTTGGAGTTAAAAAAAAGAAGAAGAAAAACCCACATAAATACAGGTATTGCAGAATGCTTTTGTAAACCTTTGTTTGTAAAACAGATCTCCAAATTAATCAACATGTTTGTTACATAATTAAAAGGAACAAGTTGTTTTGTACAGTATGGTCTTTTGATTTCTTCAGGTAGAAAGCGTACACACGGAAAAGTTGACGGTAGTGAAACTATTTATATAAAAACTATGGTACTATTTTTTTTTACCTAAATGCTCATTAGATGATTAGATGATGATTAGCAGATGATTTTACATTGACTTCTAAAGTCCAGTCATATTTTTGAGTGTTATATAATTTTCAACTGCAGTAGTCCAGTTGGCTGGTCAAGGGAGCTCACTCTGTCTTTCCAAGTTTGTGAAATGAACGTGGAGAATGTCGTCCCCACATAGACTGTACTGAGCAGGTAGAATGTCATCAAACTGGTGCAGGATTTCTTGAGGCACTTGGAATCCACACTCTCTTCCACCATACCTTAGGTCAGCCAGAAAAATGAACAAATTCAGTCACTTCTCCAGGTGCTATCCTTCAAGGTTACAGCAAAAGTGCAAAGTCAATCTTATAATTAAAAGTCAGTTCTGGAAATTGTGATTTTAAAGAAAAGCGCAAATTGTTAAACCTAAATGACATAGGCCTACTGCTTACTTAACTCAAGTGGTTAGGTCAAGAAGGAAAAGAGTGCACATAAGGGATGGGCTGTTCCTGAACAATTATATAAATGAACAAAAGGTGGAATAACAGCAAGCTGGACAGGTATCCTGCACATACATTACGCTATACTGAGGAAGAAAATTTTTAGTAAAACTATGAAATAAAATACATGGACTAAATACATACCTATGAGGTAGGTGATACATGGCTTCTGGTTTACCAGATGGACAACAAGATTGGCGCACAGGTCGGATGGTGTGAGTGTTCCAGAGATCTCTGTACTCATCAAGCTCTTTTTGCAAGACATTGAGGAAGACTGTCGCGGGGTCCTCTCTTAAACAAACAAATGCAGGTGTAGTCGGGAAGCATTCAGTGTGGATAGTTTATTCTGCCGGCCTCCCAGGTGCACAAAAGGTTATTTACAAAGAAAATAGAAAACTAACTTAATTCAACACAAAACAAACATCTATATACAAAACACAGTCTGCATGTTACCCTCTCTGTAACATCTCACCAACTCCTCAGGTAGGCCCTGACAGCCTCTTTTATACCCCATTTTCCAGTTCCCCCTTCAGTCACATTAGCAAACAAAACTTTCAATGTTTCATCCTCCCTTTGCAACAAAGTGATATTTTCTGATACATCCCATTTTATGCTCTTAGTGTCCGGCCCCTTTGACCATAGCTGCTTCTCAAAGCGGCGTTGGCGACGGGATTTTCTTGGCCCATTAGTGCCACCCTCACACAGACTACTGTCAAAGTCTGGCAAGGGCTGGCATCCCGCCTTTGCCTGGGCTCTAGTGACCACTGAGCCAGACACATTTAATTTAGCATTCCCCTCATCCCCCACATCAGTCTCTTTCCACTGTTCTTCTTTTTCTTGCAGCAAGTCCATGAGTACAGGCAAGTCCATCCCCAGAATAACCTCTACAGGCAAGTTCTGTACCACCCCAACTGACAACAGGTGATAGGTTTGTAGCGTAAACCTATTCGCTGGAACGTTCAGGACAATTTGCTACACAGCAAGAACAAGACACAAGTAGGCAACGTTCTTTGTGTTACTCATGCATGAGGAGGCCTGCCTGGAGCCAACCATGCACACATAAAACTTCTTCCTGTCTGCTATAGTCCACACTGTTCACTGGTACCAAACTATGCTTAATCAAAGACATAAAACTACTGCTGACCATTTACCTTTACTTTTTTATAGCGTTGCACATCCACTGGCTGGACCCTTGTGGGCTCCATCTCCAGCCGGGGTGCATAGCAGGCACCAGTGACTTTAGCCGACGATGGAAGTGGTGGTCGCTGTGGTGTCCCAGATGAGCGTGCAGGTGGGGCTCCTTTACGCGCATTGAAGTACTGTGACACCAGCTTAGCAGCGGTCAGTCCATCTGCTGGCTCACGCTCCCTCACTCAGGTCCTCACCTCCCCTGGAAGTACCCGGATTAACTGCTCCAAGATGATAGCTTCTCCCATCTCTTCTTTAGTATGCATGTTGGGTCTAAACTCAGACCCCGCTGTATCCAGGACTTATTCCCATGAACGAAAAACAAGGCAACAGTGTTCGATCGATTACTTGCGCAAGGGAGGCCTCCTCTGTGTCCAGCACGAAAATGACCCCGATGAGGGCCTCCTCTCGCTGGCTTTTATTGACAAACTTCAAACAATAGTTTACAAAACACCTCCCCTCGCAACCCCCTTTGGTTACAAAGACAAGGCACTGTATGTAAATGTATATAAGAGAGTGTGTGTGTGTGTGTGTGTGTGTGTGTGTGGGGTGTGTGTGTGTGTGTGGGGTGTGTGTTTGTGTGTGTACGTGTGTGTGTGTGTGTGTGTGTATCCTCCTGCTGATCAAAGGGTCTTAAAACCTTAAAGCAGGAGGAACATCCTTGGTCATAAAGAGGGTAGTCTCCCCCACACCCAATGTATGGTTTACCATAGGGTAACACAGTGAAACCATACAAAGGGCAGGAAGTTCTACCAAACATCAAACAGACCTTCAAAAGGATGTTCCTGTGATAAAACACTTCAACCTCGCACCCAGAACCTCGAGAATCTGGGGATGGGAGGAAAGAAAGAATTCCTTTCACAGAGTTAAAACAATGGACAAATGGTAAACATAAAAATGACAAATGTTTAACTATTCACTCTAACAATGCTGCTCTGGTCGAATCCAGAGCCGATAGAGGCCCTTCAGGCTATAATAGGTCTCAGTGGGGCTCTCCCCAGGTGGAACTGTATTGGACCGGAACCTCTGCCGATACGTCTCAGGGGAAATGTCAAATTTGGTTAGCAACGCAGCTTTTAAACCTTCATAATGATGGGCTCTTTCTTCATCCATTGCCGTGTAGGCCTCCAACGCCTTCCCCGATAGCAGTGGAACCAGACGACAGGCCCATTCACTCTCTGGCCATCTCCCGGTTTTGGCAACCCGCTCAAAACGCAATAAATAGTTTTCAATGTCTTCCCCCAACTGATAGGGAGGAATTTTTGGCCCAGCAGGTCGCATCCACTCTGAGACTGGCTGGTCGAGTCTGTTGGTCACTGCCTGTGACTGACGAGAGGGAACCTCCTCTGGGGAACCCTGGTATCCTGTTTGGCGTGCAGGTGTAGGCAGTACCATTCTGGGGCTGCTTGCGGTTGCGTTGCTTGGCGTGGCCGTTGCTGCTGTGGTGCTTGCTCCGGCTGGTGCTTGGGCTGGGCTTTCCTGACCAGTCCTCAGCCCCCTGAGTTCTGCCAAAAAAACCTCCTCTCTCCTTTGCTGTCCCGCCAGGAAGTCCCTCATCATCGCAATCAGCTCTCCATTTGGGTCACGTGCTGTGGTCGAAGCTGTAGGCACTGCTGGACCAAACCTGCCAGAAACCTCCTCCTCCTCAGCTGAAGAAGACGACGCTGGCACTGTGTCCCATGCCAGCTCCTCTGCTGTCTTCTCCTCTGGAAGCTCATGCTGCTGGGACCGCAGCCCTGTGCGCTTAACTGGAGGCGCGTTTTCCTCTTCCGACTAGCAATCCCACTCCTGACACCATATGTCGCGGGGTCCTCTCTTAAACAAACAAATGCAGGCGTAGTCGGGAAGCATTCAGTTTGGATAGTTTATTCTGCTGGCCTCCCAGGTGCACAAAAGGTTATTTACAAAGAAAATAGAAAACTAACTTAATTCAACACAAAACAAACATCTATATATAAAACACAGTCTGCATGTTACCCTCTCTGTAACGTCTCACCAACTCCTCAGGTAGGCCCTGACAGCCTCTTTTATACCCCATTGCCCCTCCCACTAGGCATAATAGTCATCTCTTTATTATTTCTTTTCCCAAACATTCTTTTTCCCACAGCTTATTTCCTGCTGTACCAGTGCGCGCACAACATTGGGTGCCGTGACCGCACGCAGAGGGAAAGCTGCATTTATGTTCATGACTGCCGTTGAAAAGATGCCTCTCCCTCAGGTCACTGAGTGGAATGACAAGGCATATAAAATTTAATAACACAAGTAATTAAATGTAATTGTCCTCTTTAAAAAAAAGTCGTAATCTTAAGAATAATGAACCGTGCGCAATTTCGTTCAAAGAAAAACTTATTCACTTGTTCTGAAGTGTTTCATCAATGCACTGCAGGAAAAAAAGCAACTTTACACAAATAACAAAATTTAACAAAATGATTAATCCTTCAGTTATTCCTGCATTTGGCGGCTGAACTTAAGAAAAGTAGTAATATACAGGTCTGTCCATATAAATGTACTATTTTGTTTCTACATGAACACTGAAGCTGTCATCACTTGTTAGATACCACACAGAAATCCAAAAGGTAGTGTAAACATCAGTATTTTTTTATTTTTTTTTATTTTTGTTTTTGGCACACAAAGTCGAAGAAATGTCTGAAACGAACGACCTTCTATAACAAATGGATTTCTGTCATGTTGGATCAGTGTTCTTATATTACTCCTATTACAGTTCTCAGATTTGAAGAATCCCTTGTTCTTTTATTTATATGACTCCCTACAAGTAAACTATTTGATCTAGATGTTAGTTTGGTACTACATAGGCACACAAAATTGAATAAATTTTACTCAATTTTAAATAGATCAATCCTTACTGATGCCATTGCCTATAGGATTTATAATAATTTATTAAAATGTTGAATGTCAGTTTGTTTGTTGTTTTTCATAGTGGAATGTGTGAGTCAGATTTTTTTTCTGAGTGTGTTGTTTTAATATAAACAAATGTCACTGGTATACCAAACCATTTATTATAGTTTTTGAAGTAGTCTTGCATCACATGAGAAAAATGTGTCGGTGACTATGTTTTTGTTTGTTTGTTTGTGACTGTAATTTAATATTTGAGTATAAAACCCCACCCACAAGAAAAAGTATATCACTGACCACAAAACACCTTCAGAACCATTCAATTTTAGTTTCAGAATATATTTTAAAAGCCATGTACGTTTGCTTTCTGAACGAAGACCACCAACTTTCAATCCGTTGATTTGTAGTTGAGGTGCCATACATATGACTGTGGGCTCCTGCAAGTTCATCTCCATGGTGTGATCTTAAAGCACAGTGAATGGCTGCCATTGTGCCATTTTCTGTGCCACAGTCTGTACGAAGGCATGCTGGAAGTTGATCAAACCATGCCACGCGCTATATATAATATTTTGCCCTGGGTCATGATTTGAGCTGCCACAGCTGAGTCACATAACTTCCCCTTGAAAATCCATCGACACATGCACTAATAGCAACCCCAAAGGGTTTCAGCTTGTCCTAACAATCCACATGCCACACTTTATTTGTGGATCTAGTCTCCACAAATAAAGTGTGGATTGTTGTGGATTGTTAGGACATGATATGATATTTATGATAACAGCGCTGTGACAGCTCGTCCTGGTCCAGCACACCTCCACTCAACTCTGCCGTCACTGGTCGTGTCCAAATTCATGGGCTGCATCCTCCTGAGGACCCGGCCTTCGCGGTCTACGTGGGCCGGGTCCTCAGACGGTCGGGTAGGCCGGAAGTAAACGGCAGTGAAATTGGACGGTCTGGCCTTCTGATTAACGTCACCGCTGTCTCGGTGGAGTTTAATAAACTCGGCCCTCTGCTCCTTGCTATGTAAAATATAACGGGACGCTGGCGTAAATTCTCGACCGTCTCACACTTCTGTTTAATCAGTTTTCTGTTTGACGTTTAGTCAGCTGTATAAAAACCAAGGAGGAACCCACTCGGGGGATAAATAAAGTTTTATTTTATCTAATCTAATCTAATATCTTTAATCTCAGCCAAGCCGATTTACTCACGAACAAACAAAACACTGAAAAAGCCCAACAATAACATTTTTAGGTTGTCTCAGGTACTTATACACTACGTTTAACCCGAGTAGCGAAAGTCCGCGGTGATCTGAAAATGATGTGCCGGGAGTTGTGCCGTTCTCGGCGGCTTCAGTGACCCTCGAGCTCCCGGCTCGCTATCGAGCTGGTGGGTAGCAGACGTCTCCGAAAACGTCGAAGCACATTTCCAAATATGCGATATCTTGATAAACCGAGCAGATATTTGATGTTTACACAGCTACTTTCTCGCCTGAAAATATGTTAAAAGTTTATTTTGTGACCCAGAAAAATTAATAAGAGTAATTTTAAAACGTAGTACCGGCCGCCATTACCGGAAACTAGAGTTTGGCTGGGCCGCGCTATGAATTCTGGGATATGGTGGGCAAAGAAGGACACACCCGACCCATCCTCAAATTCGGAGAAAATGAGGACCCATTTGTTGGCTGCATTCGGAGCAGCCTATGAATTTGGACAGCCTTCGGCGCGTCGCTGTGACGTAATCGGTCTACAAATGCGGCCTCAGGAGGATGCAGCCCATGAATTTGGACACGACCACTATATAAACACACAGAAGGAAGAACACTCATCACACAATCACCACCACCTGTGGCTCACCTGCCTCCCGGTACCGCCCCCCTGAGCTCACCGCTCCACCCCTCCCCTGCAGCTACACCAGAGACCACACCGAGGAACCCTAACAAGCCCCTATTTCACTGGAGTGAAATAGGGGGTTGTTAGGGTTCAGAAATTGAAGGAGGAATCCAAAATAATGACCACTGATCCTGCCGGGTGCAATTAGATGAAGATTTCAATGAATACACATGTGGAGCCAATACTGTGCAGATTCAGTATTGAACTGTCTTACAATAGTCAGAACAAAGGTTTTATAGGGGTAAGATAGTACAGGCCCCTCTTTTGCAAAGCAGACACAATACAGCATACGTCAATCCAAAACCACAACTGTTCAGTTAACTTTGACATAGTTTAAAACGAACATTGTCTTCGGCTCGAACCCAGGTGTCTTCCTGTTGTCCCTGGACGCTCGCTTATCTGTCTGGAACATCAGGCACACGTTCTGCACAAACTGTCACTCATGCAGGCACAATTTTGCAGTCGCAAGCAAAACATGATTAAACTCTTACCTACTCAAATGAGTCTACTTATATGTATGTGTATGTGTGTGTCAGCTTCTGCTGCCCTTTATTTCACCCTTCACTTCATCAGCTAAACCTTGTAACCTTTCCACCAGACAGAAGGCCAGCACGTACACAACTGAAACTATGTGTGTGTATGTGTGTCTCGTCCTTAAATGCTCTCTCATCTCACCCGTTGCACTTCTGACCTTTCACCAGAGCAGAGGCTCATCCTTACATGTAATAACCTAACTGGAACTATATATGTAATATGTTGAGTAAATGTTTTAACCTCTACTAAAAGCTTAATCCAAAGATATAGATACATAAAAGATACTACAGATTCATAACCTACTCAAAATACTTGCACTCAGACTCTGCTTTCGGTTTCACTTCCTGCAAAGCATGGCGTTTCCTGTCTCCTTTTACACAGAGTATATTTCCTTTCCCTGCAGTCTGCACAGAAACATTTAAAATTATAGGAGCTTTGAAAAGCATTTGGAATTATAGATTCAACTCAACAGTTTAAAGTGGTTCTTACTGGACCTGTAATAAAAGCTTACTTGGGTGCCAATATGTTTAAACATCTAAATGCAATATCAATATTAATAATTAATGGAATGATAATACTGATAAAAAATAGCAGCAGAAATAGCAGCAAAATATCCTTTTAATCTCTACATTCCCCTCTCTCGACCTCTGGCACACCAGAGGTCGCCATACATTGTGTTGGGTCACTCCTTGGCCCATTCAGCTGCTTCCCTGTCCACCCATGACATCATGGACATTAGGATCACTGTTCCCGCTCTGACCCTCTCTTGTGGAAATCTAATCCTGTAAAGGATAGAAAACACTTTCTCCCTACTACGGCTTCCCTACCTTATGTCCATCAGTTGTTCTCTTTATTCAAACCTGATTCAACCTAATATTACTCAAAACATGAACCTCTATATATTATTCAACATTACTCATCATTTGTAAGACTCTTAAAGCGCTGCTCTCACATCTGCTCAAAGTTAAAAAAGGGGCAGATAGCACAGGCTGAATAACAACAACTCACATTCATGGCGAATCTAATATGGAATTGCATCATACTATATGACTGACATCAGGTGGGGACAATGCAAAGCAAATGTAGCCTTTGTTTTACCTGATGGCGTACAATGTTGCTGTTGAGGGATTACTGCTGTTCCTGCTGCTGATAGTGCTGGAGGGCAGGGCTGTGTTGTTTTGAGACTGTAGACATTAAAAAGTCCATAGGTAGCTGATTAAACAAGTGCTTTGAGATAAAAATAAAATGTAAAAAGATTGGTGACAGCGCTTGGAACCATAAGGCAACAGATTTAAAAAACTGGGAAATAAACTGAAACCAGGATATTAATAGTACAAAAGACAGGGGTCATGGTAGGGTGAGAATTTATTTAAAAAAATCTATACAGACAGTGTGTGTGTGTCCTGTTAGCACCTTTTAAACATCACAGAGCACAGAACATCACAGCATCAACTTTACATGGGAGGGATTAGATTCTAGAACTGTAAAATCTTCTTTCTTTCTTTCTTTCAAATATTAAAATACAGTAAAAAAAAATAAACCAATAGGAGTATAAATCAAACATTTTATTAATCAGAAAACAAAAACAACACAGGGTATGTTTTGGAAAGAGCAGGAAGGAATAAGATGCTCTTCATGTCCTGTCCCTAATTATAACAGTAACTTTCTGTTTGCCATGTCCCGAAAAATGTCAATGACATCACTGTGGTTGACTGGAACATCCTTCTCAACTGCCAATAAAAGGTCTGACAACCTCTCCTCTGAGCAAAGGGTGCGAAGTTTGTTTTTAACTAGTTTTAGTTTTGAGAAAGAACGCTCCACAGTTGCTGTGGACACTGGGAGTGTTCCATATGTCTTCAGCAGCTCAGTCATGTTGGGGAAGATCAGATGTGCATTGTTTTCTTTGACCACTGAAAGAATGGATGCCACACTAACTGGTGGGGGGCATGTGTATGAAGCATGAAAGACCTTAAGTTCTGTCTGTAATTTGTATTCCTCCTCAATGTCACAGCTTGGAGTGCCTTTGTTGAGATTATTTTCCAGTTCTCTGGGAATGTCAGGGTATGTAAGGCATTCAAGATTTCCCATGTGGAATTATCTCCTCCTTTAAAGCGTCTCAGAAGCTCCTGTGTCATTGTGTCAACAAAAACGTAGAACACTTTAACACGGTAGTATTCTTGGGGAGTTGTGAAAGCATGGTCATCAGCAGTAGCTGTTGTGGCAGCAAACTTAAACTTTGCTGGCACTTTCCTCCTCCGAGCTTGTCCCGGGACCTCAGATGGGGGGTCCAGACCCACTGATGCAGCCTTCTCTCTAGCCTGTTCATAAATTTTTTCAAACTCTTCCTCTGTTCTGGTGTGGTCCAGGCTCTGCAAAACACCATCAACAATCTTGTATGCTGCAGCCAGGTCAATGTCTTTCTTCTGCAATGCATCAGATGCAGTAGCAGTCACTTGGAAGATGGGACAGGTGATCTCCAGACACAGGATGAATTCAAAATTGATGCTTTTCAGAAGGATCATTGCATCACCTGCTGAAGAGTCTGGAGGATCTTGCTGTAGTATTTCCTCCAGAAACTGCATGACAGCTGGAAGGATCTTCCTCATTGTCTTGAGGGCAGCTTCTCTGCAGGCCCACCTAGTGTCTGACAGCTTCTGCAGCTCCAGTGGGCGCTGCTCAGGGTACAACTTCTCCTGCATTTTAAAAAATGCAGAGTGTCGTTTAGATGAATTGGCCACAAAAGTGTAAAGCTTTTCGATTAGGTTGAAAAAGCTGACAAAACACATGTTTGACTTTGCGCTCTCTACTAAAACCAGATTAAGGCAATGTGCCTGACAGTGGACATATAAGGCCTTTGGATTTTTTTTTGGTATTCTTGACTGAAGTCCCTTAAAGCGTCCGCTCATGTTTGCAGCCCCATCATAACCTTGACCCCGGATGTTGTCAATCTTCAGATTATTTTCTTTCAGTAGAGCTATTACTAGCTTTTCAAGACCATCTCCAGTTGTTGACTCCACATTACACACCTGAAGGAAGCGCTCCTTGATTTCCATGTTGTGCACATATCTGACAACAAAGGAAACCTGCTCTGTGTGCGACACATCTGTGGTTTCATCCATCATGATAGAAAAGGTTTCACATTCTTGAATTTCTGCTTGGATGACACGTCTTACTGATGTGGCCAAAGCTTTAATTATGTCGTTCTGACTTCTGTTTGAGAGGAGCGAGACGAGAGGTCTTTTTCCAGGTCCCTGTCGCTCTTTTATGGCATCAAGGTGTAATTTAATTACGCTGTCATACTTGCTGAACAACTCAACTAACTCTAAAAAATTTCCTCGATTTTGGCTAGACAAGGTCTCATCATCTCCCCTGAAAGGCATACCCTGTCTTGCCAGGTAAAGAGTGATGTCTATCAAACGAGACAAAATTTCTCTGTTTCTCTCTCTTTCTTTGTCTTTTGCAGCTTGTGACACTTGGTCAGCTACTTCAAAAGCTGCCTCCAAGGTTTTTTTTTTAAATGAGTTCCACCTCACCATACCACACATGTGAGACTCTGATGAACTGTGCTCTTTAATCTTTTCTAGAGCCGTTCTCCACCGACTGAACCCTTCCGTTTTCCAGGTTTTGCGACTTGTGTACTTTTCATCATTTAAGAAAAGACGGCAGCTGAAACAAAACATGGCATCAGCAGTTGGAGAATACTCTAGCCATGGATTTTTCTCATACCACTTCTTTTGAAATGATCGTCCCTCTTCATTCTTTGGATATGATGACAGTACTGGTTGGCAGGGTGCAATATTATCACACATTTGAATAAAGGCCTGATCATATTGTATGTGGAATTGCATGACATGGGCAGGATCAGTTGGGTGTGCAAGTCCAAGTAGGTTTGAGAATGTCCTCTCTATGGCTTCACTAGCTTCACTCTCCTCCTCTCTGGGCTCTGACTCACTCTCTGACTTTCTCACTCCAGTCTCTTTCTCCTGGCTTGTCCTTTCCTCTACATTCTCTCTAGGCTCTGCATGTGACTCAGTCTTTGCCTCGCTTCCTCCTTCCATCTCCTCATCTGAACTATCACCCTCCACTTGCTGTTTATCTGAGAACAACGCACAATTTTATATCTCATTAATCTATTACTTAATTATCTACACTTAACAACTTTTGCACCTAGTCCATGATAAAGTCATGATAGAAAATGTTATAGAACCAAAACATTGCAACTGTTTTAATTACTGTTATTATCCTTGAATACCTCTACAATGCAACAACTGGTACATGTGTTATTGTTACCTGTGCTCTTTTTAATCCAGCTGGTGAGGGATCCACTGCCTTTAGCAGCCTCACACAGCTCCTTTTGTAGCCGTTTCTTCCTCCTCTCCTTACGAGGCATTTCTGGAATATTTGTTATATTATTAGTAATAATTTTTAAAAATCTATACACATAAAACACACACACACATGCTGTGCTTATTTAATGTTTAAACTGTAGAGATACAATAATTTTACTGCTGTAAAATCAGCATTTTATCTAATTTGATATATAAACCTAATATCATCTGTTACTTAATATATTTTCTTTAAAAACAGTGGGGGGAGGGGGAGGGGGGTGAATATCATAAATATAATAATCCATAATTATGTGGATATCCATATTAGATCGTTTTTAGTGAAATAAAAGCCCTCCAGAAAAGAAAGGAAAAGTCCTGTAACTTACTTTAAAACAAAACATGTTCCCTAAAACTGTGGACAGAGCTACAGGCCCCCTTGTAACACCCTTACCCAGTTAGCTAGCAGTTAATGACCACCACTACTTGTGCAGTTCATAAAAGGACATGTAATGTTTGTCGCGCTGTTGCACAAACAGCACGCTCATTTATTTCAATTTATTTGTTGCTATAGACTATAGTGTGCGCTGTACACCCTACTTACTGTTTTGTTGCAGTCAGCAGCACCTTCCAATTAATTTGCCTCGTCCAGCTCCGCACCAACCAGCTTGCAGAAAATGCGCGTGCACTTTGCAAGCTCGTACCCGGCTCGTAACGAGCGCGCTCTGCCCTCAATGGCGACCATTGGTCAATGGTAGTCATGTGACTGATGCAAGCCAGATTATTTAGCAAAATTGAGATTAATAGTTACATTTTATTGTTGAGGGGCAAAGACAGGGCTCCATACGCACATAAACATAAAAAAAAAAATATAAAAAAAAAAATAAAAAAACCTTCAAGAAAGGGGCACTTGAGGCATCCTGGAGGAAAGGGGCAGGTGCTCAAGCACCCTCTGCCCCCCCCTCTGCACGTGCCTGTTCAGGACTGTAAAACGTGAACTACAGAACCCAGAGTCTTCATCATTAAATCTCTGGTTGCTTCATTTTCTATCTTATATCAGATACTTTAAAGGTTTTAGTAAAGTTGCATTCTCATGGTGAGGCAAAGTGCTTTATGTGTTTGTGTGTGTCATGAACGGCTATAAAAGGCCTTTAATTGAACAAAGCGGGTTTGAGTTCGAGTTACGGCAGACTGGCGCTACTTCTAAACGGAACGCAGCCTTCCTACGGCGGACAGCTAACAACAGGAATCGGACGCGCGGTCCACCCTAGTCCACAGCAACCACCATAACAACAGCCTAGCATGACTTTAAAAACATATTCTGTCTTCATAAGTATCAAAAACGTGAAATGATTTGTAAAGCATGAAAGTGTTACAGCTGCAGAGAGCTATGGCGGTATCTTTGGAAGCTGTTTACATAGCTAATAATATACGATGTAACCATGGAGACAGTCAGTCACGTGAGCTAGCGGTGCACGTTTACTACAGTGATTAAGGTGATTGTGTGCACAGCGTCCACACGCTGCACAGGGTAAAGACATTACTTCAGTATTGTTTTATATTTATATATATTTGTCTTGTGTTGACCATCACCTCAGGTTCACCATTACAGTTTCAGCATACAGATGTACACTGTCTAAATGTGAACACATTAAAAAAAAATCATGTCTCAGAAATAACCACAGCTGTTCATGTTTGTCATTATAGTTTTATTTGTAAGAAAATTGTGAACTTCAAATTGTTTATCAAATAAAAGAACATTTGACAAGTCTGAGTCATTCCTTTGCCCTATGAGAGCTGGAATAAATATATATCCTGACAATTACAGTTGAAACAGTAGAGACAGGTAGAAATGGGATCAGATTAATCTTTGCTTAGTCAGACACGTCCTGTGTTGGCCTTAACCCAAATTTCCCTCAGGGTCAACCTTCAGGATCAATAAAGTTTTATTGAATTGAATTGAATCATATTAAAAAAAACAAACAATAGCACGATTTTGCATCCACTTCCAAATTGTAGTCAAGCAGCCCAGTCTCATAAATAACTAACAGAAATGTCTCTAATGTAGACGTGTACAGTCTAGTGTAAGCATTAAAAGACCATAAAGGAAACACTACTATTTATGTGAAACTAATTGTAATAAAAAATGAACAGGTGCTTTACAGATTTAAAAGAAAGAATCTGAAAACAACACTGTTTTGGTCTAAGTGGTCAAAGTAGAAAACAGAACTGATGTTCAAGAACAAACCGTAGCTGCACTGATATTACACATCTCCATTGTTGTGGTGAACAGATATGTTGCTTTTAAAACCACATGCAGTATGTGACCATGACTGTCCACTGAGACCATGAACGCCACTTCGCTGAAGCATTCTTCTTCTTCTTCTTCTTGCCATCAAAATGGAAGCAGAAAGTGCACGAGCTGCTTTGATCTACTGAAAGGAAAAAGCAGAACATATGAGCTGAAACCATTAAGATAGAAACAATTGTTCAATGCAGTGTCTCACGTAGCTTAGCCTGTTACAACTGTTGATACAAGCTAAATACAGTTAACATAGTGTCAGAGAACTCCAGTGTGGGAACTAGTGGCTTTAGGTTGATAGTCATTTAACTTTCATGCATTCATTCATTTAATTCAGGAGGAAGAAATGTCAGGTTGGTGCAGGCTGGTTACATGCATTTGGTCCCATGCTGTCTGTAAACAAATGACTTGGTTCACTTTATGGCTGGGCTGTATGTGGGGTTATATCATGTTAATTGGGCAGGAGTACCTGTCCTCTGTTAGGCTTAGAAGGTTTCTCCATAAGCAGAGCTTCTAAGTCTTATAGCTTTTAGCACATCTGTAGCTGTGCAGGCTGACAGGTTTTTGATGGCTCTTTTTACCCCTACTGGTTGTGAGTGTGTAATGACCCCCACTAGTTCTTTTGGGTTGCAGTTAACTTGGGAGGAAGGGGTAGGTCTGCCATGACTAGATGAATAAAAATGATCTGGGATACATAAATTTCATAATGCATGCATATATCTCTATCAATTAAACCTGGCCTGAGGGCTGCCATTTTTACATTCAGTTATTTCTCTTAGAAATGCTGGATCTAAATAATGAATGTGTTACAGTTAAACTGAACTGGTCAGTGTAAATGGCTCGTTGAGACAGAGAAACCTTTATATTAGATACCATCACCTGATATCGAGTGTCAAACAATATCAAAGCTGTAAAAGCTGTTTACAGTCAGAATTTATAAAAACTATGATTGTAAATAAATTTAAACAAGTGAGCTTTTCTCTTTGTGTTGAATATCAACACTGTCATTTCTCAGACTGTAAGATAGAATTTACTAAATGGTTGATGTACATGAAAAATATGTCCATAATCACAAATGACCATCAGAGCCAGTAGAATTAATTCAACTAGACACTCAAAAGACGTCCTTAAATGTCCTTTAAGTGGCAGAACAAATGAACAAACAGTTAATCGCTTACTTGAGATGAAATCTGCTCAGCTACTTTGAAAACAGCTTCTAACTGGTTCCTCCTTTAACAGGATGACTGCTCAGGGGTAAGGCCATCATGCAGTCCAGCAACCTTTATGGTTCTGCTTTGATTCACCAGGAACTATTAGGGAAACCTTTCAGTGCCTCCTGTGAAAGACACAGGCATAAACACAAACATGTATTAACATGTTCCACAGTCTTCCAGTTTGATTTTCTCATCCTGTGGACAACAACGTACAGAGATGCAGGTTTATTGTTAACTTTTGTAAGGTTTCTTTACTGAACATATCCAGCTGCAGCTCCACTGTGATCCTGAACTGGATAAGCACTTAAGAAAATATGTCAATAAATGGACATACATCAGTTTACTATATTTATCCAAACAGACGGGACCAATAATGCTTCACTGAGTTAGAGACTTTAACAGTCTCTTCTATGTAAGAATGTCTCGTGATAGACCTGCAAACTTGACAACAAAGGTTTTTCAGACTACATGTAGCTGTCCTCTATGTTAGCTCACACATTTACATTCATGTCACACTTATTTCTGCTTTCTCATTTTTATCATTATTACTTACATTTTGATTGGATACCTTGAGTTTGTAAAAGATCAGATTACATAATTGGAATACAATTCAATATAATTCATGTACCCAATTCAAGGTCGCGGGAGGATGAAGCCTATCCCAGCTGATACAGGACAAAGACAGGCTGCCAGTTATCGCAGGGCTAAGACAATACGTGTAACAGAAAATCCACTTAGATGTTTGATATTTCTAATAATAATCATAATTATGACTATTAATTGAAATATTATTTAAAGGTTTCTCTATAAATACATTCGAAATTTTTTATAACCCCTAGAATATAAACCTGAGCTGTTTCAGATTCTGACCTCTGACCTCAGTGACCAGGCTGTGTCCTCACTGCAGCTCCCTCTTAAAAGTACGTCTGCTTCTTTTCTTCCCCCGGTGATGACCACCTGCCCTTAATATCACGTACTGTACCTGAGGAACAAAACAGGACAAACACTTGCCTTCATTTAAGAAGTACATTCATACAGAGATAATCTATGGAAACACACTAGTTCACCCTTTGGGAGGAATCAGTTCCTGTGAAACATTTCTGTAAATCAACATCGTGGAGAATGAAATGAGTTCTTCAGGTGACTCAGCAGATCCACACTGACAAATGAAACTTCTGTGGAAGAAGAATCAGGATGTTTTTGATTTCCAATCAGGTTAAACTATTAAGGATGAAGTAGGAGTCCTCATCTTTGCTCTTCTGAAATCTTTGTTAAACAACAACAAACATAAATTAGTAACAAAAATATAGCTGAGTAGAGGCTTTACAAATCACCAGCAGTCATAAATTAATTAATTAATAAATAAATGTAAATTTTACTCTTCAAATGTTTCTGAGCCGTCTTCAACCTGCTTTTAACACAGAAAAGTCCCACAGTCAATGCAGCCTGACTCGATCCTAAATGTTCAGCACACACAGAGACACAGAGGTACTGCTTAAAGTTTAGTGTTAACCTGAGTCACTGATCATTTACAGTATTACAGAGTCGTCAGTCTTTGCATGATGTCCACGTCACTGTAAGTTTCTAGCTGACTCTCAGGTGTGACAGGTGTGCCAGCAGGAAAGAGTAATAAGAACCTGCATCCTGAGGTTTGTCATGCAGGATTAAAGGAGCCAGGCTTTGTTCACACAGCTAGGGTTGTATTTTACACTGACCCTGGGTCAGTATAAGTATCATACAGTTTAAACGAAGCACTGAAACTTGCACATATTTATTACAGATGCATTGAAGCTAATCGGGATATTTACTGTCAATCTGTGGCTGCGATTAATCACTTTACTGGAAACTTTATTAACTAGTAACTTCATCAGTCATGACAGAAGCTAATATTTCTGTGCTAACATCGTTTAAACAGTAACAGCTTTACTACAATATAAGCTAACGTTTACACCGTAACTTTAAGCTAGCACCATAAAGACGGTAAAACACGTAATAATATCTACAAATGCATCTTAAAGCTGTTATATTAGCACTCGGTGTATTACTAACATAACCACATTAACATTATTGACACTCGCTGACTTTTAATAGTCATTCTATAAATGCTGTCCGGTTAAATGGTCTTACCTGTACACACTGCTGTATCCACCGGATTCCAGCCAGAGTGGATTCTGGAGTCTTCCCACGCTCCTGTCAGTGATCCTCCATCTGGATGGATGATAACAACCTTCTGAACAATCTAGCAGGTGGACATGGCCCACATCTATGGGACTGATTTCTGCTAATAACGCCCATTGTATGGACTGATAACAGCCGAAGCGGGTGAATAAAGTCACCCGGTCGCTAGCTGTGCCATTACCCAGCATACACCTCTCCCTCCATAAATGCAAAAGTAATAGCCTATAATTAATTTATCTGCTGTATCTGCTGTTTCTCAGGTAGTTGCTTATATTATTTAATGTATTGTGTTCAGTATACGTCACTACAATGTGATTACGGAAATATATAAATATACGAACAACAGGCTCTTGCGCGGAAATCTCTTTTCGTCGATAAACAACGATTAGGGAGCAGCATAGTATTCAATAGGAGGACCCTGCACGTCAATTCTCGACGCGAGGGGGGTACCCTGCGCGTCGATAAGTGAAGCAGGGGGAGCCTGACCATGCGTCACACATTTGACGAGTTGGGAGTGAGAACGTGTTGACATGACATGAGCATGAACCTGAACTGCTGAAAGCAAACACTCAGTGACCTGACCTGACTTGACATGGTGACAAGACAAGGAGGAGAGGAAGACAGAGGACTTAAATATACAGGAGGGTAATGAGGAAAGTGGAAACACCCGGGGAAACACAGCTGACACAAATGAACATGACGCCACAGGGGAAGCAAAACTAAACCCACTGAACATGAAAAAAAAACCACTTTCAAAATACAACAGGAAACATAATGGAGACTTGACAACACAAGCTTAGAAAATGTAACACAGGGAGAGAATAACGCACTGAGATAACTGAAAGTAAAAACACTGAAGACAAGACAGACTACATAGAGGAGAGGAAAAGACTCATTAATCAGGAGACATAGATGAAACAAAATCTAGAATGTACCTCAGTTACTCCCTAACTGAATTATAAGACAAGAACTTAATATAATCACAGTCTAACATAAGGAAATAAAAAAAACAAAAAAAAAAAAACTCAAAACGCCTGGTCACAGTCCCGGCCCCAGACAAAAATTCCAAAAAATAATAAATGTATTTGGCTTCAGCCACCTGTGTATATTATATTATCAATATTTATATCCAGTTATGATCACTTTGTAATGTCAAGTCTGATGTTTTGTGCCATATATGCATATTTTTAACAGCAACCTACATAATGGGTTGTTATATGTGGTATCACAAGTAACAAACACAGCTTATGTCCCACCTGAGATACAGATTAGTTTGGGGTTTTTTTTAATGCTGGTTTTATTGGTAATGAGAAAAGCTATAAAACACTGACTTATTTAAAACATTTTCCTAGGAAGTGCATAGATAGTGTTATCATTATTGACTTTCTTTTACTTTTTCCAGATGGCAACAAGAATAATTGTTTGTGAAAACTGGTTCGGTCTAAGGTTAGTTTTTGGTGGTGTTTAAGCGAAATCTTGGTGTTGATACTACTGTTGGTTTGCTGGTTGGCCACAACTGTGAATCCTGGTAGTTCTGTTGTGTTATAGGAAACTGTATTAGTCCTGATGAGCAATGACTAATTCATTACTGCAGACAAGTCTTGACAAAAAAAAGCAGACAGACCAGTATTTCTTCAAATACGTTTACCTGCAGTATGCTGTAGTGTTATAAGAATATTGTTTATACTCTATATGCACAGATTTATATAAATAATGCTACGTGCTTTAATTCTGTGTATTTGTAGCTCTTACAGTCCCACTAAAACTCGCTAAGGGGAAATAGTACAGCATTTAGTAGCAGTTTAATGTCTTGCAGTAAAATAGATATGTTGCCCCTGCTGGTGGGGGAAAAAAACGTGAATATCTGCAACTTTCAGGGAGGTTTCTCAGCAGACACCAGCGAGCACAGCCCGAAGGTACTTCGCTTGTTTAAAATTCCACTTGGGTGTGCCGTCTGAGAAACGCCTGCGTTTTCACATTGATAGAGAAGTGAACAGTAGACAAGAGACAAAGCTCTTCAGTTAACACACTTACACTAACGAGACTCCCAACACTTGGACGCAGGACAAAGTCAGTCTTGTTTTTTCCAATAATGGGGAAAGTTTTGATTTCCACCACCTACCTAATGCTGGTAAGTGCTTCTAGTTTGGTTTTAGAGCACTCCTACATGTTGATCTCTCTACGTAATTGTACCTGAACTAATTCCACCTGGATACCAAGTAGCAAAAGGTGCCGCTCTGCTTATTTGTGTTACTCCTGTTTGAAAAAGTGTTGTAAGCCGAATGTTTTGTGTTTTATGGCTCTTTTTAACTTTCACTGTCTCGCTTTTCAGTTGAAACCGTCGGCTGTGATGCAAAATCAGTGCAGTTAACTGTGAAGGACCCGAGTTTCACAATAAAAAGTAACGGAGCAGTCATAGCCTTAAGGTCTGTCTCAGTGGGAGAAAGAGGACGGATATTTTCTGTGTCTGCTCGGGAGAAGAGTGGACTGGAAAGAAAGATGGAAGTTCACCTTGTCCACAGTACCATCTTGAAAAGACATGTAAGGCAACTGCATATTGTGAGTCGTTTATACAGCTCAGCATGAACAGTGCATTCTTTTTTCTAACATGTCTGAACTTGTTTGAATGTCACAGCGACGAGGCCAAGGCTCCCTGAACCGCTCTAGAAGACGGGGATGTTTTCTTATTCCCCCGTTCAGTGTAGTGGAGAATTATGAAGGGAGCTATCCAAAAGTAATTGCAAGGGTGAATTGAATGTTAAATTTATATCATTTATGATCACTGTGGTATACAAATGTTTATTGTCAATACACATCAGATTGTAAAGATTATAAACACTTTATGAATAACAGAATCCTTTTATTCTTTTCCTTAATATGTATGATTTTTTTTTTTTGGGGGGGGGGGGGGGGGGGGGGGGGGTTCTGCTGTAGCTGGGTTCCTCAGACAGCAATTATGTGACCTTTATTGAAGGACAAGGAGTCGATACGTATCCAACTGGAGTGTTCAGTCTGGACAGAGACACGGGGGATCTGCTCTTGCTCAAAGCATTGGATCGTGAGGAGTTCCCAGAATATCATGTGAGTGTGAAGATTAAACTGATTTAGAAGATTTGTAATGAGCTCCAATAATGTTCAGCAGTCTTAAGGAGTGATTTATCAATCATTCAAATAGTTACACAATATTTGATCCTCTACTGAGCATGTTTGTTTATTTATTTTTTCATTCAAACTTGGAACTGGCACAGTTCACATATGCAGTCTTGTTATGTTCCTGCCTCTGCTTTCTATATTTGTGTGCATCAAACTAGTCAAATGTTTGTTTTTTCCCTCTATAGATTGAATTGCGTGTTTTTGACAAGCATACTAATGTGGAGAGACGGTATTTTCCCCTGACAGTGACTGTATATGATGTCAATGATAATGCTCCAGAGTTCGTAGGTCCTTTACAGTTTACAGTTCCTGAGCACTGTAGTGCAGGTGAGAGAGACTAAATACAGTAATAGATGATTCTGTTGTATTTGTACTTTCAGTGCAGTTGCTCTAAATGATTATGGGTTACAATACAGGGACTGTGGTGGGAGTGGTGAGTGCAACTGACAGAGACCAAATTGGCACCGACCATGCGAAGATTAAATATACACTCGTATCTGGATCAGACATGTTTACCATTCATCCAGAAACAGGTGTCATCACAACAACAACCAACACGCTAGACAGAGAGGTGAGCACTGCCTCTGCATCAGTGATACCTGTGAACTTTATGTAATTGAAAATAGCATTGAAATGGATGACACATATTTTCTTAAAATACTTTGTAACATTTTTTCTTTAAGTTAAAAGAAAACCATGTGGTGACTGTAAAAATCCAGGATATGAATGGTGCACCAAATGGTCTGTTTGCCACATCAACAGCAACAATTGCTCTGAGTGATATTAATGACAATCCACCAACCTTCATGACATCATCTGTAAGTGTTTGAAAGAACCGTCAGTATGTAATTTAGCTGAATAACTGAAGTAATTTTCATTGATTTTGGTGTCCTTTTTCTACTTATTTCATTAAAACATTATTTTTTTACTAACATAAACAACAAATGAAGAACACCCCCATGCTTTTTTCTTGTAGTATAATGTCACTGTGGAAGAAAATGAAAGTGAAAAACTTTTACTTCGAAGTCCTGTTCAAGATAAAGATTTGATAAACACATCAAACTGGATGTCAGAGTTTGTCATTACTAAAGGAAATGAAAATGGAAATTTCAGGATAGTTTCTGACCCCCAGATAAACGAAGGGCTTTTGTACATCTCAAAGGTGAGACTGGCTTCTTATTAAATTTATTATTATCATTTAGTAATATTGGTGTAAGCATTTTGCATGGATCTCATGTAATGCTAAATCAGCCTATATAAAACTGATTTATATTCATAAACTTTAAAATGTCTTTCCAGCCATTACATTATGAGAAGACCAACGATGTCCAGCTTCAGATCACTGCACAAAATGTAGAATCACTGAATGGCAGCAGTGCCACGTGGCAGTCCATCCCTGTGAATGTCATTGTCGAAAAAGTGGATGCAGTCAGGGCTGGACTGGGACAAAAGATCAGCCCGGGCATTTTGACTTGAGACCCTCCAACCAGGTATTATAGGAAAAGCCATAAAGCCTGTGAATAAAAATAAACGCTGTTGTGACAGTGATGCAAACTGTCTCGTTGGTATAAATGCAGGATTTCTATACATTTTACATCAGATAAAAACTTTGGTTGTCAGATTCAGATAATTATTTAATAGAGATTAACAGACCACGTGATTTTCGCGCATTGCAATGTGGGTGCGCTAGCATTTCCAGCACCGGCAATCAATAATTCTGCGGTAAAAAACAAATCAGCAATGCCAAAAAAAAAACCCATATCAAAACAACATACTGGAAAACAGTTATTCATCACACTTGATTGCTTCAATACAACACTTGGGCACATATATGCAGGACTTTTCGTGGCTGTTTTGTTATATCTCTCTCTTAATCGATCAAATCTTGCTGTGGTAGCAGCTTTAAACTTTAAACTCGGTATGACCCAGGTTGATAGAAGGTGCCCAGTCTGGATCGTATTCCAGCATTTTGTAGGCTGGTTTTCCTACAAAACACAAACATTAGCCCTCAAAGCCACCGTGAACAAAGCAGAATAGCACAATGAATTCAATTCAAATCAGTATAAGACTTATTTGTAACCTACATCAACAATTATGTTATGATAAATTATGTAATAACTAAAACAGAAGACTTATTTTTGTGGAAATTCTTGGAGCAGACTAACATGTGAGCTGGAGTGTTCTGAGATGTTATATTTGGTCTTCGAATTGCTGCAATTCAGGCCATCCGCCGGATCTTTATTACTTCGGGAAACATGGCTTGAACAATTTCTCTTCCACGACATAATCCGATAAAAAACATTCTTTTTACCTGTCGGCTTCCCGTGGCTGTCATGCGACCGGCTTTTGCAGTTAATAATACAACAGCTCCATTGTTTTTCTTTTTATTGCTGTGTGACTGTTTTCATGTGAAAGCCTGGGTGCACTAGTACTGCTTGCCACTCGTACCTACATTTCTTTGCGGTTTTCCCCCCGAAATTACGTCACATTTTCAATCTCTATAGAAGCTAGACATTTTAAATGAGAATAAGAAAGAAAGGTATTTCTTTGTGCCCCCCTTTCCATGTTAATGCCCCACCTGGCCCCCTGGCAAAACTTTGCTAGATCCGCCCCTGCACAGTTACCAGCTGTCAGCTACAAACATCAGCAAACATCAGCTGATACTAGAAATTAATATTAAATAAATTCTAACAAGAGCTGATCGAGCTTAAAAGTGCTGCTGTTGTTTAGCGACATCCACCGGTTTCCTCTATCTAGTGCTAGGTGGGAGATAAACAAACAAGAGAGAAAAGCCAATCAGATCAATTTCATGATTGAAGTAGCAACAGGAGAGGGAGGGGGAGAGAAGAAGAAACAGCTGTGCAGCGTAAAGACGCATAATAACTCCAGCTTTGTGTCTTTTTTTCATCCTAGCTGAAGTACGGGACAAACTGTGTTCCTTTTCAGCTCAATACGAAACGCATAATATTTTGAATGCGGGACAATTCCGTTTTTTACGGGTCAGTTGGCAACTCTAATAACTAACCTTAAAAATAAAATAAAGTTCACTATCAGTAACATCATATCAGCCCAGCTGTATAGAAACTCCGTCATGCTAGCTAGTACGCCGTACGAGTTATTGTAACCAACTGTAAAAAGTCAGCACAACGAAAATAAACTCCACCTAAACTTGGTTTATATCTGACCCAGATAGACTGCAGGTCACAACTTCTTACCTGAAGTTCAGTTCACCTGACACTCAGACCAGCGGCCGCCTCGGGTCTCTCCTCCTCCTGCCTCCCCTTCCCTCGTCCACCTGCTGGGCTCTGTGGAAGCTCCGCCATAGCCATCACCAAACAACTGAGTTATTTTTACACATCGGCCAGCATCTGGCGAATTCACCACTTTTCCTTGATTATACCAATATCAAAAAAAAAAAAAGAAAATACAATAAATAAAAATAAACCATCGGCCCATGAAAACAAAAAAACCAACATCGACCTATGCCCGATGGCTAGTCCATCTATGTGCAACCGAGGACAAGGGATGGGTAAACGGGGCAAAGAAATAAATTGATAATTTATTTATTACATTAATTAGACAACAAATTCCCAGTTATTTCCAGACAGGACTTACAACATCCTGCTGATATCTCAGCTGCACATGAGACTTACCACACAAATGGTACGAAAAATAACACAACACTGCAAACCGTTACACCCCGTTTAGCGACACTGCAATCGATTTATCTGTGGCACGCACTGCAAACAATTTGGGTCTCAGCACAGCTGGGAAGCAACACTATGCATGACCTGTAATCTGGGATATAAGGGGAAGTGGCACAAACAAATAAACAAAAATCAAAGAAGGAGGTTAGTCCGCCCTTACACGACTCACTCCCAATCAATAACCATCTTTACTGCTGGACGGAATAACCAAAACAAAATTACAAATCAATCAAAAGAACGAAATAAGGACAGCAGAGACAGCACAGCTGAAAAACACAAAGAACATTATCGATTAAAATATTGCCCAATAAAATATTAATTTTATGAAACCAATCAAAATCACAAAGTTAAAAAAACACTCAATATGCCTACAATATTGATCAGTTTCCCTGCACGCAGTCGATCTAGGGCTTGATCAATTTTCTATTAAAATTCGTGGTCACACTAAAAAAGTCCAACGACACACATTAAAAATGGGCACCTACAATAACAAATGATCCAAACAAAATGGCAAAAGTCTCTTACCGACAGTATACCTACTCCCACCGAGTGAATTAATCGCCTCTGTTTGTACCACAGAAGAGCGCTGACTTCACCACACATACCCACTACCTTTTCACAGCTCTTCAGCCAATCATCTGGCAGAGAGCAACAAACTGCCAGGTGACACTTGTTACATATGGATACAGGGTAAGATGGGGTGTGGTTGCTTCCGGGACACTTGGAAAATGACTGATTCACCTTTTCCTGCAGGTCTGTGTCCTTCGGACTACTGGGAATTATGACTATACTGTGTCCCGTGGTCCTCCTCCTACTGCTCTGTGAGTCTCCCACTGTGATTAAGTTATAAGGGTTAGATGGGGGTTCTCTTGTAGTTTGCTCATTGCATATTAGGAAGTGAACAATGCTGCATACAATAGTGTATGTATAGTGTGGGTATACCACACATAAAAGCACTCTGTGAGTTCTGATTTTGAATATGCCTTCTTTGTTGCAGTCCTGGTCCTTGTATTTTTCTGTCTAAAAAAGAGAGAGAAATTGCAGCTTAATGACTCTGGAGACACTGGAAGGATCCCACTCAAATCTAACACGGAGGCCCCAGACGACAGCATGGTAAGGATAATGTGTAACCCATGTCTCAGTTTCCAGTTCTTCTAAAAAAACCCCACACATTTACTTCTTTTTTTGCTAGCCTCCCCTTTGTTTTACAAGAAAAATATTTGTGAAAAATAGGTTTAAAAACATAAAAAACTATTGGATACTGTTTGTTCATGATTTGGACAAACATATTATTTATTAGTTTTTGATACATCCAAATGTCTTGTGGCAGACTTTTGCATAAAAAGTCAAAAATAAAATAGAAGTTTCTTTTTCTGCAGTTAAATAAATGTAAATTTAGTGAGTAACAAGTTTTTGTAAAATATATTATTTCTCTGTCTTGTTGGTGATCTGTTTGCTCGATGTGTAATATATGACCATCAGTCATGTCCTCAGCAGCTTTCAAAGTGTTGTATGCTTCCTCCTATTATCCAGGCTTGGGAGTAATAACAGGTAATAATAAAATACCTGTGTCTTCCAAATGGGAACAGAAGAGGATGGGCAGTATTCAGAGGACGTGGCTCTGTAGCTGACTCAGAGGTCACGGTCTGAATGCTTGGCTTGTTACCGGGGTAACAATGTAAAAAAAGAACAATCAGGTGGTGCAGGTGTGTATCTGCTATTGCTCCTTGTTGCTTTATTTCGTTGTTGTTAGTGTTGTTGTGTTTTTTGGGTTTTTTAAGCGAAAGTGGGTTGCACTAAGAAATATGTAGATGCAATATTTTGGAGCTTTGTACCTCAGTAATCAATGTCTGAAAAAGTTCTTTATTTTTGGAGGGTTAATTTTCATTAAAACAAATACATAATGAAACAAAATAACAATTACCTAATATTTCAAAATTAGCATTGTTGATTTACTTCTGCAGAATTTCCAAATGGCACAGAAATTGTGTGTAACCATGTTTTACTTCAACTCGCTGACTGTGAGACGGGTGCAGTTTGAGCTCACTGTAAGTCAGGTGGTTGAAACATTTCCAACAGTAGTCGTGTTACAATCTGCACGATTGAGGGCGGAACTGGAGCGCTAACGTGTTACTGCCTGGAACTACATACAACTGGCTGCACAGGAAAAACCCATTCAAAAGACAGTTTAGACCCTACATGTATTTTGCGTTGGTAAGTTGTTATTTGACATTAACATAAAGGAGTTGTGTTTAATTTTTGCTGCTGTAGCAGTCACTTGTGTTTTTTTAACATTTAAAGGAACATGATTATAAAACATCATAGTCAGCAAACATACAATAAGCATACATGTACCCATACAACTAAAAGCAGCACTGTTTGTACTAATAGTCTTTACTGTTTATTTGTTTAAGTTTTTGTCCAATATCTGTTAATTTGTAATTAAAAACAAAACAAAACAAATGTCCTCATCATTATTTATGGCTGTACTGTATATAAAGGTCAGATCCAAAATGGTTGTTTATTGTGTTCAGGTCTTGTCTCTAGTGTTTCACAGGGTGGAGCTCCCATACACATAATACAATATGTGCAGTGTTCCAACATCTCACCTCCTTGGCTTATAATTACTTCAGTCCTCTGCAGATCTAATTGGTGCACTGGTGTTATTACTGACAAACAGCCCCGAACCACTGAGGTATAGACTCCACTGGACTTCTGAAGGTGTGCTGAGATCTGAGGAATTTAAAGGCCAAGTCAACACCTCAAATTTGTTAGCCTCCTCCTCACATAAAATGTGATGCACCGTGCATTTTGACACCTTTCTTTCAGAACCAGCATCAGTCTCTTTGGCCGTTTGAGCCACAGTCGCTTTTCTGTTTGATGGAACCACACAGACCACCTTCACTACGTGCATTTGTCCCTGGTTCACCACTGTTCCTTACTCATGTTCATGTCACAAGCAGAAATCATCATCAGAGACTCATTAGATCAGGACATGTATTTCCCGTCTTCTGTTCTTAGCTGACAGGAGTAAAACTCATGTGGTCTTCTGGTTATTTGAGTCCCTTTTGCATTCTGGCCATTCTCCTCTGTCGTCTGACATCAACAAGGCATTTTTTACTTTAACTGGATATTTTCCTCTTTCCAGACCATTCACTTTAGGCAATAATGGGTGGGGAGAAAGTGAAGACATTACACATATTTACATGTAAGATGAAAAGTTAGATGCAGGAACTTTGCAGCTTGTCAGTCTAAATTAGTACGAGTACAATGAGACTCATGAAAGAGGTCCAGATTAAAGAATTGTTGTTGGAGCTGAAAAAGAAAACACACAGATCCACATCTATTTATGTTAGAGCGCCCTCTAGTGGATGATGGCATGTTGTGACACTGGATTTAAATCAGTGTAACAAAAATCAATTCTCTGTCCTGTGGAAATTTGACAGGTTTAAACTCTGTTATTTTAAAGTGCAAAATATGAAGTGTAATATCTGAGAAAACAAATTGGTAATCTGGAAAAGGATTAAAGTTTGAGGAAAACCTGATCTTAAATGTTAGGAAGTGAAAGCTGGTGAGTTGAAGGCGGTGCAGGAATGCAGTAATGAATCTGATCTCAACATGAAAACCCTTTAACTGTGAAACTGTTTCATGGTTCTGATTTTTTTGCTGAGTAATTGTCTCTCTGACTCTGAATATAGTTTCCTGACAAGCTGCTTATTAGAGCACATAAAAGTTGTTGACTACGTATTTAGGTTTCAGGTGACCAATAACAATAAAGTTCTGTCTCTCTCCATATTCATTTAGTAGCAGTCAGTTTTTGCACCTTTGACACTGACTTAAAGAAAGCATGTTTCTAAAAAAGTTTGTAGTTTTTTACAGACATAAAAAGAAAGATGCCAAAGAACAAACGATGCAACGAGCAATGATGCGCAGACATTAAGTAGATAAACTTTCACAGCATGAATCACAAATGAGCTGCAGAAATGCATCAAACAGAAGTGTCAACACCAACCCTTTTATTTCTTTGTTTGTGTGGACAGAGAGTTGAGAGGAGGATCAGAGTTTTGAATGAGTTGTAATAAACTTCCTCCAAAATACATTTTATCTATTATTATTATTATTATTATTATTATCAATCTTTGCAATGCAAAGCTTTCACAAGTCACTGATGTAGTGGGGCATTAATCAGCAGGACACCATTACTGAGTCACATATGTAGTTGTACTTTCAGATATTATGGAAACATTTGTCTTGATTTGTCTTAGTGGGCATTTAAATATAAAAGTGATTATCTGTTTAATTCATTTTTGAATACGCAGTACTTTATTTCATATTTGTTTCGGTGGCTGTTTATTTATTGAAAATAATTTTATATCTTGTAAACCAGACTGGCATAGACGCCACACTGGATTATTATTTTTATGATTCCCTGCCATAGGATAAAAGTTGGCTGTACCGTCCCGTTCTTGCAAGTGAAGCCTCACACATGGATTCTTTTTAATGACAGGAAGTGGTGACTCACAGTGACCACTGCTGGTCTTCTGCTACTCCTGAAGTTTCATAGCAGATGATAGTGATGGCCAAATGAAGCTTTCTGAAGCATTCAACCTCGTTTCTAAAAACGGTTCATTACTCGAAGCTTTAAAACACAGTCCTGTCTGGTGACATCTGGTGGCCAAAAATACAAAGAGCAGCTCGAATCTTTAAAATAAAACAAGCGCTTCATTATGATATCCTTGAAAAAAAAAAAAAAACTAAAGATAAATAAAAGAAATATACTATTGCTATTCTACATGCTTTTAAACCATTTAAAATTACAATTCATAGTTTTATATGTGAATTATATCATGTTAATTTACTATTAAACAAATGACTGACTAAGTATTTTAGGCTTTCGTTTACTTCAGCCATATTCCATATAAATCAGGTATCATACAAAAATAAAAATAGCTTCAAATACAGTCATGGCAATAAAAGAATATGACTTTAAAGACTTCACAACATTACTTCAGTTATAGTACACCAACATCTCTTAGATGAGATAAGATGAGATGAGATAGCCTTTATTTGTCAGTTGCAGTTGCCCACAACCGAGATGACAGACCTTGCCAACCGTACAATACACAAACAGGCTAGGTAGCAAGGGAAAAATAACATTGGAATGTGTGACAGAAAATGATAATACAGCAATGCACAGATATTAACAACCAATATAGGAGAGTATTCCAGTGTGTACAGCTGATCTGGGTCCGCTGCAATCTTCGATTGCGCCTCCAGCTGATCCGGTGTCCACATCAGATGGGAGGTAAGCATTGGGTCGGGGTAGGGTGATTTAGGGTGATAGTGAGGGCGTATCAGTGTACGTGTTTCGTGCGTGTGCATGTGGAGGGGGGATAAGTGACTGCTTATCAGTGTATATGTATTTGTGTGCAAGTCCATAGTTCAGCTGAGACAGTGTCCTTTTTGTCTATAAAACTACTCATCTAAAATAACCACAAATTAAAAGATCTCTCAGCAAAATGATGGAACATTTTAGGCACATTATTGCCCCAATCTAGTCAGTGAGCTGGGATTTTATATTCTAAACATGAACTACTGCTACAGCAACAGACATGGACTACTGGTGCCCCACACAACAACTCAATGTCCACTATGTGAAGCAGCCAAACACATGCCTGCTCCTCTCATTAACTGAGACAAACTGCTGGCATATTTGTTTTACATTTGTACTGTCCAGTCTCTCCTGGTGGACATGGCAACACGTCATTCATGGTTACATACAATTTTAGACTGATGCGGGCCAAAGCCTAGCACGTACTTGCCAACCTTGAGACGTCAGATAGGGAGGCGCACTGAAATTTGGGATTCTCCCGGATGAACCTGGAGGTTGAGATGTATGTCCTAGCATAGCCCATAACGTTATTACGACGGACACATTTTATGAGTGAACTTGACTTTAAGTGACTTACAGGTTTCTTTGAAAAATACTTTCTTATATCCAGGTTCTTTTTGCTGCCATCCTCCTCCTTGCAGGTTCTCGCAGCGCAGGCTTGCCGCTGCTAATTAGCAGCTTTCATGGAGCTCTGTTTAGTTTTAGAACCAGCTCTTTGGCAAAAGCAAACATATGAGCCAACTATGCTGTTGCACTACATTTAACAAGCTGGTTCAAGGTTTGGTGGATTGGTTTTAGAACGCAGTTCACTTCCACCAGATCTACAAACTCTTAACTTTTAAATCACGCCTTAAAACCCATGTTTTAAAAATTGCATACCCGTCATCATGAACATAGCATTTTTTTTTTTTTACCTTGGTTAGCTTTTATGCTTTCATACTTGCGTTCTTTTATTTTTACATGTTTCTATTTTGTTCTACTTATGTAAGGTGACCTTCAGTGTCTTTAAAGGCACCTGTAAATAAAATGTATTATTATTATTATTATTATTATTATTATTATTATTATTAGTCACTGCTGAGCCAGTTTGTCCAGGATGCAGACACATGGGAATTCACATAATGATGAGTAGTTTTTTTCTTGTAAACCAGGTTAACAAGGAAATACAGGTGCATTTACTTATTGGTGGCTGTTTGGTACAGAGATATCTTTACTTTTAGATTTTTATCTTGATGTATTTCATCTTTTTGGTTTTTAGTTTTTAAACCTTTCACTTCTATTTACGTTTTTACTTGGAATCAATCCTTTGAACCAATTACAGGATAAATTAACCTTACACAGTTTAGTTAACCTGTCAGTGGATAATTTTCAGAGATCCTTCAGAACAACAGTAAGTCTTTAAAATTTTGTCTTTAGTCTTTTAGCTAATCTGACAGGTTGACTGAAGCCTGTGAGCTTGGGTGGATTAACAGATATTTAATGTTAATCCATCTGAAGCAGGATTAAAGCTTCACTTTACTGGTTACAGATGAATTTCATGTGTAGTTAGTGTGAAGCGTTTGATTTACTGTTGGCTGGTTTCATCTATGAAAACACATCATAAGAAATGAATTTGTGTTTTATCATCTCATGTAGTCAGATTTGAAAATCAATTTCTGTGATTCTATCATAGATATTACCAACCTGACGTTTATGACAATCAACGTGTTGGATCAGGAGACCTGGACAACATGAAAAAATCTGCTGTAACTGCATTGGCTTTGCTGTTTGTCGGCGTCTTCACATTTGTCACTGCAGGTGAGATTTATAAACAGAAGCATGTTCTTATGAAGAAAAATAAACAGTTTCTGCCTCGTTTACACATTACTTGCCAAAATATTATTTTCATATTTTATATTAAGTTTGTTTATGTCTGTGAAGGCATCATGAGGTCTGGTAGCATCGGTGTGCTTGATCAGCAGTGGAGCTTTTACCACAGATGGTAAAAGATGTGTGTGTCAGTGTGATGTGGTTTCAGGGGTCAGTATACAGCTACAAAGCTTTTTCTTCACGTTCTACAGTATAAATTTAACCTGTGCAGTTGCATGTAAAATAACAATTGTATTTTTTGTAGATATTGACATAGAAAGCTCTGCATCAACCCTCTGAGGGACCCAGGGGGAATCACAGTTACCTCTCAGCCTGTGCCCCGAAAGAATAGAATAGAATAGAAATAAACTTTATTATCCCACAGATGAGAAATTTCGGTGTTACAAAGCCTTTAAAGTAAAGGAAAATAAAATATAAAAGGGAGACACAGGGTGGTCCTATAAACATAAGCAACCGAAGTTCGTATATACAGCTAACACTGTACAGACAATGTAAAGCAAAATTTTAAAAAATTGTACGGAGATATGTATAACATCTATAGAGCTATTTATAAAATGTACAGTAAACAACAAGCTGGTGAATAAGATGACCAAAAGAATGTTAAACTGTGTTACAGAGTCTGACAGCTGCTGGTAAGAATGACCTGTCACAGCGCTCCTTCCTACACTGTGGGTGTAAAAGTCTCCTGCTGATCGAGCTGCTCAGTGCTTGTACAGTCTCATGCAGTGAGTGGGAGGTGTGGTCAATGATGGATGTTAGCTTAGACAACATCCTGTCCTCCCCAACCTGCTCAATGGACTTCAGTCCAGCACAGAGCTGGCCCTCCTGACCAGTTTGTTGAGTTTCCTCCCGTCCCTCTCTGCTATTCCACAACTCCAGCAGACCACAGCATAGAAAATAGCAGACACCACCACAGTGTCCTAAAATGTCCTTAGGAGAGTCCTGTTTACCCCAAAGTATCTCAGCCGTAGCAGATTGTGACGACTTAGACCCTTTTTTGTAAAGTGTATGTGTGAAGACCAGTCCAGTTTGTTATTGAGGTGAACACCCAGGTATTTGTACTCCTCCACCGTATCAAACCCTGGATGTTTACTGGTGTAAAAGGGGGTGGCTCCTTGCTGAAGTCAATCAACAGCTCCTTCGTCTTGCTGGCATTGATGCGAAGATGGTTCTGTTCTGTTAATCTGGACGTAGCATTTTTAGATGAACAGAATCAACCTTTTGGGATTTACTTACCTGGATGATTGAGCATGCTTCAAAACTCTCAGCCTGTGCTGTCAAAGTGTGAAATTTTTAGCTATTTAAAAATGTTCTCCAAACTAACTAACAAACAAATTCTTGCACATAATTTAAAAAAAAAATGTAACTACAGGTTGCAATGCAATGGTAGCATTTGCCCTCATGCAGACAGTCACAATGAACAATTCACATTTTCTCCTCTTTCTACTTATTTCCAGCCTGGAGTCATGGCACCTCCTCTTTATTACCTCACCATAGGCACACTCAGTGCCATCAACTATCTCATGCATTAAAGAGAAAGCCTCCCAAATAAATCAGAATTAAAAATAAATGATTAGTGATAACAGAGAAAAACATAGTCTGCAACTCTGCTCTTTGTTGTTTCCACCTTGTTCAGGTGAACAGTTGTACTTCGACCTTTAACCTCTCTGCTCTGTGTTGTTTCCTCTTTCAGAACAGAAACACATCACAGCTGAGACTGGACAGGACATCACTCTGCCATGTCGAGCTCCAAACAACAACATCCACCCTATAGTTGTGGAGTGGAGCAGAGCCGACCTGGATGAGTATGTCCTTTTGTACAGAGATGAGGGGTCTGTACTTGAGGACCAGCATCCATCTTTTATGAACCGGGTGGATCTGCAGGACAGACAGATGAAGGATGGAGACGTGTCTTTGATTCTGAAGGATGTGACGACTAATGATGCAGGAACATACGAGTGTCATGTTGTCCAGGGAGGACCCAGCCTCAAGAAGAGACTCATTAACAACAAGCCTATCTGTATCATGGACGTGAGAGTTGTTGATCCTCCAGGTGAGTGAGTAGAGTTGAGTGTGTGTGTGATCAGAGGTGAAGCTGCTTCCTGGTTGTTGATGTTTGTTTCTAAAGATGTTGTTGATGAGACTTTGTAGAAAGCAGCTGGTCTGAGTGATGTGATCAGAGTGCAGTAGATAATGTCTGACAGCAGTTTGAAGAGGAAATGGATTCTGTTCTGTTCTTCACTCATCACCTACCTGACAGCTGACACCTCACACCTGTTTCTCACGTGCAGGAGGAGGACAAGAGGCTGAAGGGAAGGAGGATGGCTCTGTTGGACTGATTGTTGGTCTGTCAGTTTCTGCTGTGCTTCTTGTTGCTGCTGTCGTTGGTTTTCTCATCTACAGACAACTTCATCAACAACAGGATCCATACCAGCCTCCAGTTGAAATGCAGCCTGTTTGAAATCTTAAATGGCTTTTTCCAGCCGGTCTGTGATTCTTCTTTTGCTGTTCCACTTCTCAATGTTATCACTGAACAGAGGCAGACATTGGGTTTTTGTGAAATAACATCAAATACTCGAATAGCCTGCTCTGTGTTCCAGCCTTAACTTTGGAGAAAATGGATCTAGTAACGTCTTTCAGTTCTTATGATTATGGTGATCTGTGATGGTTTAAAAGAAAAAAAAATCAACAAGAAAAAAAAAACTTCCTCTGTGATTCAGAATTGCAAATATTCAAAGTAATTAAAAATAATACTATTGCCATAGTAACGTGACAGTCTAAATTATGATCCAATGTATCTAAAATAAGAGAATGTCCATAGGAGATCTGGCTCATATTTGCTGAACTGACGGTTTTTGCTCCTGTAATGTTTTTGAATTTTAATTATTTTCACAACAAAGAGAATAGAATATCTAGGATATATCTTTCTAATAAAATCGTAATAGCAGACTTCACAAAACTGGAGCAACAAATTATATTTAGTTGTTTTTTTTTCTGTTAAATCAAAAATATGAAATTACATTTTCATGCAGCTTTCATGCTGAATTGATTTGTAACATGAAAAGAAAAAAAAATGTATAAAATATTATGGATTTTATTAATCACATTCATGATTTGTTTTGATGTTCAGAAAAACCAGTAAAAGCCCCACATATTAATCTCTAAAGGTTTTTTATTGATTATAAAATTATGTTATTTTAAATAATATATTTTTGTGGTACATCTAAATTTGGTGATTAAAGCATTGAAGCTTAAAAAACACTCAAGCACTTTGACAATTTTGTTATCGTGATGTTCTGCTGGCTGGGTGCAGCCATTAAAACAGAGAAGCAACACTGCCACCACGAGGTCAAACTTGAACATGACACCTGACAGCTCTTATCAAACAAACTGCCATTGAAACCAGACAGTCACACATTTTTTTAAACATGAAAAAAGACCAATGTGTTTGATCTCATGTGTTTTTATTGTAGCAGGAACTGAGAATTATTCATACAAGACAACTTTGTTTAATCTACTCACGTGCATTTTTTGTGAGTCAGTGAGAATTGTAGCCTCAATTTCCTGTTCTTAGCTGACAGGAACCTGCTGTGATCTACTGAAAGGCCACTCTGAGCTTAGAGTAAATGGATTATACTTTGTAGTCAAAATCCTTTTGACTACACACTTCCACCACATACATACGTAATTTAATCACCAGTAATCACCAGTTAACCTAACATGCATACTTGTGAACTGTGGGCCGAAGATGAACACCTGAGGAAGCACACACAAAAAGACCCCAACTGGCATTTTAACCATCGCTAACCACTCCACCACCATCCCAACCAGTTACAGATCTTTGCTTTATGTCAAGACCCTCTCTGACCTCTGCTAGTATGGCCTCTGCTCTTTCTATGTACAATATATGATCCTATGCTATTCAATTGTTTCACTGACTGTGGATTCCCCCATGGTCCTCCATGTGCATGTAGTACATTATTTTATATTTAAGTAAACTTTGTGTGTGAACTCCCTGCTTGTCACCTACTTTTAGACAGCTTGTTAAACACATTTAAGACTCAAACTATTGATTCTGGTGTGAACATCTCCAGCCAAGCCTTTCAACCCAGACTATGAAGTTTCACTATTTAAAAGTAAAGAAATGTCATTTTCTGCACATTAACAAGAAACAGTACATCTATAAGAGCTCATGTGGAAAATGGTGTTCAGAGAAACCACAATAAGGGATCAAACTCTTGTCTGGAAAAAGAAAGTGCTTTTGCAACGTCAATCAACAGATTAAAATGTCTTGACAGTGTAGTGCCTCTACTCAGTACCAGTACAATATTAATTCAAATAGAGGCTCCAGACAGAAGGTTTTGATTCAGGATTAACACAAGGGGATGGCTTGGAAGTGAAAAATTAAGGACCAATTTGTCTCAGTAAAACTCCTAAACACTTACAATTGCAGTAAACAAAGTTTGCACAGCAATAGTGCTTTTTTAAAAAACAAAATACAATAAAATAAGAAAAAGATCGATTACTGCAAATCTCTTCTTTCATCTTCCATCTCTAAACTTCAACGTGTCCAGAACTCTGCTGCCCGTATTATCACCAGGACCCTTTCTATTCACCACGTCACCCCTGTACTGCAGCAGCTTCATTGGCTTCTAGTCAAATATCGCATCAACTGTATACTTTTGTGTACATCTAATGCTATTCATCACCCCTTCATACATCGCTGATCTGGTTCAGATCACCATTACTTCTCAGTCTCTCAGATCTTCTTCCTCTCTTTCTTTTTTCATCCCTTCCCATTGTTTAGCCACCATAGGGTGCAGGGCTTTCTGCTTCTCTGCTCCCCGACTTTGGAATTCCCTTCCTCCTGATATAAGAAATATCACTTCCCTCTCTCTTTTTAAGTCTAAACTCAAAACTCACCTGTTCACAATAACCTATTAATGACTGCCAGCCACCGTTGAAGGGCCACTTCTTAGATGGACATTCTCATGAAAAACTCAGCTATGTGAGCTGGTAAGAAGAGTTACTCTCTCTCTCGGGAAGTTGGGTGTAACTGCTGTTTACAGACTGTGGCTGTATGTTCACTTTTGATCTTCCAGTACTTTAATAACTAATAATCATAAATAAAGTGTTTTGGCTGGTGATTCATCAAGGTGGATAAATGAACAAAATAACAGATGAGCCAAAAACAGTTGTTTGCGATCCATTTCACTTTTCTAACAAAGTGAATCCACCTGAGCACTAACCAAGTCTAAAATAAAAGTCATGGCTCAGAGGCCCGTGGAGTGGAGTTGACTCATGCGCAGAACCAAAAGACCGGAGGCTTGAAAGGATTTGCAAAAACAAAAATTTTATTTACAAGAATTCCTAACTTAGATGCTCAAGATAAAAACAAGATTTAATTTTGTGCACAAGCGTGGTGTCTGTGAAGTGCAGGGTTTAGGCTAAGCATGACACTGTCAGGTCGCTGGCAGGTGGAAACTGTGGCAGACCAGGGGCACTGAAAAGAAGGACAGAATAATCAGAACGGTCCAGGGAGTTGTGAGAGTTTCCCAGTTCCACTTTTATAAACTGAGATGGCTTACATGTTCGCAGGCGGGGATAAGGTGGAGGTGGAGGTGGAGGTGAGGCGAGGTCCGGGCAAGTACTGAGTCCTTTATGGGTGCGCAGGGAAGCAGGCAGGTGTGAATGGCAGTTTGCCTGAAAAGGATTAAGCAGCAGCTGAGCAGAATCCAGAAGTGTGGCTATGGCAGGGTTTGGATGACGAGTCCAGGGGTCGACTAGCAGACAGAAAGAGAGAGGTACACACACTGAGAGATACACAGAAACATGAAACTGTGAACTAACTCAGGTTAGCAGACAATCTGGCGAAGACTCATTGTGTGCGCTGCTCCTAAATACTTCCAGAATAATTACCTGCAGCTGAGGAACGGGGAGGGGCAAGGAGGGCTCCACCAAGAGGGGGAGAGCTGATGATGTGGAAGGTTACTCAGACTCACCCAGACTGTGACAAAAAGCTGCCAAAGAGCTGCACAATTGAGTCACACTTTATTTTCTGAACTTCATATTGTGACCTGTTTTATTACTGCTGCCAGGTAAAGGACCAAACTCTGGAATCAAACACAACCTTGCTGTGTTTGAGACTCTGTTTGAGACTTGTTGTGTCGCAGACTCTGTGCTGCAGGACTGCTTTGAATGCACAGACTGGCAGGTCTTCAGGGATGCTGCGGTGTATAAGGAGAAGCTGGATTTGGAGGAGTATACATCTGCTGTCCTAGGCTACATTAGTAAATGTGTGGGGGATGTTACCACCACCAAGTCTGTGATGTACTATCCAAACCAGAAACCCTGGCTGAATGCAGGAGTCCGTGCCCTGCTGAAGCCAGGGACACCACCTTCAGGTCTGGTGATGCACAGAGACTCAGGGGGGCTAGGACAGAAATGACTGCAGGTGTAAAGAGAGCCAAAGCCACATACGCACGGAAGATTCAGGGTCATCTTTCTTCCCAGGACCCACGCAGTATGTGGAGGGGTATCAAGTGCAACCCTGACTACAAAACCAGGGATGTACAATACCCCAGCACCCTTCTCTGCCTGAGAATCTCAACCGCTTCTTCTCCCACTTTGAAGACCCTAACACACTTTATATACAATTATCCCACAGACACTTATTGACAAATTACTGACCCTGGGACTGAACTCCTCTCTTTGTAACTGGGTCCTGGATTTCCTGTCCACAGACCGCAGTCTGTGAGGATCCACAATGTCTCCTCATCTTCCAGAGTCCTCAGCACTAGCTCCCCTCTGGGTTGTGTGCTAAGTCCCCTCCTGTTTACGCTGCTTACATGAGACTGCTCACCATCCAGGCTGTCATAATGTAAAGTTTGCGGACGACACAGCTGTGATTGGTTGCATCACAAACAATGATGGGACCAGCTACATGAAGGAGGTGGAACTCTTGTAGGACTGGTGCAAGCAAAGCAATCTCTGCTTAAATGAGAAGAAGACGAAGGAGATGGTTGTGGACTTCAGGAGGGGAAGACACACACACACACACACACACACACACACACACACACACCCCTGCACGTCGGAGGATCTGCAGTAAAAGTAGTACCCAGCTACAAGTACCTGAGTATGTACCTGGATAGCAACCAAAAAACAAAAAACAAAAAAACTGGTTAACATAGTTTTAGCTACTGGCAGGATGACATTTAAACTCTGGAATGAAACACCTGAGTTGCAAGTGAAACGACATTTTTCTCCACAGCCCTTAACCGACTCAAACCAGGAAAAAGGCTGTTCTTCTTTCTTAGTAGAGACACACAGATGATCGAACTGAGTTAAGACAAACTATCAGCTTCCTCTGAGTGAGTCCAGCTACAGGAGAGAAAAGAGGAAAACTCCAACACTGCTGCTTCAAGCTGTTGACTGGAGGGGAGCCAGGACTTACTGTACTTCGTATCTGCTGTTTTCAGCTTTACTCACAGAATGGCTTCCAGATCAGAGGAGGATCTCTGCTGTCCAGTGTGTCAGGAGGTCTTTACAGATCCTGTCATTTTGTCATGTAGCCACAGCTTCTGTAAAGACTGTCTGAAGAGATGGTGGGAAAAGAGAACAACACACGAGTGTCCAATTTGTAAGAGAAGGTCTTCAAGGTCGGAACCTCCTTTAAACCGGGCTTTAAAAAACCTGTGTGAGTTGTTCTTACAGGAGAGAGATCAGAAAGCTTCAGAGGCTCTCTGCAGTCTGCACTCTGAGAAATTCAAACTCTTCTGTCTGGACCATGAGCAGCCAGTGTGTGTCGTCTGCTGTGCCTCAGGAAAACACACCAACCACAGATTCAGACCCATCGATGAAGCTGCACAACAACACAAGAAGGAACTTCAGGAAACTCTGGAGCCCTTAAAGGAGAAGTTAAAGATTTGTGAAGAAGTTCAAGTGAAGTTTGATCAAATAGCAAAACACATTAAGGTCCAGGCCCGACACACAGAGAGGCAGATTAAGGAGCAGTTTAAGAAGCTTCATCAGTTTCTAGCAGATGAAGAGGAAGCCAGGCTGGTTGCACTGAGGGAGGAAATAGAGCAGAAGAGTGGGATGATGAAGGAGATGATGGAGGCTCTGAGCAGAGAGATAGCAGCTCTTTCAGACACAGTCAGAGCCACAGAGAAGGAGCTGAGAGCTGAAGACATCTCATTTCTACACAACTACAAGGCTGCAGTAGAAAAAGTCCAGCACTGTTCACTGCTGGATGATCCACAGCTGCCCTCAGGAGCTCTGATAGACCAGGCCAAACACCTGGGCAACCTGACCTTCAACATCTGGAACAACATGAAGGACATGGTCTCCTACACTCCTCTCATTCTGGACCCAAACACTGCTCATCCACAACTCATCCTGTCTAAAGATCTGACCAGTGTGAGATGACGAGAAGAGAGGCAGAAGTTTCCAGATAATCCAGAGAGGTTTGGTTATTACATCTCTATCCTGGGCTCTGAGGGCTTTACCTCAGGCACTCACAGATGGGATGTGGAAATTGGAGACAGTACAGGGTGGGTACTGGGTCTGTTAGCAGAATCTGATGAGAGGAAAGGAGAGAAACTGTCTGGATTATGGGGAATACGGCACATATTAGATAAATACTACGCAGTCTCACCATTGGCTCCAATAACTCCTCTCTCAGTTCAGAAGAAGTTCCAGAGGATCAGAGTGAATCTGGACTGGAACAATTCAAAGTTGTTGTTCTGTGATCCTGATACTAACACACATATACACACCTTTAATAACACTTTCAGTCACAAAATATTTCCATACATTTACACTAATGGTAAAGTGAAGGTGTTGCCGTTGAAGGTGTCAGTGTCAGTGGAGCAGATGAGTAAAGGATGATTTTATTTCTAATATTGTTTCCTGTCAGTGAATTGAATCTGGTAAAGTGCAGCTGTCATCCTGCTGGTTCTGTCTTGGGAGGGGTTTCTTGGGTCATCGACGCAGCTGTCGTCATAATCTGCCCTGAATAAAGCAGTGAGGGAATGATACACAGTAGGGGGCGGGTGACTGTCCAGGGCAGCTCCTTCAGCTCTGCCACTTACAGCCAATTCCAACTGTAACTCCACTTCACAGTAATTATAATACTGCACATTCAGATTCCATTACAACCAAATAAAAATCATTTATGAGGACATTTTTCTTCTGTTCATGTAGACGAGTGAGACTGATAGAGTGTGTAAATGCAGCACAGTCCACATTATGTCAGGATATCTTTAAAGGAAACAACAGGGGAGCTGGGATGCACCTTCAACAGACAAAGTCAAAATGTGTTTGATGTCTTCTTGCTGTAGAAACACATTTACTAACATTACTCGCACTTCTTTCTCTAATATCACTAAAAAAAACAAACAGACAAAAAAAACAAAACAATCCAGGTACCTGATTAGTGGAAAAGAAGCAATACTGACCACATAGTTTCTGTTAGGAACCTATGCTGTGTTATTGAGAGAGTTATTGGAAAAAAAAATCAAATTTATTATTAAGGGCAAAAATTACAAACTGAGTTCCAGGAATGAGTTGTCCCCCACTGACTTATCTCTGAGACTGATCTTAGAGTGACTGAATGCTGCCACTCTTCACAGAGTGTACAAGCTTGGCATGACATAATTCCTGATGCACTTTGTTTTGGCACTGAAGTCAAATGTTTCAAACAGGAAAAATGTACAGCAAAGAAATATTTAAAGTATTTAAAGTCAAACATTGGTTTATAAGTAGTGTTCAGTGTTCTTGATCCACCCCTCACTTGTCTGGCTTCTTCATCTTTTCCTACCAAGAAGCCAGACATTCTTCTCTATGTTTTTGAGTGGTGTTGATAAGTAGTTCCAAGTGGTTTCTGAAGGTCTTTCAAAGTGTTTCTTTGGATATCGGCAGATTTATTTTATTCATTTTCTGTCCCATTCTTCTACTTGATCATTTTCTAAATTTCTTTTTCTTCCTTTTCTGTTGTAGATTACATTATATATCCTCCTGGGAACCAGCCGGCACTTGTATCGCTTTATAAATAAAGTTTACTTACTTACTTTACTTACTTGTATTTATTAAATTTGTTTTTCAAGCCTCATACTTCTTTTCTCCTCCACTGGTCCATTTTTCTCTTTCTTAGTTCTTAAGGAAATCCTGCACACTATGCTGTGACAGTCTTCAGCTCTTTGGGAGTCAACGTGTGCACTTTCCTGCCAAACTGTATGAAACATTCTTCTGAAAATAGCTGGATACAAGGATGGCACTGGAACAAAGTGAAAATTTTGACTGATTTGTTTGCCGTGCAACTGTTAACAGGACGACAACTACAAGTTTTTAATGACTTTATGATTTGGCAGATTCTATCTTTACATTGGCTTTATGCTGGCTAAGAGTGCCTAAGCAGCCACGATTGGCCGTGCAACCAGTTACATACCACTTTAACCCATGATCACACCCACATCAAGTGCAACATTCGATTTTAGGTTTTTTGGGGGGGGTTTTTGGCTTTACATACTGCAGTTCTTGGTTAGTTCACACTATAGTTCTACTTTTAACTTTAGTTGCAATAGTGACACCAAAGCTGTAGGACTCATGAACATCATAAAGAGGCACAAACTGGCATTCATAGCAGAGTGTCTGTTGTGCTACAGCCAGGCTGACAGATGGTTTATTTCATATTCTTCACTTTAAGTTCAATAAATACAACACATATATAGTGCACATGCAGCAGGTGAAAAGCAGGGTTTATGCACACAGTGCTACTGCTCACTTTAGCACAAGTAAAAGGAATGCACCCCTGCTGCAGGAATCGTCGCTGACTTATCAATGAAGCATCTTCAGAGTGACAGAATGCTGCCGCTCAGGTCGTCACAGTGCTCGGCAGGTAAAACTTTTCATAATACGTGTAAGGGTTGGAAATCTGCCAAATCCCACTTTAACTGTGATGACACCGACATCTGATGATGATCTGAGATCTGTGATCTGAGATGCCTCCACCCATCCTATCCTGAGTGTGAACAAAGGTGAGGACTCACGTAAACAGAGCTGTCCTCACAGACAAATCTGTCCAGCTGCACCAGGATCGCCTTCTGAACAGCAGCCTTCATCAGAGCCAAGGTAAGATGAGCCACACTCTACTCCTTTGGTGGGAGGCTGGGACAGTCTTTGACTGTTGGCAGCAATATGACGGGAGATAAGTGGGGCTTAGTGGATCCTGCCAACTTCTTTTATCTTTTCACTTCTTTTTTAGATCGCCGCTGTCAGTGTGCCCCAGGGCGGGTGTGACTACAATGTAGCTTGCCATCACCAGTGTGTGAATGTGTGCGTGAATGGGAGGATGACTGAACGTGTAAAGCGCTTTGGGGTCCTTTGGGGTAAAAGCACTATACAAATACAGGCCATTTACCATTTGATCAGCCTCCCTCCGTTGTGTTTGGGCACCTGTCTCAATGCTCAGGTTGTGTGAGCTGCTGTGCTTCCTGGTTTCTGGGTCTGTTAGTTGTCCCTCAGCTCCTATGGTGCAGTGGCTGTTTCTGCTGCCAGGGTGGGTCTGAGATGAACTTTTTGGCCTCTGGTGAATCTGTTGATGTTTTTTGGTTCTCTTTTGGTTGTGCAATTTGGCTTCTTGATCTTAATCTTCATCGTGGGTCTCAGCTGTTTTTGGGTCTTTGGGTCAGTATGGCCTTATATCACCACCATAGCTGTTCAGGCATCAGGTAATTCTCACGACTGTGATCCCACCCTAAAAAAACAAACAAACAAATGAACACCCCCCCCCCCAAAAAAAAAACCAACCAACCAAACAAACAAACAAACAAAAAAACCAAAACCAAAGACAAACAAACAAACAAACAAAAAAACTGGCAAATTACAATCAGGAGCGCCATAAAGGCAATGCTCAGTTGCGTATCCCGTCCTTTTGGGAATATACAAACACAGCGCACAGTTTAAAAACGGCAACAGGAGACAATAAGATATTCGAACCACATTTGAAACTTGATCACAACTAAAGTTTGGTTCAGATTGGAAACTTTTTCTGAGAATTATTCCAGCATTCAGTCTGATATTGGTGGAACTCAGGGTATGAATGCTGCCACATTTTTGCCACTTCCATGGATTTTCTTACCCATCCCCATTTACACTACGTATGATACGGGAAATATTTGATATTACAGTCGGCAAATTCTAAATCTTTACTCCAGAGTCGCTTCAAAAACTCTTCATCTGTAGTGAGTGCATCCAAAGCCCTGCATCCTTTCTCTGTTGTGTAGGCTTCATGTCCACTTTTTACCTCAGTTGTCTTTGTTCGTGTTCCAGATTAACTGGTTTTTATATCAGTGATTTACTTGTTCACATTTGTTTACTTTGCAATCTTTGATCTTCCAATTCATGTGAATGCATGGGTGTCGATATTCTTTCCAGATAATTACACAAAATATTATAAGAAATATTTTAAGAAAGTTATAATCAGTGTGTTTCTGTGACATCACAAGCAACTATCTTCCATCTGATACCACCGAGCAGCTCAACCTGAGTTGACCTGCATGCTGATGATTTAGGAAACACGTACATCTTATGTGATGAATGTTACAGTAGACTTAAATAACACTGATGGTGATAATTTGCCATTCTGTCATTGCATGGCAACTGTATTGCTCTAAGAAACTGAAATTTTGCATCAGACACATGAATCAAAGTCACTGTAGTGATCTGGATTAAAAATGCTCAAACATTTTAAAGACATAAATGCTTAACTCCTCTGGCAATCTTTTATTGATGAGATTTTTACTGGTGTGTGTTGTGTTACTGCTGAACTTGAAGGAGGTGGCCCAGTTTTACAACACATCAGGCTTTAACTACCAAATGTTTTCATTTGCCGACTGATTTTTCATTGATTTTTTCATTTATAAAAAGTCTACTACTACTCTAAATTACTTAAATGACTGAAAGGTAAGACAGTAATAAATGTTGCTCACCTTAATCGGCTGCTGTAGAAGTGAACACTCGTACTTTGGCCTTCAACCTCTTTGTTCTTTTGTACCGTGATGAAGTGTCTTTATTTGAAGAGCAGCATCCATCTTTTAAGAACCGGGTGGATCTGCAGGACAGACAGATGAAGGATGGAGACGTGTCTTTGATTCTGAAGAATGTGACGATTAATGACACTGGAAAATACTAGTGTTGTGTCATCCACAGCCACAAGACGACCATCATTAAGAACACCTCTATCAGTATCATCAACCTGACAGTTGTTCCTCCAGGTGAGTGAGTAGAGTTGAGTGTGTGTGTGATCAGAGGTGAAGCTGCTTCCTGCTTGTTGATGTTTGTTTCTAAAGATGTTGTTGATGAGACTTTGTAGAAAGCAGCTGGTCTGAGTGATGTGATCAGAGTGCAGTAGATAATGTCTGACAGCAGTTTGAAGAGGAAATGGATTCTGTTCTGTTCTTCACTCATCACCTACCTGACAGCTGACACCTCACACCTGTTTCTCACCTGCAGGTCAGCCAGGAGGAGACACAGAGGATGGAGGGAAGAAGGATGGACCTGTTAGACTGATCGTTGGTCTCTCATCTTTTGCTCTGTTTCTTGTTGCTGTTGTTGGTTTTATGATCTACAGAAAACATAAACAACAACAGAGTCAGGATTTATACCAGCGTCCAGCTGAAATGCAACCTATTTGAAAACTTAAATGGCATTTTCCAGCTGGTCTGTGACTGTCGTCCTGCTGTTTCATTTATCAATGTTATCACTGAACATAGACAGCCATTGGATTTTTAGGTTATAACATCCAATACTGAAATAGTCTGCTCTGTGTTCCAACCTTAACTTTGGAGGTGCAAAGATTTAAAGTAATTAAATAGAAAAACATTGTCATAGCAAATGAGATATATGACAGTCTAAATTAATTAGATAATTAAATAGGAGAATTGCTTAAGACTTATGTATTATATTTCCTGAACTGACAGTTTTTTGCCCAAGTAATGCATTTGAGTTTAGATTTTTTTCATTACAAAGAGAATATCTGTGTTTACTGTAAACCTTGATAATAGATGATAACTTACAGTTTTTATATGAGCGTAGTGAGCTCCCAGGGCCGCGCAGGGGCGGGGTGAACCCGTGTGCTGGGACAATTGAATGGTTCAATTTGACTCTTTTTATGTTCATAGTGACAGTCGAGGTGGTGGTGAGCAGTGTTGGTCAAGTTACTTGAAAAAAGTAATCAGTAACTAATTACAGATTACTTCCCCCCCAAAAGTAAAAGAATTAAAGACTCAGTGGTCCTGTTGCTCTATTTTCACGTGTATAGCAGGTGGACGTTTGCCCTGGTGTAGGTGTGCTGCAGCGGACAGTGGACGAATCCATGAGTTTGTCAAAATTTCCCATTTTGTAGTAGTGCACTCGGTCCTTGCTTGGAAGTTTAGGGTTATTTTCAGTGTAAAAACAAGTTTTCTTCCCACGCACAATGGACGTTAATGTTTTTGTCACTTTTTATGGAATCAAACTCAAAGTAAGGTCAGTACTTCCACGCTTTAAACGCTGCACGCTCAAACTCTCTCCCGCACTCCATATATTATCTATTGTTGATCTGCACAAAGCTGTTTTCACGAACTCGCTTACGTCACTGTCATGAGACATTCTCGCCAAAAAATCAAGGTTTTAGTAATGCAGTAATGCATCGTGCTTACAGGAAAGTAACAGTAATCTAATTCCCTTTTTTGCGGTAGTAATCCCTTACTTTACTGAAAAAAGTAATCGGATTACAGTAATGTGTTACTCCCCATCTCTGGTGGTAAGACAGCGTAGCGGGAGTGTCTGTGCCCCACGTGTTTGTGCCGAAACCATACTGAACATTGTTGGTTAAATAAAAGTGCTGTCACCACACCCATGGACTTGTTTCTAATCCCCATTTTATTGTATTTTTTTCTAAATTAACATTCATTTCTTGACTTAAAACATTGCTTTCCAATTTGCTAGTTATTTTCTTCTTTGAAATTTGTGATTTATATATTTTTAAACCCCTTGTTGTTTGCAGTGGTGCTGGACAGAATGACTGAGCAGGTGAGGCAAGATGACACTGTGATCTGTGGTGACAGTTGGAAGCAGGTGGAAGAGAGCATGAAGAGGTGGAGATATGCTCTGGAGAGAAAAGGAGTGAATGGCAGTTGAATCAAGACAGAATAAATGTGTGTGGGAAGATGAACGTGCAAGGTCATGAAGGAGGATGGGTTTAAATTCCTGGGCAGGGGTCAAAGGGGATAGGGTGGGAAAGCTCAGGTTTACAAGATCGAAGGCGAGGCTGAGATGGTTTGGACATGTGCAGAGGGGGGATAGTGGACAATGGAAGTTGAAGATGGAGCTGCCAGAGAGGAGCAAAAGATCGGTGCCTGTATTGCCTTAAGAAAAATCACATGACCAAGGCAAATTCATTACAATTTCTGATGAATCAGGAGGAGAGGAGACTATCTTTGGTATTGGTTTGTTTATCCTTTACTACACAATGAAACTGCAGAGAAAACAACATTTTCTCCAATCTGGGGTCATCTGAGGTCCCAGTGGCAAAAAATTATTTTTTTCTAATGTTGCCATCGAGTGACACGCCAACACTGTATCAACACGGTAACGGGAATGTGACACTCCATCAGGTGTCATCTACCCATAACTAGAAGTCGAGCATGCAGAGGGTCAATGTGACTGTGGAGGATAACAGGTAGATGCTGAGATGTCAGATGATCTGTTGTGGTGACTCTTAAAGGGTGCAGCCAAAAGAAGAAGATTTTAATTTTGCTATTAAGTCTTTATTAACCTTGATGTACATGCAGCTCATGGCTGTCAGTATTCAAATCCACAACACCTTGTTCTTAAAAATCTGTTATTGGGCCAACAGTCAAACAGCCAACTGACAAATATATCAAAGTTGAACAAAACATTAAATGCTAAAGTGAATTCTCAACTATTTGCTTCAAATAATCAATGTTCATTAGCTCTAATATCATTGAAATAATTGTTGCTCTTTTCTTTTTTTTTTAATTTAAGTAATGCTGCTGTCTACGAATCAGCAAACACAAATGGAAGACACTGGAAATGGTAAAGTATATATTTTGAATTTCAAACAGCAGTTAGACATGCGGAGGCTTGTCTAATGAGGGATTTTAGGCTTTAGAGTATTTCGCTCATCACAGCATCCTTAAACCTGAGAAATATGCCTAATAATAAGGCTCCAGGTCCAGATGGATTTCCAGCAGAATTCTGAACACTTCTGCCCCATTATTCCACATTATGTTGCAGGAAATCAAGGAAAATATGATTTCAGCCAACATCAGTCTCCTGCTAAAGCCATGGAAAGATGATATTTCATCTCAGTTCTCTCAGTAACAGCCAGACACTTTTCGGGGTTATCTTGTATGGGGAAACTCACTACAAAAGAGATGATAACCATGTCTCCTACAGGTTAGAGCAGGTTTCATGGTCAGAAGAGCTGTTTATGTTGTTTGTTTCATGGATGCTTTACCTGCCGTTTTCCCAGTTAGACTGTGAAGAATAGACATACAGGCTGGATCTCTGCTATTTTTTTGCGGTCAAATGTGCTGGAGCTGCGTGGAGTTTTGGAAAATGGAAGATTTTTTCTTTTTTTTTTTAAACTTCTTAGCTTAGCACTGATGACAATGTTTCCCTCTTTGAGGTGCTTGCCAACATGTTCCCTCTCCACCATTCACAGCACACACAACACAGGACTTTGGACATCGATCTTTCGCCCACTTTCTCCAGCTGGAAAAAATAATCTTATTTAAATAATAATCTTATATGAATAAACTATATAATATATATATATATATATATATATATATATATATATATATATTATATTCATATTTATTTCATTTTGGAGAAAAAGAAAACATAGGTTATCAGATTTAAATATAATTTATTTAAAGGGTAAGGTAGCAAGAGTATTCTTTGGGATGAAATGTTATGAAATGAAATAAAAACATGAGATTTCATAGAATAATCCTTATAATTTGTATCAGTGCAACATTAATAAGCACTTAAAACACAAAACCTGCTTAATGCAAACTAGTCTGTGCTTTCACAGCAGTGGTAGGGAACCTTGCAGGTGAGGGACTTGAACATGTGTTTTCCATAACCACTGAAATGGCTGCTTAGATAGCTTTTATAATCCCTTTATGAGGTCATTTGAAGCTTATTTTGAACTTCCTTTAAAACACTGATTCTCACAACAGCCTCTCTTAGCTGTCCAGCATTTACGTGGAATCGTAACAGATGTGTTCAAACCAGGGGCGTTTTTAGCCCATTTCAAAATGAATCAAAGCATCCCCAAAGACTTCTTACTATTTTTTATACAATATTTCCTGTTTATCTGACATACTACTTTTTTTTTTTTTATCTGACATACTACTTTTTTTTTTATCTGACATACTACTAAAAATATAAAAACCATACAGTACTCTGTTGAGATCAATGTTCCCTCTAAGCTGCGCACGTGCGCAATTGCGCACTGTTGGCACGGTCTCTGCGCACAGAAAATCTGTGTTGCGCGTACAAAAAGAATTGTAACATGAATTGAAATTAAAGTAAATATGTGCCGACACTGGTAAAAATGGCGTTTTATAAAGAAAACGCTCAAAAGCACTCTCCGCCTGTGAGCAAAGACCCCAAAACCCCCTCACCCTTTCCCATTGGTCGAAAAATGTAACATGTCGACCAATCAAAACATCGCATTTAGTTATTAAGAAACGGGAAGAAGTTTTAGGAGTGACAGCGGTGCTTTGAGATGTGAGAGATTTGCGACGTTTAGCTCAAATCTTGTGTAGTTAGTGTGTAGTGTAGTCAATAGTTTTGTTGTGTGTGTCAGAACAATGAGGCGACTGCTGAATGTTACAGGTGTTACAGGAGTGATACATCTCCTGTTGTCAGGCCTGCAGGTATCAGGCTGTTGTTCTCCTTTATCTCATAGTGGACAGAAATTATTTTTGGAGTGGCACAAATAATTTGTGTGGCATCAAATTTGATGCAGAACAGCTGATTGTTCTGTAAATAGTTTGAAATGTTTATTTAAAAAAAACGTTTCAAAACACTTTGTTTTTTTGCAAAATTCAGTAACTATATAATTAATTGCACAGCATTGGTCATTATATACTGTATTTTGCAGACAGAGAGTTACAGGACTCTCTCCCAGACCACAGACTCATAATACAAGTCAGAGCTTTATAAAAAAAAGAAAAAAAGAAGAAAGTTGTGTTTTCAAAATTGGAGTTCAAGTTATTTTTACTTCCAATAGTGTTAACATACTACACAGGTCATGAAAACATTTTTTTTTTTTAATTTTCATTGTAAGTGGGACAAAACATTTAATTATAAGTTGTCTAACATAAATTTAAATGCTGTAATTTGATTATTTTAATAAACCATGTAACTTGGATGGATTCGATGCTGGCGTGACCACAGTGCACACGTCTACTGTCGCTCACAGTGGTCCAAGGTATCACTCAGGGAGTTTGTGTGTTCGCTCAGACACATGAAAAATTAGAGGGAACATTGGTTGAGATGTAGTATTTTAAAAACTAAAGTATAGATATGCCCCTCCCCCCTCCAAAAAACGTTTCGTTCCAGCTCGCCCCTTCTCCGGCTCTAGTGCCCTTTCTGCTAGAGCGATGTTGGAGACATGTTGGATACCCCTACTCTGTAGTAAAATCAGCGACATTCAACCGTCCTGTTGCTACCACTGTCCTGTTTGAAATGGGATGAGAGAAGCTGCTTATTTTGTCATATGTGCCGATATTAAAGCCAAGGTACTAACTAACTGACTGGATGCCCATTAACCTTATAACTCCTGTTGTTTGTGTGTGTGTGTGCGTGTGTGTGTGTGTGTGTGTGTCTGTGTGTGTGTGTGTGTGTGTGTGCGTGTGTGTGTGTGTGTGTGTACAGAGAGACAGCGAGGTTCATAATGGATATGAGGAAGTTTTTTTTTAAAAAATAGGAGCCACATTCAGGTAAAAGTGTAAGATCAAATGATCCATCAATCAAGAATAACGTTGGCTCAGTGTTTCAATATTTATAGCTTTTATTAGATGTTCATATAGTTCGGTTATTTGCCTTTTGGTTGAAAGTACACTGAGAGAGGACTTTTTATTACTGATCTTAATGGTATTTTTTCATGTTAATGTATTTTCATCTAATTGAATACAATCTATTTGTGTATGATTGTCAATCCAAAGAGGAAGACAGGATAGAGGGGAACGTGAGGAGAAAGTACAAGGTCAGGAAGAACCAGGTAAGAAAACAGACAGGGAAGAGTGACAGGCAAAACATAAACTGTTAAACTGACAAAGAGGAAAAAACTGATTTTACTCACACAATCTGGAAGTTGTGTTCTCCCTATATTAAAGCTGCTATACAGAATCTGCAAAACAACCTGGCTTGAAACATTTTTGACCCTCTTTAACAACAGCACCCCCAAAGCTCTGATCCTAGAATCGCTCCTGGTTCAAACTAACAGAGAATTGAAGTTTGTAGTCATGTTGTACATTTTATGAATTTAACTTAGAGCTTAAAAATGGCTTATGGGTCTTCCAGAGAAAGATTACCTCTAGGATTTCTTAGCAGTGCACAACTCAGCAAAAGCAAAGACATAATCTAAAAACATCTGTTATGATTAATCTTACTGGGATACTGTGGAGGGAAAAATGGGGCCAGCTAAATAACCCGAAATAACTGGTTTGTTACACACAGGCTTGTTTAGGCTTTGAATTATGTAAACACTGTGAAGCCTCAGTATGACAACAGTTAACTTTTACTTTTTTATTGATGGAATAAGATCACATTCACTTTTATCACCAGTTTATAGAGATAGTGAGCATTTAGCTGTGGCAAACTCAGCTGCTCCCATTAGAGCATTCAGCTCCAATTCTAGTGATGTTCAGAGAGGAGCTCAAGTTCGCTCCTCCTACAGAGATGTCCAATTGTCTGTGTAGACCTGGGGCAAGTCTTGACAAAAAGAAACAGACAGACCAGTATTTCTTCTAATAAATGTACCTTCAGAATGCCATAGTGTCATAAGAATATTGTTTTCCCTTTATATGCATGGATTTGTACAAAAAATGCTACATGCTTTAAAAATGTGTATTTGTAGCTCTTATAGTCCTGCTAAAACTGTTTAAGGGGAAATAGTAAAGTATTTAGTAGCAGTTTAATGTCTTGAAGTAAAAAAACAGTTTCCCCCTGCTGGTGGGATAAAAATGTAAATGAACACAACTTTGAGGGTGTTGGCTTTCTCAGCAGACAACAGAGAGCACAGCCTGAAGCAGGGGTAGGGAACTCCAGGCCTCGAGAGCCGGTGTCCTGCAGGTTTTAGATGTGTCCTTGATCAAACACAGCTGATTTAAATGTCTAAATTAGCTCCTAAACATGTCTTGAAGTTCTCCAGAGGCCTGGTAATGAACTAATCATTTGATTCAGGTGTGGTGACCCAGGGTGAGATCTAAAACCTGCAGGACACCGGCTCTCGAGGATTAACGTTCCCTACCCTGGCCTAAAGGCACTTCACTTCACACTTGGCTGTATCATCAAAGGTGTGTCTGCTGACTCACCCAACAGCGACAGTTAGAGCCATCTGAGAAACACCTGCCTTTTTGCATTAATAGAGGAGTAGGAACAGACAGGAGACAAAGCTCTGGAGTAGACGAGACACATTTGTCATCTATTACTCTGTTAAACACTAACTGGACTCTCCACACTTGGATGCAGGAAAAATCAGTCTTATTTTTTTTTTCTAAAGATGTGGAAATTTTTAATATTCACCATCTGCCTAACCCAGGTAACTGCTTGTAGTTTGGTTTTACAGCACTCCTGCATCACCAATATGTGTTTCATTTCTGTCACTTCTGTCATTCCTCATTGCCATAGCCAACATTTTAATGCCCAGAAGCATTAAAACATTTAAACGTGACAAGTCAGTTTGAAACTCACTTTCACCTCCAGATCCTGTCCTGTGTGGAGTCGTGCTTTCTCCAGAGATCTCTCTACGTAAATTCACCTGGAAGATTTCGACCTGGACAGCATGTAGCAAAAGGTGCTGCTCTGCTTACTTGTTTTTTTTACATTTCTTTTCCTTGAGAAAGTATGGTAGCCTGACCGTCTTGTGTTTTATGGCTCTTTTTAACTTTCCTTTCTCGCTTTTCAGTTGAAACCATCGGCTGTGATGCAAAATCAACGCGGTTAACTGTGAAGGACCCGAGTTTCAAAATAAAATCTAACGGGGAAGTCGTAGCTTTAACGTATGTCTTAGTGGGAGAAAGAGGACGGACATTTTCTGTGTGTGCTAAGGACAATAGTGGACGGGAAAGTAAGATGGAAGTTCACCTTGTCCGCAATACGATGCCAAACAGACATGTAAGGCAACTGCATATTGTGAGTCTTTTGTAGAGATCAGAAGGAACAGTGCATTTTTTTTTTCTAACATATCCGAACTTTTTGGAATGTCACAGCAACGAGGCCGAGGCTTCCTGAACCGCTCTAAAAGACGGAGCCGTCCGACATTGAATATAGTGGAGAATTATGAAGGGAAATTTCCAAAAAAGCTTGCAAGGGTAAATTGAATGTATAATTCATATCATTAAAAATCGCTACGCTATAAAAATATTTATTGTCAATACATATTGTCTCCCCAAAAGATTTGATAATCCGAGCTACAGCATGTAGGATTGTAAACTGCGTACACTTTTAATCTATTTCATGACACTGTGAGCTGAAAGAACCCACAGCAGACTGCTTCATGATAAAGAATTTAAGAATAACTGAATCCTTTTTTTGGTTTTCTCTTCCTTAGTATGTATGATCTTATTTGGTTTGCGATGTAGATAGTGGCAGACGCTGCAGAATACCGTGATGTGTACTATACTATTGAAGGAGAAGGAGTCGGTACGTATGCAACTGGAGTGTTCAGTCTGGACAGAGACACGGGGTATCTGTTCTTGCTCAAAGCAGTGGATCGTGAGGAGTTCCCAGAATATGATGTGAGTGTGAAGATAACACTGATTTAGAAGATTTGTAAAGAGTTCCAATAATGTTCAGCCATCAGTCTTAAGGAGTGATTTATCAATCATTCAAATAGTTACACAATATTGGATCCTCTACTGAGCACTTTTGTTTATTTCTTTTTTCATTCAAACCTGGAACTGGCACAGTTCACATATGGAGTCTTGTTATGTTCCTGCCTCTGCTTTCTATACATGTGTGCATTAACCTAGTCAAATGTGTGGTTTTTTTCCCTCTATAGTTTGGATTGTGTGCTTTTGACAAGCATACTAATGTGGAGCTCGGGTATTTTCCCCTGACAGTAATTGTAGATGATGTCAATGACAATGCTCCGGAGTTCGTAGGTACTTTACAGTTTACAGTTCCTGAGCACTGTAGTGCAGGTGAGAGAGACTAAATACAGTAATAGATGATTCTGTTGTATTTGACTTTCAGTGCAGTTGCTCTAAATGATTATGGGTTACAATACAGGGACTGTGGTGGGAGTGGTGAGTGCAACTGACAGAGACGATATTTACACCGACCATGCGGAGATTAAATATACACTCATATCTGGATCAGACATGTTTACCATTCATCCAGAAACAGGTGTCATCACAACAACAACCAAAAACCCTAGACAGAGAGGTGAGCACTGCCTCTGCATCACTGATACCTGTGAACTTTATGTAATTGAAAATAGCATTGAAATGGATGACACATATTTTCTTAAAATACTTTGTAACATTTTTTCTTTAAGTTAAAAGAAAACCATGTGGTGACTGTAAAAATCCAGGATATGAATGGTGCACCAAATAGTCTGTTTGCCACATCAACAGCAACAATTGCTCTGAGTGATATTAATGACAATCCACCAACCTTCATGACATCATCTGTAAGTGTTTGAAAGAACCGTCAGTATGTAATTTAGCTGAATAACTGAAGTAATTTTCATTGATTTTGGTGTCCTTTTTCTACTTATTTCATTAAAACATTATTTTTTTACTAACATAAACAACAAATGAAGAACACCCCCATGCTTTTTTCTTGTAGTATAATGTCACTGTGGAAGAAAATGAAAGTGAAAAACTTTTACTTCGAATTCCTGTTCAAGATAAAGATTTGATAAACACATCAAACTGGATGTCAAAGTTTGTCATTACTAAAGGAAATGAAAATGGAAATTTCAGGATAGTTTCTGACCCCCAAACAAACGAAGGGCTTTTGTACATCTCAAAGGTGAGACTGGCTTCTTATTAAATTTATTATTATCATTTAGTAATGTTGGTGTAAGCATTTTGCATGGATCTCATGTAATGCTAAATCAGCCTATATAAAACTGATTTATATTCATAAACTTTAAAATGTCTTTCCAGCCATTACATTATGAGAAGACCAACGATGTCCAGCTTCAGATCACTGCACAAAATGTAGAATCACTGAATGGCAGCAGTGCCACGTGGCAGTCCATCCCTGTGAATGTCATTGTCGAAAAAGTGGATGCAGTCAGGGCTGGACTGGGACAAAAGATCAGCCCGGGCATTTTGACTCGAGACCCTCCAACCAGGTATTATAGGAAAAGCCATAAAGCCTGTGAACAAACGCTGTTGTGACAGTGATGCAAACTGTCTCGTTGGTATAAATGCAGGATTTCTATACATTTTACATCAGATAAAAACTTTGGTTGTAAGATTCAGATAATTATTTAATAGAGATTAACAGACCACGTGATTTTCGCGCATTGCAATGTGGGTGCGCTAGCATTTCCAGCACCGGCAATCAATAATTCTGCGGTAAAAACCATATCAAAACAACATACTGGAAAACAGTTATTCATCACACTTGATTGCTTCAATACAACACTTGGGCACATATATGCAGGACTTTTCGTGGCTGTTTTGTTATATCTCTCTCTTAATCGATCAAATCTTGCTGTGGTCGCAGCTTTAAACTTTAAACTCGGTATGACCCAGGTTGATAGAAGGTGCCCAGTCTGGATCGCATTCCAGCATTTTGTAGGCTGGTTTTCCTACAAAACACAAACATTAGCCCGCAAAGCCACCGTGAACAAAGCAGCATAGCACAATGAATTCAATTCAAATCAGTATAAGACTTATTTGTAACCTACATTAACAATTATGTTATGATAAATTATGTAATAACTAAAACAGAAGACTTATTTTTGTGGAAATTGTTGGAGCAGACTAACATGTGAGCTGGAGTGTTCTGAGATGTTATATTTGGTCTTCGAATTGCTGCAATCCAGGCCATCCGCCGGATCTTTGTTACTTCGGAAACATGGCTTGAACAATTTCTCTTCCACGACGTAATCCGATAAAAACCATTCTTTTTACCTGTCGGCTTCCCGTGGCTGTCATGTGACCGGCTATTGCAGTTAGTAATACAACAGCTCCATTGTTTTTCTTTTTATTGCTGTGTGACTGTTTTCATGTGAAAGCCTGGGTGCACTAGTACTGCTTACCACTCGTACCTACATTTCTTTGCAGTTTTACCCCGGAAATTACGTCACATTTTCAATCTCTATAGAAGCTAGACATTTTAAATGAGAATAAGAAAGAAAGGTATTTCTTTGTGCCCCCCTTTCCATGTTAATGCCCCACCTGGCCCCCTGGCAAAACTTTGCTAGATCCGACCCTGCACAGTTACCAGCTGTCAGCTACGTAAAAAAGGATCCTGCAAACAAACATCAGCAAACATCAGCTGATACTAGAAATTAATATTAAATAAATTCTAACAAGAGCTGATCGAGCTTAAAAGTGCTGCTGTTGTTTAGCGACATCCACCGGTTTCCTCTATCTAGTGCTAGGTGGGAGATAAACAAACAAGAGAGAAAAGCCAATCAGCTGATCATTGATCAATTTCATGATTGAAGTAGCAACAGGAGAGGGAGGGGGAGAGAAGAAGAAACAGCTGTGCAGCGTAAAGACGCAGAATAACTCCAGCTTTGTGTCTTTTTTTCATCCTAGCTGAAGTACAGGACAAACTGTGTTCCTTTTCAGCTCAATACGAAACGCATAATATTTTGAATGCGGGACAATTCCGTTTTTTACGGGTCAGTTGGCAACTCTAATAACTAACCTTTAAAATAAAATAAAGTTCACTATCAGTAACATCATATCAGCCCAGCTGTATAGAAACTCCGTCATGCTAGCTAGTACGCCGTACGAGTTATTGTAACCAACTGTAAAAACTCAGCACAACGAAAATAAACTCCACCTAAACTTGGTTTATATCTGACCCAGATAGACTGCAGGTCACAACTTCTTACCTGAAGTTCAGTTCACCTGACACTCAGACCAGCGGCCGCCTCGGGTCTCTCCTCCTCCTGCCTCCCCTTCCCTTGTCCACCTGCTGGGCTCTGTGGAAGCTCCGCCATAGTCACCACCAAACACAGTTATTTTTACAAATCGGCCAGCATTTGGAGAATTCACCACTTTTCCTTGATTATACCAATATCCAAAAAAAAAGAAAAAGAAAATACAATAAATAAAAATAAACCATCGGCCCATAAAAACAAAAAAATCAACATCGACCTATGCCCGATGGCTAGTCCATCTATGTGCAACCGAGGACAAGGGATGAGTAAACGGGGCAAAGAAATAAATTGATAATTCATTTATTACATTAATTAGACAACAAATTCCCAGTTATTTCCAGACAGGACTGGAAATATCCTGCTGATATCTCAGCTGCGCATGAGACTTACCACACAAATGGTACGAAAAATAACACAACACTGCAAACCGTTACACCCCGTTTAGCGACACTGCAATCAATTTATCTGTGGCACGCACTGCAAACAATTTGGGTCTCAGCACAGCTGGGAAGCAACACTATGCATGACCTGTAATCTGGGATATAAAGGGAAGTGGCACAAACAAATAAACAAAAAACAAAGAAGGAGGTTAGTCCGCCCTTACACGACTCACTCCCAATATATAACCGTCTTTACCGCTGGACGGACTAACCAAAACAAAATTACAAATCAATCAAAAGAACGAAATAAGGAGAGCAAAGACAGCACCGATGAAAAACACAAACAACATTTTTGATTAAAATATTACCCAATAAAATATTAATTTTATGAAACCAATCAAAATCACAAAGCTAAAAAAACACTCAATATACCTACAATATTGATCAGTTTCCCTGCACGCAGTCGATCTAGGGCTTGATCAATTCTTCTATTAAAACTCGTGGTCACACTAAAAAAGTCCATCGACACAGATTAAAAATGGGCACCTACAATAACAAATGATCCAAACAAAATGGCAAAAGTCTCTTACCGACAGTATACCTACTCCCACCGAGTGAATAAAATCACCTCTGTTTTTTCCACAGAAGAGCGCTGACTTCACCCCACACACCCACTACCTGTTCACAGCTCTTCAGCCAATCATCTGGCAGAGAGCAACAAACTGCCAGGTGACACTTTTTACATATGGATGCAGGGTAAGATGGGTTGTGGTTGCTTCCTGGACGATTTGAAAATGACTGATTCACCTTTTCCTGCAGGTCTGTGTCCTTCGGACTACTGGGAATTATGACTATACTGTGTCCCGTGGTCCTCCTCCTACTGCTCTGTGAGTCTCCCACTGTGATTAAGTTGTAAGGGTTAGATGGGGGTTCTCTTGTAGTTTGCACATTGCATATTTGGAAGTGAACAATGCTACATACAATAGTGTAGGTATACCACACATAAAAGCACTCTGTGAGCTCTGATTTTGAATATGCCTTCTTTGTTGCAGTCCTGCTCCTTGTATTTTTCTGTCTAAAAAAGAGAGAGAAATTGCAGCTTAATGACTCTGGAGACACTGGAAGGATCCCACTCAAATCTAACACAGAGGCCCCAGAGGACAGCATGGTAAGGATAGTAATGTGTAACCAATGTTTCAGTTTCCAGTTCTTCTAAAAGAAAAAACCCCACACATTTACTTCTTTTTTTGCTAGCCCCCCCTTTGTTTTACAAGAAAAATATTTAGGTTTTCAAACATAAAAAACTGTGGGATACTGATTGTTCATGATTTGGACAAACATATTATTTATTAGTTTTTGATACATTCAAATGTCTTGTGGCAGACTTTTGCATAAAAAGTCAAAAATAAAATAGAACTTTCTTTTTCTGCAGTTAAATAAATGTAAATTTAATGAGTAACAAGTTTTTGTAAAATATATTATTTCTCTGTCTTGTTGGTGATCTGTTTGCTCGATGTGTAATATATGACCATCAGTCATGTCCTGAGCATCTTTGAAAGTGTTGTATGCTTCCTCCTATTATCCAGGCTTGGGAGTAATAACAGGTAATAATAAACTACCTGTGTCTTCCAAACGGGAACAGAAGAGGATGGGCAGTATTCAGGGGACGTGGCTCTGTAGCTGACTCAGAGGTCACGGTCTGAATGCTTGGCTTGTTACCGGGGTAACAATGTAAAAAAAGAACAATCAGGTGGTGCAGGTGTGTATCTGCTATTGCTCCTTGTTGCTTTATTTCGTTGTTGTTAATGTTGTGTTTTTTGGGTTTTTTAAGCGAAAGTGGGTTGCACTAAGAAATATGTAAATGCAATTTTTTGGAGCTTTGTACCTCAGTAATCAATGTCTGAAAAAGTTCTTTATTTTTGGAGGATTAATTTTCATTAAAACAAATGCATAATGAAACAAAATAACAATTACCTAATATTTCAAAATTAGCATTGTTGATTTACTTCTGCAGAATTTCCAAATGGCACAGAAATTGTGTGTAACCATGTTTTAGTTCAACTCGCTGACTGTGAGACGGGTGCAGTTTGAGCTCACTGTAAGTCAGGTTGTTGAAACATTTCCAACAGTAGTCGTGTTACAATCTGCACGAGGGCAGAACTGGAGCGCTAACGTGTTACTGCCTGGAACTAAATACAACTGGCTGCACAGGAAAAACCCAATGAAAAGACAGTTTAGACCCTACATGTATTTTGCATTGTTAAGTTGTTATTAGACATTAACATTAAGGAGTTGTGTTTAATTTTTGCTGCTGTAGCAGTTACTTGTGGTTTTTTAACATTTAAAGGAACGTGATTATTAAACAGCATACCCAGCAAACATACAATAAGCATACATGTACCCATACAACTAAAAGCAGTACTGTTTGTACTTTTAGTCTTACTGTTTATTTGTTTAAGTTTTTGTCCAATATCTGTAATTAAAAACACAAAACAAATGTCCTCATTTATGGCTGTACTGTATATAAAGGTCAGATCCAAAATGGTTGTTTATTGTGTTCAGGTTTTGTCTCTATTGTTTCACAGGGTGGAGCCCACATGCACATAATACAATATTTGCAGTGTTCCAACTTCTCAACTCCTTGGCTTATAATTACTTCAGTCCTCTGCAGATCTAATTGGTGCACTGGTGTTATTACTGACAAACAGCCCTGACCCACTGAGGTATAGAATCCACTGGACTTCTGAAGGTGTGCTGAGATCTGAAGAATTTAAAGGCCAAGTCAACACCTCAAATTTGTTAGCCTCCTCCTCACAGAAAATGTGATGCACCGTGCATTTTGACACCTTTCTATCAGAACCAGCATCAGTCTCTTTGGCAATTTGAGCCACAGTCGCTTTTCTGTTTGATGGAACCACACAGACCACCCTTCACTCCCTGCGTGCATTAGTCCCTGGTTCACCACTGTTCCTTACTCACGTTCATGTCACAAGCAGAAATCATCATCAGAGACTCATTAGACCAGGACATGTATTTCCCGTCTTCTGTTCTTAGCTGACAGGAGTGAAACTCGTGTGGTCTTCTGGTTGTTTGAGTGCCTTTTGCATTCTGGCCATTTTCCTCTGTCGTCTGACACGTCTGGCATTTTTTACTTTAACTGGATATTTTCCTCTTTCCAGAACATTCACTTTAGGCAATAATGGGTGGGGAAAAAGTGAAGACATTACACATATTTACATGTAAGATGAAAAGTTAGATGCAGGAACTTTGCAGCTTGTCTGTCTAAATTAGTACGAGTACAATGAGACTCATGAAAGAGGTGCAGATTAAAGAATTGTTGTTGGAGGTAAAAAACACACAGATCCACATCTATTTATGTTAGAGCGCCCTCTAGTGGATGATGGCATGTTGTGACACTGGATTTAAATCAGTGTAACAAAAATCAATTCTCTGTTCTGTGGAAATTTGACAGGTTTAAACTCTGTTATTTTAAAGTGCATAATATGAAGTGGAATATCTGAGAAAATAAATTGGTAATCTGGAAAAGGACTAAAGTTTGAGGAAAACCTGATCTTAAATGTTAGGAAGTGAAAGCTGGTGAGTTGAAGGCGGTGCAGGAATGCAGTAATGAATCTGATCTCAACATGAAAACCCTTTAACTGTGAAACTGTTTCATGGTTCTGATTTTTTTGCTGAGTAATTGTCTCTCTGACTCTGAATATAGTTTCCTGATCATTTTGACAGTTATTTCTACACTCTGTACAGAAGGTGTCTGGAGGATTTTCACATGACAAGCTGCTTATTAGAGCACATCAAAGTTGTTGACTACATATTTAGGTTTCAGGTGACCAATAACAATAAAGTTCTGTCTCTCTCCATATTCATTTAGTAGCAGTCAGTTTTGGCACCTTTGACAATGACTTAAAGAAAGCATGTTTCTAAAAGAGTTTGTAGTTTTTTACAGACATAAACAGAAAGATGCCAAAGAACAAACGATGCAACGAGCAATGATGCACAGACATTAAGTAGATAAACTTTCACAGCCTGAATCATGAATGAGCTGCAGAAATGCATCAAACAGAAGTGTCAACACCAACTCTTTTATTTCTTTGTTTGTGTGGACAGAGAGTTGAGAGGAGGATCAGAGGAAGTGTAGCTGAGACATAATGACCAGAATGAGATGTAATGAACTTCCTCAAAAATACATTTTATTTATTTTTTTTATTTTTATTATTATTATTATTATTATTATTATTATTATTATTATCAATCTTTGCAATTCAAAGCTTTCACAAGTCACTGATGTAGTGGGGCATTAATCAGCAGGACACCATCATGTAGTTGTACTTTCAGATATTATGGAAACATTTATTTTCTATGAATATATATTTTGTAACTGATTTATCTTAGTGGGTATTTAAATATTAAAAGTGATTATCTGTTTAATTCATTTTTGAGTACGCAGTACTTTTCTTCATATTTGTTTCGGTGGCTGTTTATTTATTGATAATAATTTTATATCTTGTAAACCAGACTGGCATAGACGCCACACTGGATTATTATTTTTATGGATTTTACAAACATGCAGGGATAGTGAAGGTGACACAGATGAAAACATCAGTCTGGCATCAGTTTGCTGCTCTTACACTGTGACTGTCACTACTGATTCCCTGACATAGGATAAAAATTGGCTGTACCGTCCCATTCTTGCAAGTGAAGCCTCACACATGGATTCTTTTTAATGACCAGCAGTGGTGACTGTGAGTCACCACTGCTGGTCTTCTGCTACTCCTGAGGTTTCATAGCAGATGATAGTGATGGCCAAATGAACCTTTCTGAAGCATTCAACCTCGTTTCTAAAAACGGTTCATTACTCGAAGCTTTAAAACACAGTCCTGTCTGGTGACATCTGGTGGCCAAAAATACAAAGAGCAGCTCGAATCTACAAAATAAAACAAGTGCTTCATTATGATATCCTTGATTAAAAAAAAAAAAAAAAAAAAACCTAAAGATAAATAAAAGAAATATACTTGCCTACATATGCTATTCTACATGCTTTTAAACCATTTAAAATTACAATTCATAGTTTTATATGTGAATTATATCATGTTAATTTACTATTAAACAAATGACTAAGTATTTTAGGCTTTCGTTTACTTCAGCCATATTCCATATAAATCAGCTTTCAAAATAAAAATAGCTTCAAATACAGTCATGGCAATAAAAGAATATGACTTTAAGGACTTCACAACATTACTTCAGTTATAGTACACCAACATCTCTTAGATGAGATAAGATGAGCTGAGATAGCCTTTATTTGTCAGTTGCAGTTGCCCACAACCGAGATGACAGACCTTGCCAACCGTACAATACACAAACAGGCTAGGTAGCAAGGGAAAAATAACATTGGAATGTGTGACAGAAAATGATAATACAGCAATGCACAGATATCAACAACCAACATAGGAGAGTATTCCAGTGTGTACAGCTGATCTGGGTCCGCTGCAATCTTCGATTGCGCCTCCAGCTGATCCGGTGTCCACATCAGATGGGAGGTAAGCATTGGATCCGGGGTAGGGTGAGGTAGGGTGATAGTGAGGGCGTATCAGTGTACGTGTTTCGTGCGTGTGCATGTGGAGGGGGGATAAGTGACTGCTTATCAGTGTATATGTATTTGTGTGCAAATCCATAGTTCAGCTGAGACAGTGTCCTTTTTGTCTATAAAACTACTCATCTAAAATAACCACAAAGTAAAAGATCTCTCAGCAAAATGATGCAACATTTTAGGCACATTATTGCCCCAATCTAGTCAGTGAGCTGGGATTTTATATTCTAAACATGAACTACTGTTACAGCAACAGAAATTGACTACTGGTGTCCCACACAACAACTCAATGTCCACTATGTGAAGCAGCCAAACACATGCCTGCTCCTCTCATTAACTGAGACAAACTGCTGGTATATTTGTTTTACATTTCGTTAGCTTCATAGCATAATTGCCTAAGTCATGTTTTTGTGTTAGGCACTTAGGCACTTATGCTATGAAGCTAACGATTTGTACTGTCCAGTCTCTCTTGGTGGACATGGCAACACGTCATTCATGGTTACATACAATTTTAGACTGATGTGGGCCAAAGCCTAGCACATACTTGCCAACCTTGAGACGTCAGATAGGGAGGCGCACTGAAATTTGGGATTCTCCCGGAAGAACCTGGAGGTTGAGATGTATGTCCTAGCATAGCTTGTAACGTTATTATGACAGACACATTTCATGAGTGAACTTGACTTTAAGTGACTTACAGGTTTCTTTGAAAAATGCTTTCTTATATCCAGGTTCTTCCTTTTTGCTGCCATCCTCCTCCTCCTTGCAGGTTCTCGCAGCGCAGGCTTGCCGCTGCTAATTAGCAACTTTCATGTAGCTTTGTTTAGTTTTAAAACCGGCTCTATGGCAAAAGAGCGAATGAAACATATGAGCCAACTATGCTGTTGCACTTCATTTAACAAGCTGGTTCAAGTTTTGGCGGATTAGAACGTAGTCCACTTCCACCAGATCTACAAACTCTTTCTTAACTTTTAAATCACGCCTTAAAACCCATGTTTTAAAAATTGCATACCCGTCATCATGATCATAGCCTTTTGTTTTTTTTCTTTTTACCTTGGTTAACTTTTATGCTTTCTAACTTGCATTCTTTTATTTTTACGTTTCTATTTTGTTCTACTTATTTAAGGTGACCTTCAGTGTCTTTCAAGGCACCTGTAAATAAAATTTATTATTATTATTATTATTATTAGTCACTGCTGAGCCAGTTTTTACAGGATGCAGAGACCTGCGTAGCCTAAAGCAGGTCAAAGTTTTTTCTTGTAAACCAGGTTAACAAGGAAATGCAGGTGCATTTACTTATTGGTGGCTGTTTGGTACAGAGGTATCTTTAGTTTTAGATTTTTAACTTAATGTATTTCATCTTTTTGGTTTTTAGTTTTTAAACCTTTGACTTTTATTTAACTTTTTACTTGAAATCAATCATTTGAACCGATTAAAAGGCAACAGGATAAATTAACCTTACACAGTTTAGTTAACCTGTCCCTGGATAATTTTCAGAGATCCTACAGAACAACAGTAAGTCTTTAAAATTATGTCTTTCAGTCTTTTAGCTAATCCGACAGGTTGACTGAAGTCTGTGAGCTTGAGTGGATTAACAGATCTTTAATGTTAATCCATCTGAAGCAGGATTAAAGCTTCACTTTACCGGTTAAAGATGAATGTCATGTGTAGTTAGTGTGAAGCATTTGATTTACTGTTGGCTGGTTTCATCTATGAAAACACATCATAAGAAATGAATTTGCGTTTTATCATCTGGCGCGATCGTGGCCCAGGAGTTGGAAGTTCACCTTGTAATCGGAAGGTTGCCAGTTTGAGCCCTGGCTTGGACGGTTGTTGGGTCCTTGGGCAAGACACTTCACCCATTACCTACTGGTGGTGGTGAGAGCACCCGGTGGCGCCAGTGTCCAGCAGCCTTGCTGTTAGATTTGTGTTGTCGATTGTGATATGTGCTTAGAAATATCTACTCATATATGCTTAGAGTTTTATAATCAATGTCATGTCGTCTATATCTGTTTTAATCATGTGACCTCAACAAAAGATCAGTGTTATGCGGGAGCGGACGAGAACAACTGGGGTCAAGTGAAGGAACGGCGTTTGTCCAGTTGGTCTCCCTCGTATATGTGAATCATAAAGTGAGCACAATAATTTAATAATTTTAAATTATTGTGCTATCTACTGTACAATATAAAGCGCCTTGAGGCGACTTTTGTTGTGATTTGGCGCTATATAAATAAAATTGAATTGAATTGAATTGAATTAAAGAGCTCTACTTGGTGTTCAATGCTTTTTGCTCTGTAACTGAATTGTCTTGAACGTTCCAGCGAATAGGTTTGGGGTACAAACCTTTCACTCGCCTCTGTCAGTGCACCCCAGGGTACCAAAAGCTATCAGACTTTATCTGACACAATCTAAAAAAGAAAATCACATCAGTCACAAACAGGAAATGTACTCAGTTACTCTCCTGTACTCTGATTACAGTCACGTATGTTTTCTCTGTTTCTGCTGCTTCTTTGTCCTCACTGTAAGCAGATGTACTGAGAGACTCCTGCACTGATGTTTCATAGGAAAGTCCAAACAGCCTCACTGGTTCTCCACAAAGAAGAAGGTTTTGCTCTCTGTGGCTCCAACACAACTTAAAGACAATCAAAGGTGGACAAAGTTCTCCAGAAGAGCTGTGGTTTTATGGAGGCTACAGCTAAATGCTGCCTCCTCCATAGTACTATATACATTTTATACAGTGACGTCATGTTGAAGTTCTTTGGCTGATAATTGTAGCCAAAGGTTATGTTTGTGTTGTTCTGTGGAGATCATTCGAGAACTGCACCTGTCCTGCTCTTTAAAGATGACACACGTTCTGATCCTCCTATGGTCCATCCTACCAAACATCACTCTAATGTGACTTCTTTAAGAGATACAGAAGTGTTAGGTTTAAGCCACTATATTACAGACAAATAGTTCAGCTTTATTTATTCCTTAAATTGAATCTCATGTAGTCAGATTTGAAACTCATTTTCTGTTATTCTATCATAGATATTACGAACCTGACATTTATGACAATCAACGTGTTGGATCAGGAGACCTGGACAACATGAAAAAATCTGCTGTAACTGCGTTGGCTTTGCTGTTTGTCGGCGTCTTCACATTTGTCACTGCAGGTGAGATTTATAAACTGAAGCATGTTCTTATGAAGAAAAATAAACCATTTCTGCCTCGTTTACACATCACTTGCCAAAATATTATTTTCATATTTCATATTAAGTGTGTGTGAAGGCATCATGAGGTCTAGTAGCATCAGTGTGGTTGATCAGCAGTGGAGCTTTTACCACAGAGACAAAGATGTCTGTGTCAGTGTGATGTAGTTTCAGGGGTCAGTATACAGCTACAAAGCTTTTTCTTCACAGTATCAATTTAACCTGTGCAGTTGCATGTAAAATAACAATTGTATTTTTTCGTAGATAGTGTCATAGAAAGCTCTGCATTAAACCTCTGAGGGACCCAGGGGGGAATCCCAGTTACCTCTCAGCCTGTGCCCCAAAAGAATAGAATAGAATAGAAAAAAAGAGCCTTTAAAGTAAAGGAAAACAAAATTTAAAAGGGAGACACGGGTGGTCCTATAAACATAAGCAACCAAAGTTTGTATATACAGGTAACACTGTACAGAATATGTAAAGCAAAATTTTTTAAAAAGTGTTCGCAAATATGTATAAAATCTATATATTAAACTATAAAAACCAAAATTTACAGTAAACAAACAAGCTGGTGAGTAAGATGACCAAAACAATGTTAAACTGTGTTACAGAGTCTGACAGCTGCTGGTAAGAATGACCTGTGGTAGCGCTTCTTCCTACACTGTGGGTGTAAAAGTCTCCTGCTGATCGAGCTGCTCAGTGCTGGGAGTTGCGCCCATGATGGATGTTAGCTTAGACAACATCCTCTCCTCCCCAACCTGCTCGATGGACTTCAGCAAACAGTCCAGGACAGAGCTGGCCCTTCTGACCAGTTTGTTGAGTTTCCTCCTGTCCCTCTCTGCCATTCCACCACTCCAACAGACCACAGCATAGAAAATAGCAGATGCCACCACAGTGTCCTAAAATGTCCTTAGGAAAGTCCTGTTCACCCCAAAGTATCTCAGCCGTAGCAGATCGAGACGACTTAGACACTTTTTGTAAAGTGTATGTGTGCTTCTAGACCAGTTTGTTATTGGGGTGAAATGGTAAATGGCCTGTATTTATATAGCGCTTTACTAGTCCCTAAGGATCCCAAAGCGCTTTACATATCCAGTCATTCACCCATTCACACACACATTCACACACTGGTGATGGCAAGCTACGTTGTAGCCACAGCCACCCTGGGGCGCACTGACAGAGGCGAGGCTGCCGGACACTGGCGCCACCAGGCCCTCTGACCACCACCAGTAGGCAATGGGTGAAGTGTCTTGCCCAAGGACACAACGACCGAGACTGTCCAAGCCGGGGCTCGAACCGGCAACCTTCCGATTACAAGACGAACTGCCAACTCTTGAGCCACGATCGCCCCAACACCCAGGTATTTGTACTCTTCCACCGTATCAAGCCCTGGATGTTCACTGGTGTAGTAGGGGGTGGCTTCTTGCTGAAGTCAATCACCAGCTCCTTCATTTTGCTGGCACTGATGTGAAGATGGTTCTGTTCTGTTAATCTGGACGTAGCATTTTGAGATGAACAGAATCAACCTTTTGGGATTTACTTACCTGGATGATTGAGCATGCTTCAAAACTCTCAGCCGGTGCTGTCAAAGTACAAAATTTTTGGCTTTTTAAAAAATGTTCGACCTAACTAACAAACAAAAATTCTTGCACATAATTAAAAAAAATGTAACTGCAGGTTGTCCTTTAACAAGAAGAGAATACTTCACTGTCAACAGGACTAGATTATAGGCAGATTTGCTGATGCGTGGAGGTCGGGGTACCTTTGCACTGCAATGCATTGGTAGCATTTGCCCTGATGAGGACAGACAATGTCCAATTTACATTTTCTCCTCTTTCTACTTACTTCAAGCTCAGGAGCCCTGGCACCTCCTCGCCTCACCATTGGCACTCTCAATGACATCAACTATCTCATTTGTTTAAAAAAAGCCTCCCAAATGAGTCAGAATTAAAAATAAATGATTTGTGATAATAGAGAAAAACTGCTCGGTGTTGTCTCTTTTTTCAGACCCAAAAAACATCGCAGCTGAGTCTGGACAGGATGTCACTCTGACATGTCGAGCTTCAAATAACAGCATCATAGTTGTTGAGTGGAGCAGAGCTGACTCTAATACACAACATGTCCTGTTGTACCGAGATGAACAGTTCGAACCAGAAGAGCAGCATCCATCTTTTAAGAACCGGGTGGATCTGCAGGACAGACAGATGAAGGATGGAGACGTGTCTTTGATTCTGAAGGATGTGACGATTAATGACACTGGAACATACGAGTGTCATGTGTTCAGGAAAAGACAAAAACATGGACGGACTTCCCACTTGAAGACTGAGCCCATTTGCATCATAAACCTGAGTGTTGTTGATCCTCCAGGTGAGTGAGTAGAGTTGAGTGTGTGTGTGATCAGAGGTGAAGCTGCTTCCTGGTTGTTGATGTTTGTTTCTAAAGATGTTGTTGATGAGACTTTGTAGAAAGCAGCTGGTCTGAGTGATGTGATCAGAGTGCAGTAGATAATGTCTGACAGCAGTTTGAAGAGGAAATGGATTCTGTTCTGTTCTTCACTCATCACCTACCTGACAGCTGACACCTCACACCTGTTTCTCACCTGCAGGAGGAGACACAGAGGATGGAGGGAAGGAGGATGGCTCTGTTGGACTGATTGTTGGTCTGTCAGTTTCTGCTGTGCTTCTTGTTGCTGCTGTCGTTGGTTTTCTCATCTACAGACAACTTCATCAACAACAGGATCCATACCAGCCTCCAGTTGAACTCCAGCGTGTTTGAAATCATTCACAGCTTTTTCCAGCTGGTCTGTGAGTCTCCTGCTGCTGTTCCACTTCTCAATGTTATCATTGAACAGAGGCAGACATTGGGTTTTTGTGTAATAACATCAAATACTCAAATAGTCTGCTCTGTGTTCCAGCCTTAACTTTGGACAAAATGGATCTAGTAACGTCTTTTAATTCTTATGATTTGGGTGATCTGTAATGGTTTAAAAAAACAAATAAATCAACAAGAAAAAAACTTCCTCTTTGATTCAGAATTGCAAAAATTCAAAGTAATTAAAAAGAATACTATTGCCATAATAATTAAGATATGTGACAGTCCAATGTATCTAAAATAAGAGAATGTCTAGGAGATCTGGTTCATATTGGCTGAACTGACGTTTTTTGCTCCAGTAATGTTTTTGAATTTTAATGATTTTCACTACAAAGAGAATAGAATATCTAGGATATATCTTTCTAATAAAATCGTAATAGCAGACTTCACAAAACTACAGCAAAGAATCGTATTTAGTTGATTTTTTTCTGTTTAATCAAAAACACGACATTACATTTTCATGCAGCTTTCATGCTGAATTGAGTTGTAACGTGAAAATAAAAAAAAAAATTGTATGAAATATTATGGATTTTATGACTCACATTCATGATTTGTTTTGATGTTAAGAAAAACAGAGAGACAACACTGCCACCACGAGGTCAAACTTGAACATGACACCTGACAGCTCTTATCAAGCAAACTGCCATTGAAACCTAAAACCTATAAAAAGAGCAATGTATTTGATCTCAGGTGTTTTATTGTAGCATGAACTGATAATTATTTAGACTAGGCAACATTCTACTCCCGTGCATTTTTTGTGAGTCGGTGAGATTTGTAATCTCAGTGTCACAGCCCGCGAGGGCTGACCGTGAGGAGGGTGTTTGGAGGACCCAGGTGCGGACACAGACGAAGGAAGCAAAAAGTTTACTGAACTTAAAGTGAGCCCTTATTAGGAGGAAAACAGTAAAGCAAAAGGAACCAAACATAAACTATGGCAATGACCTAAACAAAGGGCCTAAACTGGGAAACAACCAAAGACTAAGAAAAACTAAGACTCTGACTTGGACTGTAACTAAGAGCTATGAGCACGACATGAAAAAGCAAAGGACAGTCTTCTGGACTGGTACATGAAAGGCTATGAGAACATGACAGGAGCAGATTACTCTGACCATGACCAGAACAGAGACTGAAAAACTATGACTCAGGATGGGTAGCTAGAATGACAGGAATGTTAACAGACGACGTGACACTGACACAAAGACACACTGGGCTTAAATACACTGACGTGATCAGGGGAAGTGAAGACACATGAGAACACAGCTGACTAGAATGAAACATAATGACAATACAGGGGAGAGTAACACTAACTACAATGAACAAAGAACACCAGACTCTTTCAAAATAAAACAGGAAACACAGAGACATGAAACATGACAGGTAGACACACGGACCAGGGAGAGATGACAAAAGGGACTAAAAAACCAAGGGCTAAACTACAAACTAGAAAACAACTAGATACAAAAATATGCATCAGAACTTAAACCCTGGGCCTCATGGCCCAGCACCGTGACATTCAGCTTCCAGTTAGCTGACAGGAGTGGAACCTGCAGTGATCTTCTGAAAGGCCACTTGTTGCTTAGAGTAAATGGATTATGCTTTGTAGTCAAAGTCCTTTTGACTGCACACTTCCACCACATACATATGTAATTTAGAATCACCAGTTAACCTAACATGCATACGTGTGATATGTGGGCCGAAGATGAACACCTGAGGAAGTCAACACAGAAAGACCCCAACTGGCATTTTAACCATCACTAACCACTCCAAGCCCACCATCACAACCAGTTACAGATCTTTTCTTTATGTCAAGACCCTCTCTGACCTCTGCTAGTATGGCCTCTGCTTGTGTACAATATATGATCCTATGCTATTTAATTGTTTCACTGGCTGTGGATTCCCCCATGGTCCTCCATGTGCATGTAATACATTATTTTATATTTAAGTAAACTTTGTGTGTTAACTCCTTGCTTGTCACCTGACAGCTTGTTACACACATTTAAGACTCAAACTATTGACTATTCAAACTCAAACTACTGAAAGCCAAGCCTTTCAACCCAGACTATGAAGTTTCACTATTTAAAAGTAGAAAATGTCATTTTTCTGTACATTAACATGAATCAGTACATCTATGAGAGCTCATGTGGAAAATGGTGTTCAGAGAAACCGCAATAAGGGATCAAACTTTTGTCTGGAAACAAAAAAAAAAAAAAAAATAGAGAAAGTGCTTTTGCAACGTCAATCAACAGATTAAAAGTCTTGGCTGTGTAGTGCCTTTACTCAGGACCAGTACATTATCAATTCAAATAGAGGCCCCAGACATTGAAGCTCGGTTCAGAAGGTTTTGATTCAGGATTAACTCAAGGGGATGGCTTGGAAGTGAAAAATTAAGGACCAATTTGTCTCAGTAAAACTCCTAAACACTTACAATTGCAGTAAACAAATTTTGCACAGTAATAGTGCTTTTTTTAAAAAAAATACAATAAAATAAGAAACTGAAATGAAAATACTTAAATTGGTGCTCCCTTAACTGAGTGCCAATATAAGCAAATTAAACTTTCCCCATCCTTTAGTATGAATTTTCTTTTAGAGTAAACCCAAACTATTGCCTACTACCTGGGTAGGACTGTTAGTGCATAGGGCTCATTTGATATCCAAGGTATGGCTTGAATCATTTCTTCAAAGACTTTCCGATCACATGGTTGCCATGGTCACCTTTGGATCAATTACTGCAAATCTCTTCTTTTATCTTCCATCTCTAAACTTCAACGTGTCCAGAACTCTGCTGCCCGTATTATCACCAGGACCCCTTCAATTCACCACGTCACCCCTGTACTGAAGAGGCTTTATTGGCTTCCAGTCAAATATCGCATCAACTTCAAGATACTTTTGTATACATTTAATGCTATTCATCATCCCTTCATACCTCGCTGATCTGGTTCAGATCACCATTACTTCTCAGTGTCTCAGATCCTCTTCCTCTATTTCTTTTTCCATCACTTCCCCTCGTTTAGCCACCATGGGGTGCAGGGCTTTCTGCTTCTCGACTTTGGAATTCCCTTCCTCCTGATATAGGAAATATCACTTCCATCTCTCTTTTTAAGTCTAAACTCAAAACTCGCCAGTTCACAATAACCTAGTGACTGCCAGCCACCGTTGAAGGAGTGAAAAGGACTCATGCGCAGAACCAAAAGACCGGAGGCTTGAAATTATTTGCAAAAACAAAAATTTTATTTACAAGAATTCCTAACTTAGATGCTCAAGATAAAAACAAGATTTAATTTTGTGCACAAGCGTGGTGTCTGTGAAGTGCTGGGCTTAGGTGAAGCATGACACTGTCAGGTCACAAAACTGCTGAGGGCTGGAGTGGGGCAGGTGGAAACTGTGGCAGACCAGGGGCACTGAAACGAACGAGAGGATAATCAGAACGGTCCAGGGAGTTGTGAGAGTTTCCCAGTTTTATAAACTGAGATGGCTTACGTGTTCACAGGCGGGATAAGCTGGAGGTGGAGGTGAGGCGAGGTCCGGGCAAGTACTGAGTCCTTTACAGGTGCGCAGGGAGGCAGGCAGGTGTGAATGACAGTTTGCCTGAAAAGGATTAAGCAGCAGCTGAGCAGAATCCAGAAGCGTGGCTATGGCAGGGTTTGGATGACGAGTCCAGGGGTCGACTAGCAGACAGAAAGAGAGAGATAAGTAACACACACTCAGAGATACACAGAAACATGAGACTGTGAACTAACTCAGGTTAGCAGACAATCTGGCAAAGACTCATTGTGTGCGCTGCTCCTAAATACTGCCGGAATAATTACCCGCAGCTAAGGAACAGGGAGGGGCAAGAAGGGCTCCACCCAGAGGAGGAGAGCTGATGCTGTGGAAAGTTACTCAGACTCACCCAGACCATGACAAAAAGCTGCCAAAGAGCTGTCCAAATGGGTCACAGTTTATTTTCTGAACTTCATATTGTGACCTGTTTTATTACTGCTGCCAGGTAAAGGACCAAACTCTGGAATCAAACACAACCTTGCTGTGTTTGAGAATCTGTTTGAGACTTGTTGTGTCGCAGACTCTGTACTGCAGGACTGCTTTGAATGCACAGACTGGCAGGTCTTCAGGGATGCTGCAGTGTATAAGGAGAAACTGGATTTGGAGGAGTATACATCTGCTGTCCTAGGCTACATTAGTAAGTGTGTGGGGGATATTACCACCACCAAGTCTGTGATGTGCTATCCAAACCAGAAACCCTGGCTGAATGCAGGAGTCCGTGCCCTGCTGAAGCCAGGGACACCACCTTCAGGTCTGGTGATGCACAGAGACTCAGGGGGGCTAGGAGAGAACTGACTGCAGGTGTAAAGAGAGCCAAAGCCACATACCCACGGAAGATTCAGGGTCATCTTTCTTCCCAGGACCCACGCAGTATGTGGAGGGGTATCAAGTGCAACACTGACTACAAAACCAGGGACGTACAATGCCCCAGGACCCTTCTCTGCCTGAGACTCTCAACCACTTCTACTCCCACTTTGAGGACCCTAACCTGCTTTAAATACAATTATCCCGCAGACACTTGTTGACAAATTACTAACCCTGGGACTGAGCTCCTCTCTTTGTAACTGGGTCCTGGACTTCCTGACTGTGAGGATCCAAAATGTCTCCTCATCTTCCAGAGTCCTCAGCACTGACTCCCCTCAGGGCTCTGTGCCAAGTCCCCTGCTGTTAACCTGCTTACATATGACTGCTCACCATCCAGGCTGTCATATTGTAAAGTTTGCATACGACACAGCTGTGGTTGGTTGCATCACAAACAATGATGACACCGGCTACAGGAAGGAGGTGGAACTCTTGGAGGACTGGTGCAAGCAAAACAATCTCTGCTTAAAAGAGAAGAAGACAAAGGAGGTGATTGTGGACTTCAGGAGGGGAAGACACACACACCCCTTGCACGTCGGAGGATCTGTAGTCAAAGTAGTACCCAGCTACAAGTACCTGGTTACGTACCTGGATAGCAACCTCACCTGGAAAAACAACACTTCCAGCCTAATCAGGAAAGCTCACCAGAGGCTCTACTAGGTTGGTGGACGGAGGCAGCCTCCCAACAGTCACATACATACCCACCTCCAGATGCAGGAAGAGGGCCACCTGTATCATGAAGGACCCCACTCACCCAGCACACACACTCTTTGTCCCGCTCCCCTCAGGCAGGAGGCTGAAGAGCATTAAATGCAAAACCACCAGACTGAGAAACAGCTTCATTCTCTCAGGTTGTTGCACTCTAGTTATAGTATTATTTATTGTATTGTTTTATTACTTGTCATTTCTGTTTGCTCAAAAAACAAAACAAACAAAATTTATTTATTACTTAAAAAAATCTTTTTCGTCATTATTTTTGTTTCTTTTCACTCCGGGACTATGTGTACATAATTTCGTTCCACCTGTTAGGTTCAGGAATTGAGGAGGAAGACCAAAATAACCACCACTGATCCGGCCGGGTGCAATTAGACGGCATTTTAATGAATACACATATGCGGAGCCAATACTGTTCAGATTCAGCATTGAACTGCCTTACATCGAGAAGTCAAAGGCTTTATAGGAGGAAATAGTACAGCCCACCTCCTTCCTGTTGCTAGGCAAATAATACAGTATACGTCAACTCAAAACCACAATGACTTTTAACACAGTTTTAAAAGAACATTGTCTTCGGCTCGACCCCAGGTGTCTTCCTGTCACCATCCTGCCCAGGCTTATCTTCTGGAACATCAGGCCCACTTTCTGCACAACCTGTCACTTACGCATGCACAATTTTGCAGTTGCAAGCAAAACATGATTAAACTTTCACCTAACTAAATGAGTCTACCTACAATGTGTGTGTATGTGGGTGTATGTGTGTGTCAACTTCTGCTTGCACTTTGTTTCACCCCTCACTTCATCAGCTAAGCCTCATAACCTTTCCACCAGACAGAAGGCCAGCATATACTGAAACTATGTGTGTGTGTGTGTTTATGTCTGCACATACACGCTGCACCTTAATTGACCTCAACTTAAGCAACCAGGCTAAGGCCATCCTGTGTGTACCGATCTTGACATATATGTAAAATGTATAAAACAAAGGTTTCAATCTAATACAACTACTTGAAGCATAATCAAAGCTTAGTCAAAGATAAATGCATACTCTGGTTTCAGTTTCGCTTCTGCAGAAGCATGCTCTGCAAGCCCTGGTTTCCTGTCAGCCTGCAACTCAGCCTCTCACTCACCGAAAGGCACAGAATGTAATACCAATGTTAATAACAGATGAAATGGTAATTCTAATCATAAAAATAGCAACAAATAATAGCAGTAAAATATCTTTCTCCTTTCACACCTCATGTTAACATGTGACGTGAATGATAAATAAAGCTCCTTGAATCCTTGAACCTTGCTTATGGGTGAAGCAAAAGCTGTAATGTTCACAAAAAGTTTCATTTTGTGAACATTACAGCTAAAATGAGAAAAAAAAAACTTGTTTACACAGTTTTAGCTACTTGCAGGATGACATTTAAACTCTGGAATGAAACACCTGAGTTACAAGTGAAACAACATTTTTCTCCATAGCCCTTAGACGACTCAAACAGGCTATACTTCTTTCTTAGTAAAGACACACAGATGATCAAACTGAGTTCAGACCAAACTATCAGCTTCCACTGAGTTAGTGTAGCTAAACGACAGAAAAGTGGAAAACTCCAACACTGCTGCTTCAAGCTGTTGACCGGAGGGGAGCCAGGACTGACTGTACTTCTTATCTGCTGTTTTAAGCTTTACTCACAGAATGGCTTCCAGCTCAGAGGAGGATCTCTGCTGTCCGGTCTGTCAGGAGGTCTTTACAGATCCTGTTATTTTGTCATGTAGCCACAGCTTCTGTAAAGACTGTCTGAAGAAATGGTGGAAAGAGAGACCAACACACGAGTGTCCAGTTTGTAAGAGGAGATCTTCAAGGCCAGAACCTCCTTTAAACCGAGCTTTAAAGAACCTGTGTGAGTCGTTCTTACAGGAGAGAGATCAGAAAGCTTCAGAGGCTCTCTGCAGTCTGCACTCTGAGAAATTCAAACTCTTCTGTCTGGACCATGAGCAGCCAGTCTGTGTCGTCTGCTGTGCCTCAGAAAAACACACCAACCACAGATTCAGACCCATCGATGAAGCCACACAACAACACAAGAAGGAACTTCAGGAAACTCTGGAGCCCTTAAAGGAGAAGTTAAAGATTTGTGAAGAAGTTCAAGTGAAGTTTGATCAAACAGCAAAACACATTAAGGTCCAGGCCCGACACACAGAGAGGCAGATTAAGGAGCAGTTTAAGAAGCTTCACCAGTTTCTAGCAGATGAAGAGGAAGCCAGGCTGGCTGCACTGAGGGAGGAGGAGGAGCAGAAGAGTGGGATGATGAAGGAGAAGATGGAGGCTCTGAGCAGAGAGATAGCAGCTCTTTCAGACACAGTCAGAGCCACAGAGGAGGAGCTGAGAGCTGAAGACGTCTCATTCCTGCACAACTACAAGGCTGCAGTGGAAAGAGTCCAGCGCTGCCCCCTGCTGGATGATCCACAGCTGCCCTCAGGAGCTCTGATAGACCAGGCCAAACACCTGGGCAACCTGACCTTCAACATCTGGAACAACATGAAGAACATGGTCTCCTACACTCCTCTCATTCTGGACCCAAACACTGCTCATCCACAACTCATCCTGTCTAAAGATCTGACCAGTGTGAGACGACGAGAAGAGAGGCAGAAGTTTCCTGATAATCCAGAGAGGTTTGATTATTACATCTCTATCCTGGGCTCTGAGGGCTTTACCTCAGGGACTAACAGCTGGAATATGGAAATTGGAGACAGTACAGGGTGGGTGCTGGGTCTGTTAGCAGAATCTGATGAGAGGAAGGGAGAGAAACTGTCTGGATTATGGGGAATACGGCACATATTAGATAAATACTACGCAGTCTCACCATTGGCTCCAAAAACTCCTCTCTCAGTTCATAAGAAGTTCCAGAAGATCAGAGTGAATCTTGACTGGAACAATGGAAAGCTGTCATTCTGTGATCCTGATACTAACACACACATACACACCTTTAATAACACTTTCACTCACAAAATCTTTCCATACATTTACACTAATGGTAAAGTGAAAGTTTTGCCGTTGAAGGTGTCAGTGTCAGTGGAGCAGATGAGTTACGGCTGATTATATTTCTAATATTTTTCCTGTCAGTGAATTGGATCTGGTAAAGTGCAGCTGTCATCCTGCTGGCTCTGTCTGGGGGTTTACTAGGGAGGCGTTTCTTGGGTGATCGACACGGGGCTGTCGTCATGACCTGTCCTGAACAGAGTAAAGCAGTGAGGGAATGGTACGCAGTAGGGGTTAAGTGGCTGTCCAGGGCAGCTCCTTCAGCCCTGCCACTTACAGCCAATTCTAGCTGTGACTCCACAGTAATTATAATACTGCACAGATTTCAGATTTCAATACTTGCTGAATACCTTCAGAAATACCAGTCTGGAAATGTACAAAGCTCAGCTAATAAAATTCATGTATTTCAAATTTGTATTTGGAAATGTTGTCTTCAGCAAGTGTAATGTTACCTAATAAGTGAGAACAATATAAAAATCATTATTGAGGACATTTTTCTTCTGTTCATGTAAACGAGTGTGTAAATGCAGCACTCTTTGTCAGGATATCTTTAAAGAAAACAGCAGGAGAGCTGCTGGCCTCCCTCAAAGCAGCAGTGCTCATGGAAGAGAGCAATGTAAGGAGAAGAAACATGGAAACTACAGCTTTCAATTTCTTTATCTCTGGAACATAAAGGCCTTCTATTACTTTGTGTAACTATGAGAGCCTGGACTTGGATCCTTTCTCACATTTTTATATTTTTTGGATAGATATTTTTTATTCACTGATAAAAATATAAACTAGTACATCTCTCGTTAATCACTCCTTAAGACATATTTTAGATAATATGTGATCCATATTTGAAACTTGACTTACTTGTATTTATTACTTGTAAAATAAATAATTTGAATAACTTGTGCTGTTATTATAGATTAAGCTCTGCTAGAGCACTTAGTTATGTAAAACAGCGGTCCCGATCCCAGGGCTGTGGACCAGTACCGGTCCGTGAGTCGTTTGGTACTGGGCCGCGAGAGTTGAGGGTGTGACATTGATGGTTTTCAGGGATTTTATTGGTTTTAATGCGTTACTATAATCCGATTACTTTTTTCAAGTAACCAGTAAAGTAAGGGATTACTATTGCAAAAAAAGTAATTAGATCACCGTTACTTTCCCATAAGCACGCTGCGTTACTGCATTACTAAACAGTGACTTTGTTTGCGAGGGTGTGTCATGACAATGACGTAAACGAGTGCGAAGTTTGTGCCAACAGCTGTATGCAGATCAACAATGGATAATATATCGAGTGCGGGACAGAGTATGAGCGTGAGGCGTTTAAAGTGTGGAAGTACTGACCTTACTTTGAGTTTGATTCCGTAAAAAGTGACAAAAACATAAACTAGTTTTAAAAAGAGACTTTTTCATTTGATTACATTTTATATCATGGATTATGCAGAAAAAGTAGAATTGGGCTGAAAGATGTATTGCTTTATCACATATTCAGGTTGTAAATCATGTTTTTTAAAAGTAACTAAGTAACTAATTACTTTTGAAAATAAGTAATCAGTAGAGTAATGGGATTACTTCTTAGTGTTAGGGTTAACCCATTAATAAATTAATAAATGGTTCAGCCCATAGCGTGGACCGTCTGTATTTCTTGTTTTCACTAGCTGTCGCTACCCAATCCATACCGGAAATCTGATCCGTACCATGCATGCATGAATATTATGTCACTTCCTGCCGTTGCCAACATTGCAACAGTTAATATATTTGAATGATGTGGTTGGTGCCCAGTTAGCTCCTAGCATTTCTCAGCAGCTCTGCCTCCTTTTCGACTACCCGGGACATTTAAACAATGGATACCTCCGTATACAAACAAATTCATGCTGTTTCCTCAATGGAGAACTTCAAAATATAGCCTATTGTGTATAAAAATAAAAACTTGTAATATGCCATGTGAAGATTCATCAGCCAGATTAAGTGTTTACTAGTGATGTGCGGATCGATCCTGAAAAATCGATTCCTTCGATACCAGTCATTTATGTTCTAGAATCGATTTTCATGTCAGTGACATAAAAGACGGATTTAATGCGACCTGACCATTCAAACAGCAGTCACTTTCTAAAACAACGGATATGTATCGGATTCAGTACCACATACGAAAGTGACCCAGATCGGATTTGAAAATATCGTATTTGTGGCGTTCACACTGTCATACCATGATCGGATATGGGTCGCATAGTGTCAAAAAAATCAGATTTGATGCGCTTTTGCCTGCAGTGTGAATGTAGCCGTAAGCGCCGGATCTTTGACGTGAACGAAGCGAGCCGGCTCCTTATCGTGAGCCTTGGGGGAATTTTTTTCTTTCTCATACCCTCTCTCTGGCTTTTTTTCTGCTTCACTCAGCATGCGAGCCTTGTGCTTGCGCTGGGATGAGGGGGGAGGGGCGGTAATTACAGTCGCAGTAGCACAGGAACAGTGGGAGGGAGACACAGAGAAAGAGAGCCAGGGAAAACAACGTCACATTAGAAAGGTATAGTAATCATCGATAACTATTTTCAGTTGCGGATGATAAAAGATTCAGAAAGTTTATTCATGCAGGCCCATATGACAGAGAATATGCATCTTCTTTTTGTTTTCATATTTTAATTTATATTTAATTGTGTTGTGGTTTGCAGTGTTTTGTGTTGTTTCACTTTAAATTTGTTTAAAAGGAAAAAGCTGAAAATTTAAATAGTTAGAAGTTGAAATGTGAATAGTTGGTTTTTGTATTATATGATTTATTTATTACATTTTATGTGGAGTGAATAAATAAAAGTATATTATTATTATTATATGGCCCCAAGAGACAAAGCATGTACAAACTCCAAAACACATCCGAACTCTGAAGCACGTACAAACTCCAAAAGACGTACAAACACAGCAGAAGTGCTCCAGGATGCTAGATGCAGTGTTGAGCTTTTGTTACCTAGTGGCTACACAAGCCAGCAAGTACCAACGACCGGATTTGGTGTGTGGTAGTAAAAGGTAAATGAACATTTTTTTGAATTATTTGAATACATATGAGTGCTTGTGTATAAATACACAAACAATACACATATGCTTTCAATTGTGTAATTTAAGCGATCTAGGTAGCTCTGTTTTGGAAGTTCTGTTAACGCTAGAAATGTGTTTTGGAGTTTGTACGTGCTTTGTCTCTAGGGGCCACCGCATATATTTATATATAAACATATATAAATAAACCCCCTTTTTTTACATTAGTAATTCCTTTTGTGCATAATTTTATATTGTTGTTAATAATAAATTAATGAACGCAACAAAACAACCTAAAGAGCCGGTTCGGAGCCGAAACAGCCGGCTCTTTATAGTGAGGGGTGCCGAAAGAGCCGATTCTCTAAAAAGAGCCGGAAATCCCATCACTAATAAATACATTTTACAGGGTTTATTTATCGGATAAAATACGTTAAATGTCACCGTTATTATTGGCCGGCCCGGAAACAGCGGGGGTGTCTAAATTCAGAGGCTGCTTCCACCTGAGGACCCGGCCTTCGCGGTCTAAAGAAAGCCAGGTAGTACGTCACAGGCTCCCTCGGTGGAGTGAAACTTTGCTGTCTGCTCCTTACTATCTAAAATATAAAAGTGAATACACTTTTATACTGACGTAAACTCTCGACCATCTCACACTTCTGTTTAATCATTTTCTGTTTGACCTTTATTCAGCTGTGTGACAACCCCAGAGGAACCCTCCCGAGGGATCAATAAAGTTAAAATTAATTTAATCTAATCTAATAACATTAATCTCAGCCAAACCGATTTACTCACGAACAAATAAAACACTGTGTTAATGGAAAATTGTACTGAGTAGTCAGTACAAGCTTTTAATGATATAAGTTTACTTGTGATAGCATACTGCATGATGATCTTTTCATTGCTTTGAACTGATTGTTCTTTATAAAACGTGTTCTGATATTTTTATCTGAATCTTCCCACAGCGATAGTAAGAAGTTGAACAAGCAGTTCTGACCTGGCACACACACACACACACACACAATCACATACGCACATGCTCACGTCACTGAACAAATGTATTCATTTTTCTTGTGTATAAATAAAGACAAGTGCAAGAACAGAGCGCGCACTTCACAGGGCCTCCACTCTGATGTAAGCGCTCTGTGACTGCCCTTGCAAGTTAAAACTGCAGCGTGTGTGTCTCCACTCTCTGACTCTCAGCTGAAGAAGTGTCATTTAGAATAAATCTCTTGACACACTGAAAAAGCCAAACAATAACATTTTTAAGTTATCAAAGTGACTTATATATCATGTTTAACCCGAGTAGCAAAAGACCGCGGGGGTTTGAAAACGATGTGTCGATCGGCTCAGATATTTGACGTTTACACAGCTACATTCTCACCTGAAAATATGTTAAAAGTTCTTTTGTGACCCAGAAAGAGAAATAAGAGTAATATTAACACTAAGTCGCTGCCGCCATTGTTGGAAACTGGAATTGGCTGGGGCGCGCTATGAATTCTGCGACATGGTTTTTCAATTTTGTTGTCCGGGTGGAAAATTGGGAGTAATTCGGGAGAATGGTGGTTCTGGGAGATTTTCTGGAGGGGCACTGAAATTCGGTATTCTCCAGGAAAAATCGGGAGGGTTGGCATGTATGGTTGTGGCAACATCACTAACCTTGTCAAACACCTCAGAGTAAATCATATCACAGAATATGACGAGCGTATGTTGAGGCGAACTGAAGAGGAGGAGAGGGACAGGTGCTGCTAGGGCGAGACGGACGTCTCTTATGGAGTCCTTTAGTGCTGCAGGCAGGCAAGGTGTTCAAATAGCGCACACCTTCAGTTTTTTTATTTCTATATGATGAACCCTTCATTATTAAGTGATAAGAACAAGTAATCTGATGTCCTGTAATCATTATGATGCTATTATTTGAGATACAATAAATAAAATAAGTTTTTGTGCAAAGCATCGGTATCAGATCAGTATCATCGATACTACCCTGAATATTACTTGGTATCGGATCGGAAAGAAAATCAGTGGTATCGCACATCACTAGTGTTTACTGACAATTGACAGTGATAACGGACATCATAATCACAATTCCAATCAATTTTCTCCACACATATAGTGATGCGCGATTCATGAACGAATCGTTCAATACTCGAGAATCACTTTACTGACTCGTGAATCATGATTCACAAGCCCAACTGACTCACTAACTCATCCCTGTTGCTGTTAGAGAACTAATTTCATTAGTAGAAATATATCTAGCTTATAATTAAAATTGTGTGGAAAAAAACAACAGACAGTTTATTAACAAAAACATTCCTGCTCTGAACTGGAAGAAAAAACCCTGACTAGAAGCTCACATCAAGACAATAGCTCCTCAGTTCACAGTAGCATTGCTCTGCTAACATGCTAACAGCACATTTGAGTTACTCACCCCCTCCCATCCTGTGCTGAATTGTAAGCGAATCACGCAGGACTCACTCACCCCCTCCCTTCCTGTGCTGAATCGTAGCATAAAGGAATCACTCACTCACCCCCTCCCTCCTGGCTCACAGCTTCTGCTTCTTCTTGGTTGGCAACCAATGTTATGGATAGGGTGACCCACCGTCCTCTTTTCCCCGGACATGTCCAGGGCGTCCGGGGGGATTTTCGAGATGGATGAAAATGTCCAGGTTTTCCTATAGGACTACAGAGGACCCATATCTGCGACTTCATTCCCTAACTGCTGCATTGTAAGTGGTTGTTCCGCGTTCACAGATAGGACAGAGAGCACAGCGGCGCGCTGAAAAAATGCCACAAGATGCCAAAGTGCAAGTGCCTCTTTTCAGACAAACTGCAAAAGAAGTTTCCCTCGTACCATCCCTCGGATTAAATGGTGAGGCGGAGTGCACTGTTTGCAGAGCTGGCAAATACGTTTGTGTGTCTAACAAAGGTGCCCGGTGTTAAAAAACATATAATGGCTGTGCGAGGCGAAAATTCATGTGGTAAGTTGACTGAATTCTTTGTTACACCTGGGGAAAACGAGGATGCTGTTGTATCTGCAGCAGAAGGAGCACTGACATTTCATACTGTGAAGCATCACAGTAGATTCCAAGATGGCAGCATGCTCTTTGCTCGTTACGTGTCCGTCTGTAATTAGTTGTTTGTAATTAGTTGTTCTTAAAAGATTTTTTCCTATATTTTTTATTGCATTTTTTAACATATTTCTTAACTATTTTTGAACGTATTTCTTAACCTGACAGCTAATATTGTATGGATTGTTGGAAAATGTGTGGTTGGTAGATGCCTTGGAATTTGATGGATGCATCTTCCTGGAGCAGGCCTAGCCTGGCCCTGTACCGTTCTCCTGGAGTTAACTGGCCTAGACCCGGCTCTACACCATCTTCCAGGAGATAACTGGCTAAGGTCTGGCCCTGCACCATTCTCCGGGAGCTAATTGGCTTAGGCCTGGCCCTGTGCCATCCTTGTGGAGCTAACAGACTTAGGACTGGCCTCACATTATCCTTGTGGAGCTAACTGGCATAGGTCCGGGCTTGTAGCATCTCCCATGAGTTAACTGGCTTAGGCCTGACCCTGCACCGTCCTTCAGGAGCTAATTGGCTTAGGCCCGGTCCAGCATCTTCCCACAGGAGCAAACTGGCCAAGATCTGGCCCTGCACTGTCCTCCAGGAGTTAACCGGCTCAGGCCTGGCCAAGCGCTATCCTTTAGGAGTTAATTCGCTTTGGTCTGGCCCTGTGCCATTTTCCTGGAGCTAACTGGTTTGCTTCACCCACAGGTCTGTACTGTTCACTTTTGTTAAGTACTAAAATTGTGGATGATGGCAGTATTTACTATTCTTATATTCCTCTTGGCCTTTTTGGACCCTCGGATAAGCAATTGCATATGGACACATAGCAGGGGAATCTCTGAAAATGATCTTTATCTGCAAGAGAACTCTGAAAAAGGCACATGCTCTATAATGTTGCAAAAAATAGAGCCGTTACCAGCTCAGTTGGATCATGACATTAGTTTCATGCCTGTTTTGCCCAGAGACTTCCCTAAACTTCAGTCTACTCTGGTCTTGCATACTTATTTCATTTGCCCATTTAGCTTCAGCTCGGGTTCAACATATCAAAGTTCAGAACCCAAATCAAAGGTGAAACAGAGGTTGTTGATTGTCTTGCTTCTATTTTTGTCAGGAAACGTGCAACTAAATCCTTGCCCTGAACTGCAATATTCCCAGACTCCTTCTGATTTTAAAATAATGTCTGGTGTCAAATATATTCATCTTAATGTGCGCAGCCTACTACCGAAGATGGACATGGTCAAAATTTGGGTTAAATCTACAGATGCAGATGTTGTTATAATCTCTGAAACTTGGTTAACTAAATCTATTACTAATGAAGACATTAACATATATGGGTACAATGTATATCGCACTGATAAGCCAAAAAAAGGAGGCGGTGTAGCTATTTATGTCAAATCAAGATTTAATGCCTCGATTGTTCTGTCCCAATCGATATGTAAACAAATGGAGTTTTTGGCTTTGAATGTAGATATTGCTAATACACTTTCGATAACCATTGTTGGGTGCTACAGGCCCCCATCTGCTTCAAAAGAGGCATTATCTTCATTAAAGCACCTTTTGGCTAAATTAAATTACACTGAACTACTAATGGCTGGAGATTTGAACTGGGACTGGCTAAATGCAACTTCTGGTGAATTTAAAGAATTTTGCTATTCAATTAATCTTACCCAGCTAGTCTATCTTCCTACCAGGCCAAATCTTAAATGCCCTGAAAAGTCCACATTAATTGATTTGGTTTTAACAAATGTACCTCATAAATTCAATTCGCTTGGTGTCTTCTGTAATGACCTAAGTGATCACTGTGTTGTTGCTGTTTGTAATATAGTGTGCATAGTGTGTAAAAGGAATCTTAAACAATTCGATTAACAGGCTTTTCATCATGATTTGTCAGTAGTTAATTGGGAAAAAATCGGATTATTACCAGAAGTAGAGTTAGCCTGGGCAAATTTTAAGGAAAGCTTTATGGAAATTGTTAATAAACATGCCTCCTTACGGAAAGTTAGAATTAAAGGTCGAGAAAATCCCTGGTTTTCGCAGACACTCGCAGATAACATACACAAGCGTAATAGAGCATGGGACAAGGCGAGGCAAACAGATACTTCCACTGATTGGTCTGTTATCAAACAGCTTAGAAATAAATGCACTTCTCTTATTAAAAAGGCCAAATCCGAATACTTTTTGTCTGTCACCACTGAGAATCTCAACGATCCACAGAAATTTTGGAAAGTAATCAAGTCTTTTTCTGCCAATAAAATGACTCAAACTTTTCCTAAATTTGTTGTAAAAGATTCAGTCTCAATTAATGATAAAACTGAAATTTTGAATTGCTTTAATGAACACTTTTTATCAGTGGGTTCGTTGTTTGATTCTGCAGAAACTTTTTTAACAAATTCTTGCCCAGAATTCTCTATGTTTTCTGGAGACCATTTTAACTTTGTACCTTTTAGTGTTTATGAAGTGCATAAAGCTTGAAAGGCTTTGGATCACAGAAAACCTCCTGGTCCAGACTTGATGGAACCTTCTTTTTTGAAGCTGGCAGCGGATTATATTGCAGAACCACTTTCAATTTTATTTAATTTTTCAATTAAAACCAAAGAAATTCCATCGGTCTGGAAATCAGCTTTTGTCTTGCCTTTATTGAAAGGAGGTGATCCATCGGTGTTGACTAACTATAGGCCAATATCAAATTTGTGTGCTTTATCCAAAATCATGGAATCTCTAGTTTGTGACCAGTTGAAGGAGTTTTTGTACTCTAATGATATTGTCTCTAAATTCCAGTCAGGCTTCAGGAAAAACACAGTACTAACACTGCCACTATGAAAGTGATAAATGATATTATTATGGTACACTGTAAAATGTAATATTGTGTTTAATTAAAAATATTAAATAGGCTGAACTCATTTTTTATCAATTTGTTATTAGAACTCGATTTAAATAAGTTACCAGTACTTTTTATGCAAAAACGCTGATAAACTCCATTTATTTGAGTTGTCTTAACTTAGAAAACCTAAGTAAGCTGGAAGTTTTGCTTCTCAGGGCGGAAGGATGAAAGATGTGTTTTGAAAATGCCACGTGACTACCGTCCTCCTCCCTCCCGGATCAGTCTGCATGTTCATGGCGCCAGCATTTGTTATGGAATATATTGAGCAAACCTGGAGATATTATTGTTGTCATTGCTGTGGATCTTTACTGACTTGGTGAGTAAATGTTTACTCTTATTCAAACTGATTTTGTGGCTTCTCTTAGTTTAGCACCAGGTTTATAATCTTGCTAGCTAGTTAGTGTTAGCCTAGCGTTGCTGCTGCCGCTGGGCTCATCTTACTTAAAAATTAACACCACAGCCTTAAAAACCTTACATAAAACTATGTCGGTGAAATTTTCTGTTGATTGTTTGAAATAAATAAGTGAGAGAAGAGCCCAGACAAAATTCTTCGGGAGGCCGTTAGGGGTGGGTGTGGGGGGTGGATAACAGAGCTCTCCGAAAACGTGGAAGCACTTTTGCAAATATGTGATATTTTGATAAATTAAGTAGATATTTGAGCATTACATAGCTACATTCTCGCCTGAAAATATCTTGAAAGGTTATTTTGTGACCCAGAAAGGGTAGTCTGGGGAAAAGGAGGATCACATTTGTCGGCTATGTTTGTCAGAGGAGCGCGGCTAAAAAACTTATTACTTTTTCTGGGTCTCAAAACAAACTTTTAAGATATTTTCAGGCGAGAATGTAGCTGTGTAAATTTCAAATATCTGCTCGATTTATCAAGACATCACATATTTGCAAAAATGCTCCGACGTTTTCAGAGACGTCCATTTTTTTCATGCTTTGTGGCAGCTTTTGAACATCTGTGGCATCTATTAATGCCAAATCTAGCCTTTATTTAACAACATAAGCAAACTCTATGTTACGATGATTGCACAGTCATTAAGGATCAAATCAATGTTCTGTTTTTTCTCCCTCTGCTTGCTTCTTACTGTCTTTGAGGCCGATCGGGACCAACACTCCTGTTGTTGGACAGAAAGACATCAACTCACTGGTAAGTGTTTTGGTTTTCCAATATATTAGCAACTGTCAGTGACATTTATATTAATCAGGCTGAACTTTAATCATACTGTAGATCAACCTGTTTTACTTATTGTTTTATTTGTGCTTTGGTTTGGGGAAGTTGTTTCTTTACTGATCTTTTCCTGTCTTCTGTTATTAGACTTGAGATGTGACTGCACGATGCTGTTGCTGGTGACCACAGTTAATTCTACAAGACATGCTGTGTAAGTAAACAAACAACAACAGTTTGGTCTGCATTTCTTGAAAGATCACATCCCCCAAACTTAGTTTAGAGGGTCTACACTGTATATAGTGAAGTCTGCAAGTTTTCTAACAGCAAAATTTGTTTTGTGCCCAAAATCATTTTGCACATCATTAGAATGAAAGTTATTGGCCATGTTTGCATAGCCCTTTTTAAAATTATGCTTTGATGACATTATTGTATGTTGGGTGGTGGTCAGGGCTATCCAGACTGACAATTGGGACATTGAATGTCACCTCTCCGGTGGGGAGGGAGCCTGAGATTGTCTAAATTGGAGTATGTTCTATACCAGAAGCAGAAAAAAATGTTTTAAGAAAGCAATTAAGTTAAAATATGATTGTTTGCTTGCAGGACACCAGGAGAGATGGTGTGGTCAGTGAAGATGGTCGCCTGCAAGTTCAAGCTCATTGCATCTCCAACCATCAACCACTGCCACTGTACTTAAGGGAAGTTAAAGACTTTCTTCTGCACCTACATTTGGATCACCTCGATCCATGACAGTCATTCAGGCAGTAATGCCTGGACTAGAAACAAGCCATCCTTAAAATATTACAACATTCCAGCTCCTGTGTTGGAATGGAAAACAAATGTGTTGTTTAAATTAGAGACTGCACTTGTGACAGAACAACAAATATTTTATTTTGATTATATAAGTAATGTAAGTACAAAACAAACTTGTGGTAGGCCTAAACTTATTTTCAGAATAATTACATCTGAGACTTTGTTTCATTGTAAGATTATAACAGCGATGGCAATATAATTGTTTGTTGTTCAGCAGAACAGTGTCCAGTATGTTAGCTGTTATACTTTGTTGTGTTTGAAAATAAAAGTTGGGCTGATTTTAACATCATTACAAAAAGTGTTGTTAATTATTTTTAATCATATTCAGGTTACCACAAATTGTTTTTTCATTTAGTTGAACTTGAAATGTTTGTTAGTAGGTAAACAATTAGTATTGTACAGTCAGAAATATCAAGTTATTCTTAATACTGCAGACTTGCAATGTATAAGTTGTCCTAACAGTCATCTTAAGTAAGCTTTACTTAGTTTTTTTGAGGCAACGAGTTTCCATAATTTTTTTGAGTTCTGGGAACTAAAAAAAGGCTGTACAGTGTACTCAAAATGAGTAAGTTGCCCTAACTTGGTCATCTTAAGTAAACTTGATCCAATTTTTTTGAGTTCTGGGAACAAATGAGCTTGTACAGAATACTCAAAATAAATAAGTTATCCTAACTTAGTCATTTTTAGCTAAGCTTTACTCAATTTTTTTGAGGCAACGAGTTTCCATAATTTTTTTGAGTTCTGGGAACTAATTAGATTTTACAGTGTACTTGATAAGAAATTGTACTGTGCGTCACTCTTTATTGACCTCTCAAAAGCTTCTGACACTGTTGATCATGCTGTCCTAAAAAACAGACTGCTCAGCCTTGGATTGTCAGAACATGCAATAGCGTGGCTCTCAAATTATCTGAATAATAGAACCCAGTGCATCAAACTTGAAGGTCTTTGTTCCAAATTTGTTGCTGTCCACAAGGGGGTGCCACAGGGCTCAGTTTTGGGTCCCCTTTTGTTTCTTTTATATATCAATGACTTGGGTCAAAATGTCTCAGACACAAATTTGCATTTTTATGCTGACGATACAGTTATTTACTGCTATGGATCATCTCTTACTCAGGCCATTGAACCCTTACAGAAAGCCTTTGTTGCTTTCCAGCATTCACTTATCCAGCTAAAACTAGTTCTCAATGCTGACAAGACTAAGCTAATGTTGTTTTCTAAGTCAAAGAAGGTCCCAGAGCCTATTCCAGTGGTGTCCACCCTTGAAGGAAATGTTATAGAGATAGTTCATGAATATAAATACCTTGGTGTCTGGATAGATGACTCCTTTACCTTTAAACCACATATAGAGAGACTTGTAAAGAAACTGAGGCTGAAACTTAGTTTTTTCTTCCGTAATAAACAGTGTTTTTCTTTTGCAGCAAAAAAACGTCTTGTCACTGCAACCTTTTTATCTGTGTTAGATTATGGTGACATTCTGTATATGAACGCTTCTTCTTCATGTCTTCTAATATTGGATACCAATTGTCCAATTATATTTTGGAACTCAGAGGGTTAACCCAACAAATCATGAAAAACTGGGTTTACGGTTTTGTTCACAACAGTGCAGATTTCTGACATTTTGTGTAAATTTAAGAAACAATTTGATATATTTTTTCTAATAAAAAATTTGAATCATTTTAACCATATGTAACACCTGCATATATGTTTTAAAAAAAGGCTTTGATTTTGCCACCCTAAGAAAATTTCTCTAGATCCGCCCCTGCATCGCTTGCTACGCAGTCGACCTGCGGACCAGCTTTATCGTCACAGCTGGACAAGCAGCCGGTTCCCTGAACTGACACCTCCCTGTCACTGGGCCACGGCCCAGGGCTGCCGACAATCTGGGATGATTCCCTCTCTCGCTCATGAGAGATAAGAGTAAGTGGCGGTAAGTTGGAGTAAGTTTCTGCTGCCCTCAGGTGAATGTGTTCTAGGAGCATTGCATCAAGGATTTTGCGCTGTTTAGTTTGCTGTTGTAGTAGCCCTGTTTGTCTATTTGCAGCTCTTTGCAGGCACCCACAAAATTTGTCCCACAATCGGACCTAAGAAGTTTGACTGCACCTCTGATGGCAAAAAGACTGCTCAGCCTTGGATTGTCAGAACATGCAATAGCGTGGTTCTCAAATTATTTGAATAATAGAATCCAGTGCATCAAACTTGAAGGTCTTTGTTCCAAATTTGTTGCTGTCCACAAGGGGGTGTCACAGGGCTCAGTTTTGGGTCCCCTTTTGTTTCTTTTATATATCAATGATTTGGGTCAAAATGTCTCAGACACAAATTTGCATTTTTATGCTGACGATACAGTTATTTACTGCTATGGATCATCTCTTAGTCAGGCCATTGAAACCTTACAGAAAGCCTTTGTTGCTTTCCAGCATTCACTTATCCAGCTAAAATTAGTTCTCAATGCTGACAAGACTAAGCTAATGTTGTTTTCTAAGTCAAAGAAGGTCCCAGAGCCTATTCCAGTGGTGTCCACCCTTGAAGGAAATGTTATAGAGATAGTTCATGAATATAAATACCTTGGTGTCTGGATAGATGACTCCTTTACCTTTAAACCACATATAGAGAGACTTGTAAAGAAACTGAGGCTGAAACTTAGCTTTTTCTTCCGTAATAAACAGTGTTTTTCTTTTGCAGCAAAAAAAAAACGTCTTGTCACTGCAACCAGATTATGGTGACATTCTGTATATGAACGCTTCTTCTTCATGTCTTCTAATATTGGATACGATGTATCATGCTTCCTTGAGGTTTATCACCAATTGTAGATATCTGACCCATCATTGTGACTTGTACTTAAGAGTAAATTGGCCTTCTTTGGCCATTAGAAGACAGGGGCATTGGTACACTTTTATTTACAAAGCTATGCTTGGATTGTTGCCTCCTTATATTTGTACTTTGGTCACAAGGACAAATAGTGGTTCTTACTCCTTGCGTTCAAATGATCAGCTGCTGCTGTCTGTTCCCCTTGTCCACACAGAGTTGGGTAAGAAAGCCTTTGTCCACTGTGCGCCCTTTTCGTGAAACCTGTTACAGAAAGACTGGAAACTGACTGAATTGTTGTCTTTTAATTTGTTTTTAAAACTAAACTTAAAGGCCTACAGACTGCCTCAATAATGTGTAATTGTTTTGTGTAATTTTTAATCTTGTTTGTTTGTATGTATTTGTTTGGAAATGTGCTGCCTCTTGGCCAAGACTGCCTTGGAAAAGAGGTTTTTAATCTCAATGGGACATTCCTGGTTAAATAAAGGTTAAATAAATAAAAAAAAAGGTACAGATCCATGGATTGCACTTGTGTGTTGCTAGAAAAAGAAGCATTTCCAGACTTTAACAAAGCAAAAAAGTGCTCGCACCAAGACTGAAGCTACTGTTAATGGTGTCATAGTGCTACATTCATCCGTAATTATCTTTTTTTTTCTCGTTCATTACCGCAAACATTTTAAGAGATACTTATTATTAACATCTTAACAGATACTCTGACCCATAACTATCGTAAAATGCTTCGAGGGGAAGTAGAGGCCTTTCGCACATGCGTGGTACGGATCAGTTTCCGGTATGGATCAGGTGTGAGTAGCAACTGATGCCTATGATTGTGCCAGAGCACATTTTGAGTCACTATGGGAATTTCAGATTTCACACAGGTGGGTGGTGAATGTTACACACCAGTCAAAAATGTCCAATTATATTTTGGAACTCAGAGGGTTAACCCAACAAATCATGAAAAACTGGGTTTACGGTTTTGTTCACAACAGTGCAGATTTCTGACATTTTGTGTAAATTTAAGAAACAATTTGATATATATTTTTTCTAATAAAAAATTTGAATCATTTTAACCATATGTAACACCTGCATATATGTTTTTAAAAAAAGGCTTTGATTTTGCCACCCCATTTGATTTCCATGCCACCCTAAGAAATTTCTCTAGATCCGCCCCTGCATCGCTTGCTACGCAGTCGACCTCCGGACCAGCTTTATCGTCGCAGCTGGACAAGCAGCCGTTTCCCTGAACTGACACCTCCCTGTCACTGGGCCACGGCCCAGGGCTGCCGACAGTCTGGGATGATTCCCTCTCTCTCTCATGAGAGATAAGAGTAAGTGGCGGTAAGTTGGAGTAAGTTTCTGCTGCCCTCAGGTGAATGTGTTCTAGGTGCATTGCATCAAGGATTTTGCGCGTGACCCCAATCATGCGCTCCCAGGAGCCAGCCATATGCGACGCATGCGGGGGGTTGAAAAGCCATTTGCAGCCAGTCTTCAAGAAAGCTGTTTAGTTTGCTGTTGTAGCAGCCCTGTTTGTCTATTTGCAGCTCTTTGCAGGCACCCACAAAATTTGTCCCACAATCGGACCTAAGAAGTTTGACTGCACCTCTGATGGCAAAAGGACGACGCAGGGCGTTGATAAATGACAACGTGTCCATTGATTCTATAACTTCAATGTGAATGGCCCGTGTACTCATGCACGTAAATATGACTGCCCATCGCTTTGCATCCGCTTGCCCACCACACGTTTTTCTGACAGTGACAGACCAGGGCCCTAACACATCAAGCCCTACATGTGTGAACGGAGGGTCAGTGGACAGCCTATCCTCTGGTAGCTCAGCCATAAACTGTTCCTGCTGTCTGCCTCTTAGTTTGCGACATGTCACGCAGCTGAATATCATTTTGCTTATTGCTCTTTTTCCTCCCACAATCCAAAAGCCTGCAGCTCTGACTGCCACTTCAGTAAAATGTCTGCCCTGATGGCATACTTTCACATGGAAGTGTCTTATAATGAGCTGGGAAAGGTGGTGTTTGGCAGGGATGAGGATAGGATTTGTTTCATCCGAAGTCAACTGTGCTCGTCTTAGTCTCCCACCCACTCTGAGGATTCCGTTCGTGTCAAGAAATGGGTTCAGTTTGCTAAGTGGGCTTGAACTTTTGAGGGGCATACTCTTTTCAAGCTGTCTTATGTCTTCTGCATAGACTTCTCTTTGGACGGTGTGAATGATAATGATCTTAGCTTGATCGAGCTGCTTTTTGGTTAAATGCTCACTACAGCTGTGCCAGCCCTGACAGGAGCCTTCTATGTTCTGCTTAAAGGACTGAACAATGTGTCGGAGTTTAGATATAGCCTTCAGTAGTACATTCCAACTAGAAAACCTTTCGAATCTGGCACTACTGAGAACATCCTTTGCAAGAGTTTTAACACAAGTAGTTACCTCATGACGCAGTTCGTTGTCAGTCTCTGGGTCTACAAGATCAAACAACTCTGCCTGAGATTGACCTATTTCTGACTTGGTAAGAAAGGCAGGTCCACTGAGCCATGTGGAGGTAGAAAGCTGCTCAGCAGGTAATGCTCGCGTGGCATGATCAGCAGGATTTAAGTGAGTTGGCACATAATGCCACTGGTGAGCTTGTGTGGATCGCCTGATGTGTTCCACTCTGTTGTGCACATAGATGTAAAAATGCCTCTTTGTGTTGAAGAAAAAACAGTATGTTTAAAAAATAAAAAATAAAAACTTAAAATCCACTGTTCCAATTTTTTACTCAGAAAAAAGAAAACATTTCATACTTGTGTCAATGGAACTTGTAAGTTTTTGGACAGTTTCTGCTTCTGCTTTTGCAGGATGTCAGAATAGCCTCCCAGAGCTGCTGTTTGGATGTGAACTGCCTCCCACCCTCATAGATCTTTTGCTTGAGGTTGCTCCACAGGTTATATAGGGCATATAACAAGTTTATTATTTTCATTTTATTTTATTTTTATTTTCTTGCAGTAAACCCCTTCTGGGATATGTGATTTTCATATCAAAGTGACCATGTCTGCAGTTCACTGGCATCAGCAAGTGCAAAGTATCTTCTCCTCAGGACTGAAGCACCTCCCAGTGAGTTTGGAGGCCTTTTGATGAATGTCATCCGATCAGATGATCCTACGGTATCCCTGAGAGTTCAAATGCAGCATAAGTCAATAACCACGAATAGCTCAAAAAACACAATTTAGTGGAGATGATAACATGACACAGCTGCAGTGAACAATAGCAAACATAGATTTACAACATTAAAAGACTCATGCAATTAGAACATAAATTTGCTGCATCTCACTGTGAGCATCACGTTACTGTTGCCTCTGATTTATCTAATTTGTGTTTTACTCTCCTTCTGTTGTGTTTTGCGTGTTTTTACAGTATTTTTCTATTTGTCTGTGTTTTTTGACTTTGTCACAATTTCCCTGTATCATGTAGCAGCACAGTGTGTGTTGTAGGCTAACTAAATATTGGCAAAACAACATTGGGACAAATGAAACATAAATCTGTCAGAAATACAAACCCAGCCTCTGCGGTAGATGGATTTAATTTTCTTTTTAATATTCTGTAGAAATTTTCATAGGATAAAATGTACAGCATCCTCTGTACTCCTATTCCTTCAACAGGCAAATTAGTGAGGATCCAGTGTGGGAGTTGAGTTGCTCAAAGCACTTCATAAATACAGAATGGGCATCAGTGCTACAGGGTTATTGTCGTCCAGGCATCTTGGTGATAAGTGTTTTGGCACTGGCACAATGGAGGTGGTCTTGAAGCATGCTAGTAATACTGCCTGGGCAAGCAACAGGTTGAAGATGTCTGTATAGACTAGAGATGGCACGATACCACTTTTTTATGTCCGATACCGATACCGATATCATAAATTTGGATATCTGCCGATACCGATATTAATCCGATATAGTGTGTTTTTTAATCAATAAAACTGTTTTTTTTTTTCATATCTTGCTGCATTTTGTAGAAGTTCATACTCAAGTTTAAATAAACAACAACACTAAAGCTATTCTGTTATACCTGTATGTAAAAAATACACTGCACCCAAAATATTTCATAGTTCAGCAACACTGATCAATCTAATAAACTTAAACCTACTCCATCCTCCCTATTCTGGTATTTTAAAGAGTACTTAGCAGAAATATTAAGCAACCTAACTAATAGGGTTGCAAACTCCCAGCAAAAGAAAAAAGGGAACCACCCCCCACCCTCCACCTCATGATGCTTAATCAACATAATCAACTTTAATTTGATGCAGTGTGAAAAAAAAATGCACAGAAATAAATTATTTTTCAAGAATAATTAAATAGATTCAACATCTTTCTTCTACAGAATTACAGACTGCACAGATGGTATCTTCCCAAAGGAAAAAGTACTATAGCTTACTGGGGTATATTAGACATTTAACAGTTACTATATACAGTAATAGACTTTACTATACATTTTACATCAGATTAAAACTTTGGGTGTAAGATTCAGATAATTATTTATTAAAAGCTAGACATTTTAAATGAGAATAAGAAAGAAAAGTATTTCTTTGTGCCCCCCTTTTCCCTGTTAATGCCCTATCGGCCCCCCTGGCTAAACTTTGATAGATCCGCCCCTGCACAGTTATGTCAGCTATGTAGAAAAGGATCGTGGTCTAGAAAGTAATATTAAATAAATTCTAACAACAGCTTATCAAGCTTAAACGTGCTGCTGTTGTTCAGCCGCTGGTTTCCTCTTTCTGGTGCAAAGTGGGCCAATAACAAAGAAGAGAGACGGACAGAAAAGCCGATCAGCTGATCATTAAGGAGTTTCATGAAGTAGCGGCAGGAGAGAGAGAGAAGAGGCAGTCGCTCCATATATCGGTGGTTAAGCTTAACGTAGGTACGCTTTACAAACATTCAGAGATGAACTTACACACTTGCTTTACTTCTCTCTGGGATAACTTCCCCGGAGATGAAATGCTGGATTGCTAGTGAGGCTACAAATACACACAGCCGTGCTACGGTTATGAGGCGAGTTACGCCGTGTTGCAAGTTTTGTGAGGTGCTTTTTTGATATTTAATGGATCGGATTACATTTTTTATTTCTCACCGATATCCGATCCAGTAATTTACGTCAGTATCGGACCGATACCGATACCTAATATCGGATCGGTCCATCTCTAGTATAGACCCCTGCAAGCTGCTCAGGAAGTGCTCGAAGCACACATTCAGGAATGTCGTTTGGGCCAACAGCTTTGGGAGTGTTGATTCTGCTCAGTGCATTATGGGCATCTGTGATGGTAAGAGTGAGTCTGTGACTTTATGGTGGCTCACAGTTTTTGGGGGTAGTGTTTTCAGGAAGTCAGTGGTGGTCAACCTGCATGAAGCCTTTCAGCCATGACAGCACATCAGTGGTTAAAGCCGAGAGATGCAATCAGTCAAACAGCATTCGTACCACCTCCAGCTCATTTCCTCTCAGCTGAACTGCGGTCAGCTACAGGAAGATGCGAGGTATTTCCACGAATCAGCAACACGATCAACACAACCAATGTTTAAGATAAAAATGTAATAAATCATTGATGATCATTATTGAGTTAAGAATAGTTTGTCCTGTAACGACAAAGACATAATTCTGTCAGTGAAGGCACCATGCGGGCGATCTATAAATATAATTTTATTTTGTTATTTACATGTTTTTGGTGGGGATTTGTGTGTGTGTGGTTCCCTGACTGACTTCGTCCCTCATAAGGTTTTTTTTTTTTTAACTCAATGAAGGCATCATAGTGGTACCCATGTTCCCATTTATGTCAGCTAATTTTGTTGGGGCCCATCTTTATTGTCAGTTAACAGTCAGTTTTACCATTTTAAAGCTTTTTTCTCTCCTATTTATTGCAGTCAGACAAAGAAACCTTCCTCTAAAAACCACAACACTGGCATCCTGTCACAGAGGAAGAGGAGCAGGGTTTGACTTTAACTGACTGTGAACTGGTTAAAGAGTTGACCTGATATCACAGAGAGTAAGATGACGTACGCATCTATGCTCTGGCTGCTCAGTGAGTACACTGTAATGATTATGTATGAAAATCTGTTGTTTCTTCATCACAAACATTCAGGTTGGATTAGAATAGAAGGGGAGTAGACGAGTTTTTATCAAGAACACCAACAAGAAGGAAGAGGGTCAACAGGAAATCAGAATATTTCATAATAAATTAATACAGTGCAGAGAATTGACATGGATACACTGATTTACAGTTTTGTGTACATCCGTCATACAGATGCATGACATTAAATGTAGTTTAATGTGGTTTGTATTCAACAGCAATTTTAAAAAGTTCTAAAAGAAGCTACTTTTATAAATATCAGAAGGTATTAGTACAAAGATTTCACTATCCAAAAAGTAAAATTCCTCAGTTTAAATTTCTCAGCTTTTTGTGTATTTGTATCTTGGTTCTGTATTTTGCACTGTTGGCATTTAGCTTGTTATTATTTCTTATGGTTCATTGGTCTTTATATCAGTTTACCTGATACAAGTTCCCTTTGCTCTCATTTCATGCCTTCAGTTTTTCTGTCCTGATGCTCGTTTAGGTTGATTCTGTGTGTCGTGGGTTTGTGGCTTCCTTTTGGTTTTGGTTTTAAGATAGATTTTATGTTTGTCCTCCTTAGTCTTTGTTCATGACGTTAGTTTCTGGTGCTTCTGAATTTCTTGTTATGCATGCTTTTAGTTCCTTGACGTTTGATTACGAGTTTTTGTGTTCGTATTCTGTTCCTTCAGTCTTGCCTCCATGTTTGTCTTCTGTCTCTATTTTAAATTCACATAAGTGAGCTTATCATCTGTTACTTCCTGTTTTATTTTGGTTGACTTTTGTCTCATGAGTATCGAGTTAATTCACCCTGTTCTTGCTATACCTGATTTATTCCCACCTTTATACTCTCCCCTTGTCCGTCATCATGCCTGCAATGCAGTGTGCTCCTGTTTTCTGTATATTTCCCTAGATTCCTGGTTTTGTACTCAAGCACTGCCTTGTTTTGTTTTTTTGTATTTTGAACAATTTCAGCATTACAGCTGTTTTGAGTTTATTTGGTTGGACACAACATCTTTGTCCAACCAACTGTTTTAATGAAAAATAGGCTTGATATATACTACTCTGTAAGTTGATCTATAATAATATAACAACATATAGTAATTAAATCTTTAAAATATCTGGTGTGCAGTACAATGTTTGAATCCAAGATACATCTGAGCTGGAGTAGAAAGCTGCAAAACAAAGAAATACTTGAATGTAGTATAAAGTATGAACAATTTCCATTAACTACTCAAGTAAATGTACTTCTTTACATTGTGTCACTGCTGATATTAACAGATTACCAGCACTCTACTCCAGCAGACATGCCTCTGTGTAGAACATTAAAGAGAAAACTGCTTCATCCTTTCTCTGCTCATAAGTGGATTCAAACCGATGATGTTTTCTCCACTGTCTAATGGTTTTCTGTTTTTACTGCAGTTTTTTTTTTTAATGTCAAACTCAAAATAAGCTGAGTGTCATTTCTCTTTAGTTCTGATCTCACTGCTGAGCTGTGCAACTAAAACCAAGGTCAGTAACCTTCTCCTGTCACAGTTTAAACCTGACATGAACTAACACTGAGTGCCCAGTCCTTTTTTAACCTTTCTTGTGGCATGACATAATAATCATACAGAAAATGATGAGCCTGATGAATATTTAATACTCATAATTATAAAGTTAGTATAGTCAAATAATTTATTTTATGTACATATTATATCAAAAAGTCCTCTTCACAGCTCGTCTGACTGTGAGTCCCAGCTGCTCTCAGTTCTTTAAAGGAGACTTTGTGTCTCTGAGCTGTGAGGAGGACGACAGCTCTGCTGGATGGACTCTGAGGAGAAACACAAGCAAACAAGAGAGGACTCAGTGTGGAGATGGGTGGGGAGAAGGTGCTGGTTCTTCCTGTAACATCAGCTACATCTTCACATGGGACAGTGGAGTTTACTGGTGTGAGTCCAGAGAGGGTCCCATCAGTAACATGGTTAACCTGACAGTCACTGGTAAGCTGAGTGTGTGGAGTTAGTGTTGATGAAACTGTGTGTAAATGGATGAAATGCTGTAGTTTGTCTCTGTGTTGAGGTGGATCAGTGATCCTGCAGAGTCCTGTCCTCCCTGTGATGGAGGGAGATGACGTCACTCTGCTCTGTAAAACAAAGACCACTCCCTCCAACCTCCCAGCTGCTTTCTATAAAGATGGCTCCCTCATCAGCAATAGGTCTTCAGTTAACATGACCATCCAGCATGTTTCCAGGTCTGATGAAGGCCTCTACAAGTGTGACATCAGCAGTCATGGAGAGTCTCCATCCAGCTGGATCACTGTCACAGGTGAGGAGCTTCACTCTGATTTCACCTCTTATTTCATCCACATATTCACTGAACAGCTGGGGTTCTCTCTGCAGGTAGACCTACAACCACAACCTCGCCCACCACCTCTACAAATATGCTCCCTACCTCCACCACCCTCCATCATGCGATCAGAGTAGTCTGTCACCTGGTGGTGTTCTGTCCATACTTCATCTCCACTCTCCTCTTGGTGTCTTTATATCAACACAGAGCCAAAGGTAACACTCTGAGTATCCTTGAGTATTTATCAAACTCAATTGCTTTCGCCTCATTTAAAAATATCTGATGACCTCGTGTAACAGGAAATGACGCCACCGTCATTTTGGCAACAGCAGCCAATGCGGAGCAGAGAATGACTGAGGACTATGATGATATTGCAGCGGTGACCTCTGAGCATCAGTTCTGAGCATATGCTCCATCAAATTGTGGTTATTAGGTCACTGTGACTGAATTTTATGTGACATCACAATGCAAGTCTTTGTTTGTGTGAACTTTATGAATAAATTTTGATTGTTCTGTCATCTTTTTTTTTTTTTTTTTTTTACATGCCAGTATGACAGAAAGAGCTTGTTGACATCTAATGTTGCTGTGTCACATTTTTATATTATAGATTTTATCAGTTAGAGGGAAGATATGCAGGCTTGATCAACAACAACATAAGTACATGTCAGCGGTTAACATGATGTCCGTATCTTTATACTGTGGTAGTAAATGCACGCAACCTTTGTTTTCCACAGACTCATGTACAGCACAGCCAGCAGACTCTCGTTTGACTCTCTTTGTAACTCAAACTTTGACTTTGTGTCTATTTTAGCCATTTGTGGTGTGTTTGGTCTCAGCTTTTTCTGTAGCACCACCACTTACACTTAACCTCCTCTTGACCTGAAACACCATCCAAATCTGGGACTTAGACTCCACTGGGACCCTAAAACATTTATATTTTAGTAAATCAAAATATATAGAGCAGAAGTGGAAAACAGTGTCCTGTCTGAGAAAATTCCTTATTGATGTCATAGTTCTGACGTGAATGATCAGATTGCTTTGTTGGCACGGTAGGTTCATAATAACTCAGATAAGGACTTGTTACAATCACAGTATACACGATAGCATCTATGACAACATTTACAGAATCAGGTTGGCTACACAATGTTATGAAAGCATGGATCCATCTTTCCTTTTATCAGCAGTTCAGGTTGATGATGGTCATGGTGTAGAGGTATGGGCCATATTTTCTTGGCACACTTTGTACCCCAACTCTGGCAAAAATGTCAACCCCAGAGTTTTGCAGTCTGAGTATAAGATGAGTATAATTTTCTTTGGGATGGCGTCCATCATATTGTACACAAATTTGCATAGTTTCGTGACTTTGTGGGGGCTCACAGTCTGTTTTGCATGAGCTCAAATTGTAGTCATAAATATTTCGTAAAAAAAAAACCTAACGCACCCTCCAACAGCCAAACCCATCTGTTCTCTGACTGGATTGTTAAATTTCTGATTGACATGACACTGACAAATCAGCTGAAAGGAAGAAAAATCAGGTCAAAATTTGTACGTGTAAGGCTATGTCCACACGTACACGGGTATTTTTGAAAACGGAGATTTTCCGTTTTCGTTTTAAAAAATAATCCCGTCCACACGTAAAGGCAGAAATGAAGGAAAACGCTGCTAGGAGCATGCCAAAGCAGCAGGTGGCGATATATTCCTAACCGTGTAGAAATGTTGGCCAATCAGAAGTCTAGAAGCCTCAGTGGGAAATAGTTAACAAAGCTGGGTCGTAGAAGCAGAACCGAGTCCTATGTGTGGAGGGACAGTAACTGTGTGTGTATATTTAAGCATTTAAACACTGCAGAGAGGACAATTAACAGTAACAGTATTGTAGAAATTCATTTCACCGAAATAATAACGTGGCGCACACTGTGACGTCAAAAAAGGCGCACACCTTTGACGCTGCGTTTTCTCCGTTTTTCTCGTCCACACGTAAATGCAAAAACGGAGTTTTAGAAAATATCCACCCTGGCCGGAGTTTTTAGAAATCTCCGTTTTCAGTGACCGAAAACGCCGTTTATGTGTGGACGAAAGGTGCAAACGCATAGAAAAATCTGCGTTTTCAAAAATACCCGGGTACGTGTGGCCATAGCCTAAGTTGAAAGCCGCACGCAGCCAGGAAACCTGAGCGCAGAGTTTCACACCAGGTTTTTGCTTTGAATCTGTAAGGCCTTAACCAAAAAAACAAAAAACAAAATGATAACTCATGAAAATATTTATTACAAACACATGTGACGGAGCGAAGGTGATTTTATTTCATATTTTTAAAGGAGGGAAACCTTCCTCCAAACGGACAGAGCAGTGGAGCCGCCAAGGGAAAGCACACGAATTAAAAACGGTATAATTAGAATATAATTTATTATATTTAAACGGTTAAAAATGTAAAATGAATTAAAATAGCCCTGGCCAGGGGACAACACAATAACAATCAATAAAACACAACATTAAAAGTCCAGTGGCGTCCGCCACGGTATAAAAGCCACTAAGAATTAAAAATCCAGTGAAGCGGTGCAGAAGGGAAACCCGTCGCCTCCCTCTCCGCGTTCTGCGCCCGGTGTGCTAAAGAAAGGAAGGCAGCAGCAGTCACTCTTTTAAGCAGCTTTCATTCATTAAAAGGGGACAAGTCAAAAGACTTACCCCGGGTGGGCAGAGCTCTTAACTCTGCCCTCTGCTTCTTTGTAACCGCCAATCGGAACTGCAGACGCGTAATCTGGCCTCTTGTTGCTGCAGCAGTCGGACCGCTCGCTCCGCGTCCCTGGTTGCTGGCGCTGTATCCTCCTGCCTCCTTGACGCAAAGCCCCACCAGTCTTGCACTAACGCCAACTCCGGCACCGCTGCCGCTTGCGGCCGTCGCCACATTAAAAGTCTGCCATTCCTGCTCTTGTCTCTCAAGCCTCCCCGAGCCTCCTCTCAGTAGTCCGGTAGGCCCTCTTATTGGCCTATGTGACCTCGCAGGGGTAGCAGGTTCATAATTGGGTAGGGCGGAGTCTTTCCGGACAAGTCACCAATAAATACCATAAAAACATGCAATAAAACTCATAAAAATAAAACACTGTACTAAAATCTTAAAACACAGCAAAACATGCACAATAAAAACCCTAGCTTGTCCCTTTCCACCCCGTGACACACACAAATTCTCATCTGTAGATGCACAAACATAAAATTTTCACATATTTTGGTTCATGAGGTTATAAAACTCAGTATACAACTACGCATTTGATTTGCAAGTACATAATATTTATGACTCCAATTTGAGCCCATAGTTTGTTTTCTGTGTAGTGTTGGCAGGAAGGCTGATGCAGGTCAATCTGCATGAAGCCGTTCCTGTTTTCTGGATAAAACAAAGCCTTTAGAAATGTGTTTCTCCCACACTGATCGCAAGATGTAGTCACAGTTTTAGTCTTTGTCTCAGTGGAAGACGTTTTGCCTGTTTCTAACAGCAACTCTGTGGTTAAAGCAGACTGTTTACTGATGCAGTCACTCATCAGTAATCAGACCACCTCAAGCACACTTCCTCTGTGCTGAACCACAGTTAGGTAGAGAAAATGCATGCTGTTTCAAAAATGTGCAGCGCAAGAAAATACTAAGACAACTAACTACTGTTGAAATTCTCTTATATTAAAACAGAAAGGTTTGCTATCAAATAGTGAACATAAAGAACTGACAATGAAGGCATCTTACAAGTGCTGACATTTTTTTCATGTATTCAATTTCGTGTGCTGACCGACTTCAACCACTCACCCACAATGTGTTTTTTTCTTCTTCTTCTTTTTTTGTCTGGCAATAATTTCTTCCTAATACCTAATGGCAGTGAGGCAGGGCCGTGCAGAGACGTTTAAAGGGGCGGGTGCTCAAAGTTAAAAAGGGGCACATTGAACGAGGCTGAATAACAACAACACACATTCATCAAGAATCTAATATGGGCAACAAGGCAAAGCAAACGTACCCTATGTTTTACCTGATGGGTACAATGTTACTGTTGAGGGTTTTTTGCTGCTCCTGCTGCTGATAGTGCTGGAGGGCAGGGCTGTGTTGATCTGAGACTGTAGACATTAAAAAGTCCATAGGAGTGATGGTAGCTGATTAAACAAGTATCATGTGATAATAACAAAATGCAAAGATTGGTGACAGCGCCTGGAACCATAAGGCAACAAAAAAATGTGAGAAATAATAAAACTGAGAAATAAACAAGGCTCTGCCTGTGAATCACTCTTTGCTTCTTTTCTTCCTTCCATCCAATCATTTCATATATCACTCTCCACTTGCTGTCTATCTGAGAACAAGGCACAACTTGCTATTGCAATAAACTGTTATTTAATTATCCACACCTAACAACTCTTGCACTTAATCAATAATACAATGATGACAGAAAAATGTTATAGCACTGCCTTTAGTAGCCTCACACAGCTCCTACTGTTTCCTCCTCATGTCCTTACCAGCCATGTCTGGACAACGTTATATCATTAGTAATATTTTTTTAATCCATCTAAATAAAACACACACATGCATGCACACAGTGACATTTTAGACCTTCTTCAGAATACTGTATATACTATGGGCATCATGGTGCTGATCCAGAATCCTTCCCTTATTATTTATTACTAGAGCTACAATAATAAAGCAATGAGGAGGGGGAAGTAATAAATATGAAATAATGTCATTATGATGATCCCATTTGTTTCACTATCCACTCTGTGCAGACAGAAAGATTATTACATTTTTAAACTGTAAAGATACAATAATTTTGCTGCTGTAAAATCCAAATTTTGTCTTGTTTAAAATATAAATCTAATATAATCTGCTTCTTAATGTATGTTCTTTAAAATACAGCATGTTTTTTAATATATTATAATTATAAGAATGCATAATTATGTGGACATGCATATTAGATTGTTTTTAGTGAAATATAATCCCTCCAGAAAGGCAGGAAAAGCCCTGTAACTTACTTGAAAACTAAATATGTTCCCTAAAACGGTGACAGAGCTACAGACCCATGACAGCCTTACACAGTTAGCCAGCAGCTATGACCAGCGCTACTTGTGCAGTTAATAAAAGGACAGGTAATGTTTGTCGCGCTGTTGCACACACAGGAAGCTCGCTTGTTTCAGTTCGTCAGTTGTCACAAGACAGCTTACCAACGTGTACGTAATAATAGAATAGAAAAGAATAGAATAGAATAGCTTTTTATTGTCACTGTTACAAGAACAATGAAAGGCAGTTTGGCATCTCTCCATGTGTGTGAAGTACACAATAGCGTAAGTATTTACACAATGACAAATTTACATTTACACAAGAAAGATATGTACAAGTTATACATACACCTGCAAACATACACGCACATACATACATATATGTATATATACATATTTGCATCCGTACATGCATACACACACATATTTCCACATACACGCTTACATCTATATACATACACATACATGCCATCTAACTAGCAGGTGCATTGAGAGGTGCAGTGTGATCAGTGATATTGCACATTGAGTGTGTGGCGGGGGGATGATATTAGTGGAGGAGGTGTGCTCTCCTCAACTTAATAAGCTAACACTCCTGTGTGCTATAGACTACAGTGTACGTTGTACACCTACTTACTGGTTGTGTCGCATCAGTCTGTGTGGGAGAAATATAGTACGTCTGTCTCTGAGTTAATTTGTGTTTCTCCTACAGCTCCGGACCGCAAAAAATGCGGGTGCTCTTTATGAGCTCGTTCCCGGCTCGTAACCAGCGCGTTCTGCCGTCAAGGGCGATCATTGGTTAATGGTGATCATGTGACTGATGCAAGCCAGATCCTTTTATTTAGCAAAACTGTTATTAATAGTTAAATATTATTGTTGAGGGGCACAGACAGGACTCTGCATGCACACACACATAAAAAAAAAAAATAATAAATACTTTTTTTTCAAAAGTTGCCTCAACAAAAGGGCACTTTGGGCACTCATCAGGAAAGGGGCGGGTGCTCATTCACCTTCAAGTCAAAACCATGGTGCATTGCAAAAGAGGTGTTTAGTGTACAAGTGTTTAATGTCTTCTTGTTGTAGAAACATATCTACTAACATTACTCCCACTTCCTTCTCTAATATTACTTTAAAAAAACAATGCAGGCACCTGATTAGTGGAAAAGAAGCAATACTGAGCACATAGTTTCTTACAGGAGCATATTCTGTGTTATTGAAAGGGTTATTGAAAAAAATATCCAATTTATTGTGAAGGGCAAAAATTACACAGAGGACCAAATTATTATTTTTTAACCAACCTACAAATATGTTTATGTCTGCTGTGATTTTGACAGTTTAATTCACTGGTGAGATCGCCTACTTAGATAATGAGTGAAATCTGAGTGTGTGCATTGAGGTGAAAAATGTACACGTAATAATGAGTAACTGTGCAAGTTCACAATGACCACATGTACTTCATCTATTCCCAGGATACAGTGCTGCACCCTGTGACTTAGTTTAATGCAACTTCAGTATTGATGAAACCCCAATGCATTATTCATGCGGCAACAAACATTGTTTGTTTTAAATAGCACCACTGTCAGGACTGTAAGTCAAGGTAAGAACTATTACTGAAGACCACTTAAAAAATCTACAAGAACATCTGGCTGCTTGGACAAAAATTAGAAAGACACAAACATGAGCTTTAGACTTTTGCATCCTGTTGTTCTCTTTAGGAAAATAGAGCAAATGATGGCAAACTGAATTCCAGGAATGAGTTGTCCCCCCACTGACTCTGAGTGACTGAATGCTGCCACTCAGGTCTTGACAAAGTGTACAAGCTTGGCATGACATAGTTCATGTTGCACTTTGTTTTGGTACATAGCACTGAAGTCAAATGTTTCACACAGGAAGAATGTACAGCAAAGAAATCCACAGTATTGTTCAGTGTTCTTGATCCACCCCTCACTTGTCACTTCTTCATCTTTTCCTACCAAGAAGCCAAACATTCTTCTCTATGTTTTCAAGTAGTGTTGATAAGGAGTTCCACGGGGTTTCTGGAGGTCTTTCAAAGTGTTTCTTTGGATATCGGCAGATTTATTTTATTTATTGTCCGTATCCTCCTTCTACTTGATCACATTCTTAATTTCTTTTTCCTCCTTTTCTGTTGTAGATTATATTATATATCCTCCTGAGAACCAGCCTACACATGTATTTATTATATGTGTTTTTCAAGCTTCATGCTTCTTTTCTCCTCCACTGGTCCATTTTTCTCAAAGGTCTTAAGGAAATCCTGCACACTATGCTGTGATAGTCTTCAGCTCTTTGGGAATCAACTTGTGCACCTTCCTGACAAACTGTATGAAACATTCTTCTGAAAATAGCTGGATACAAGGATGGCACTGGAACAAAGTGAAAAACCTGCTAATGTTCAAAGAAATCACACTAGTGTGCGTCACTTTAACTACGTTTAACTTTAGTTGCAATAGTGAAACCAAAGCTGTAGGACTCATGAACCTCATAAAGAGGCACAAACTGGCATTCGTAGCAGAGTGTCTGTTGTGCTACAGCCAGGCTGACAGATGGTTTATTTCATATTCTTCGCTTTAAGTTCAATAAATACCACACAGAGTTTATGCACACAGTGCTACTGCTCACTTTAGCACGAGTAAAAGGAATGCACCCCTGCCGCAGGAATGAGCTCTGTCGTCGCTGACGTATCACTGAAGCATCTTCAGAGCGACAGAATGCTGCCGCTCAGGTCGTCACAGTGCTCGGCAGGTTAAACTTTTCATAATACGGGTAAGGGTTGGAAATCTGCCAAATCCCACTTTAACTGTGATGACACCGACATCAGACGTAACATGTAAAGCAGATTTTTTTTTGACTTTACATATTACAAAATCTTAATGGCTTTAGTGACACTTAAGCCACATTCTTACAATTACCTAAAAGTAAGTTTTTCAGGATCTGTTTATTGCTATGAAGTCTTGTGCGATGTGCGATGTGTAATTAATGTCACACATAAACCAGTCACAGCCATCAATTCAGAGGAGTTTATCTACAGTCATCAGTTGTATTTGCTCCAGTCAGTTACCAGCTGATCGGTAAAAATGAAACCTGAGGCACTAAAGCAGAAAAATGAAACATTAGCAAGACTCACAGTAATGTGAGTTATAGAAGTTCCCCAGCTAACTCTGTTGCTACTATTTCATTTCAATGGGAGATTCCCACGTCCTGTTGTTCAACTGTGAACTACACCTCCACCCATCCTATCCTGGGCGTGAACAAAGGTGAGACTCACATAAACAGAGCTGTCCTCACAGACAAATCTGTCCAGCTGCACCAGGATCGCCTTCTGATCAGCAGCCTTCATCAGAGCCAAGGTAAGATGAGCCGTGCTGTACTCCTCAGCATCCCAGTACCTGTACTTTATTTATTCTTATTCACTTTTAACATGAATCTCTTTTAATATTGTCTTTTAATTTCACACTTTTATATATGTGAACATCCTACGTACTTACTTACATCCACATTGCAAAGTTCTACTGGAAACACATCTGTTTTAGGACTGTAAACAAGCTGCACAAGCGAAACAACAAAAACACAGAGATTTGTTTATATTTTGTTTATAATTGCTTAATTATAAACAAATCATAATATTTCATAATGGCTTAATCCCAGTTTTGTTTGTAAGGAATCTAGGATGTCATTAAAGCAAATTGTTTGCTCTGCAAAGAATGAAACTCCAGAAGATTTGCACTATGTGACTCATTTAAAAAATGCAACTTTTGTTTTTTTTCATGTTGTTTTCAGCAGAATCAAGAAGTGACTTCCCACAACACAAGTGTGTTTATCACAGACACACAGCTGGCTATGTTTGAGTTAAACTCCAAACTCTACATCTGTGTGACTGTGTGACAGACAATTTATAGTTAATATCCTAGGAAAGGAAAGCTTTAAACTTTTGAATTTGATTATTAAATAAAAACAAAAATACCAAATTGAGTTCTCTTTCAGTCTAGAGAAATGTGTGAAATATCAGTGTGAGGAATCAGATTTTAGAGATGAATTACAATCATTACACTTTCTTTGTTCAAACATTGAGTCTGTTCGCATGTTATCATTTTTTTAATAATGTGAACTGTTCAGAATGTGGCTTTGACTTTCTGTTTAGTGGTTTCGATCTTTGTTGTCTTATGGCTAGATGGCTCTCTACAAGATGCTCCGCCCCCTGCTCTTCCTGTCTGCTCTCATTGCACTGGCAGGTAAACACATGCATCAGTTATATTGAATGTGTCCTTACAGAGGAAAGAGGAAAAACGAATCAGGAGGGTTGGATTATGATTTAACTTTCCATTGAGTTACATGACGGCTCTCATTAGATAAATGTTGGTTTTGCATTTAATTCAAATAATTAATTCTTTGTATATATCCTTTTTTTTTTACTTTTTTATGTTGCATCTTGATGCTGCAGTTATTTATTTTCATTTTTTCTTAATAATCTACTCTCAGTATCTCATGATGACAAACTGTAATCAAAAGGAAATAAATTAATTGATCATTGCTAAGATGCTTTCAAAGCTTGACTGGAGTACACCTGTGGACCAAAAATGATTAGTGAGGATTTGCAAAGGCATACAACTCTTTGTGGAAGGCTTCACACCTGATTATCCATATCAGAGCAACAATAAGGCAATAAAGCCAAAGGAACTGCCTGCAGAGGCCAGAGGTGAGGTTTTAAAATGCAAAGCTCTGTGCAAGGCTACAGAAAACGTTCTGCTCTACTGATGGTTCCCCAGAGTGCAGTGAGCTCCATAATTTTCAAATTGAAGAGGTTTGGCACAAATATTACACTTGTAAGAACTATTCACCAAACTGAGCAGTTGACATAGACTGGCTTTAGTGACAACGCTGACCAAGAACCCGATGACCACTCTGAAATCCAAAGATCCTGTGTGGAGATGGGAACAAGAACCAACATTGACTACAGCCCTGCAGCTGTTCTTCAAACAAGGAAAAAGCTTTTGTAAAACCAGAGTAAATTTTTTTTCTTTATTTTCATAAATCTTTTGAATATATTTTGATTTATATATTTTAGGGTTATGTTTAGCAAAACCACATTTTTGTTAATAAAATACTGCTGTCCCAATAACACAGTTGTGTCAATGGTGTATTTATGTCAGTGAGGTGGGATTTAATAAATGACATCATTGTCCCTTTAAAGTCCTTATAAACTGTTTGTTTTGACCTTATGAACCACATATTTGCCCAAATTCAAAATGTCCAGTTGGTGAGTATTAGATTTTATTGACTTCCACACAGAGTGTAAGAGGTCTGAAGTGACCCAATTTTTTCCCATACTTTTTAGAACAGCGCAGCCATACTTTAAGGAGTCCAGGACCTGTGGAAAGACTACTCCGTCTAGACCAACAATTAGCAGGGTTTGAGAAAAGGGCAAAGCATACCACCCATACCAGTATGTGTGTGTGTGTGTGTTTTGTAATTATTCCTTTTTTCCATCGTTTAATTATTTTGATTGTCTGCTAATTTGATAATGTCCTGATTTAATCTTTGCTACAGAGCTTGCAGCACTTTTCTCTGACGATGCTCAAGGTAAGAAGTTGTTCTCTTTCTCTTTTATAATATATAAACTATCCGCACTCTAAGTTACAATTAAAGTTACATTTTCTCTGTATTTATATTGTACATATGTAACAGTTAATTCTATGTCCCTGAACTGTAAGACGAGTTGCTTGTTTCAAATTGTGGATGAAGAGTATTTTTAACACCGGCTAAAGTGTGCTATTATCACAAAGACACCAAAAGCCTCTGGAAAGACCTCTTCCTGTCAGATAAAAACTAATATTGGGAAGAGGAAATATGAAAAGAAATAAAAAGATGAAAGAAACCAAGTACAAAATAAAGACTTTAAATTTAAGTTGTCTTACAAACTGTAATCTCCTAAATGGATATTTTTATGTAAACAGTTCATATTCAGTTTATTGAGGTATTTATTTTGGATCCGGCTGGACTCCTGATAAAACAGCCACTGTTATATGTGGTGTTAGGGAAAGCTAACAAACTCAGAGTTATACATACCTCTAACATCCGAATTTGGACAATTTCAATTCAAGTTATTATTTTAGCAGAATAAGTTGAAGATTGTGTTTTATGCTGCTTTTTCACATTGTTTTGTTTTTGTGGTGAAGATAAAATAACTGAAACAACAGCTTTTAAAATAAATATCTCTCTCTTTGCTTTTTCTTTAAATACTACTGGAAAAGTTAAGTACCCTTTTGACACACCCACTGCCACACTGAGACCAATGAGGTATGAGATACCACTAGGGGGCAATGTGACACTGAGCTGCTTTGTGGATGGCTCTGATAACTGGACCATTTTGTGGTACAGAGCTGCCACATATGGCTCTAAAGACGAGCCTATGACAGAATATGAAGGGAAGAAAGCTATTAATGTGTCACAAGGAGGTATCTATCACTGCAGAGGAAGAAGCGATTCAGGTAGCATCACACACCAAAGTAATGCTGCCATCATTGAAGACACTCGTAAGTTCTCCTCTTTATCTCTTAGCCATGGGAGTTAAAATTATGTGATCTGTCCTTCGTTTTGTATATAATACAATTGTTGGCATCATTTGGCGCTATGTAAATAAATTTAATTGGACTGAATTAGATGATGCTTCTGTTTTTCTTTAAATTTATTATTTTTTGTGAACAGTTCCTATTACGGCCATTTTGACCATGAAGCCCAACTGGACTAAGATATACATGGGTGAAACATTCACTGTCAGATGTGACATCCAGGGAGGTGAAGGAACTTACTGGAGCTATGATTGGAGACCAAAAAGGTTTACCACATATTATACAACCAATGAAAGAACATTCCACAATGTTGGTTGGGAAGACAATGGAGATTATCAATGCAGAGGCAAAACGGATCTTTCCTTCACACAGTGGAGTAATGTCATTCCAGTAACTGTATCATGTAAGTTGGGCATCTTTCGTCCATATAAACTGTTTCATCCAAATTAGCATTTAAAAAAAAGACATATGATAACTTGTCTGTGCAGATTCTCATTCATCCAGGCCATGGTAATCTAAGGAGCATGGAAAGAAAAGCAACTCGACTTCTTTAAGTTTCTTGAATAGACTTAAAGAAGTCCAGTCACTTGACTGATTCATTAAATAATGACCCAGTAATTTGAGTTTTTCTGAACGAATGATTCTTTGCCTTGGAGTTAAGAAATTATTTATGTTCTAGTTCCAGAATGTCTGATTTTTTTCTCTGAATTTGGTAGCTATAGCACTGGATTTCTTGTTTTATGTTGGTTCCCTTTTCATGCCTTGTGCAGCATCTTAGTGCAAATTTCCCTTTTTTTTACTCCCTCCCAGTCTGTCACATCTAAATGTTGTGTATTTCCAGTTGTATCTCAGTGTCTGTTATTGTGTTCTCCAGTGTGTTACTTTATGTGTACCACAAACAGCGTATTGTGACATGGTGTGGTTCAAATGACAACAATAAAATTAGTATTATGTATGACAGTGGTACAGTTTGTAATTCCACTGTCAAGATTTGGTGATATTTATTTACATGTTTTCATCCAGTTTTTTAAATGTTTTTGTTCAAAAGTGAACAGACACTAAACCAGAGTGATGAGTGTTCAAAAGGCCAGAGTGAACCTGGCCTGATTTGCAGAGCCATTATCTAGCAATACTATTTTAAAAATACATAAATAAAAAAGCCTAATCTAAAAAAAAAATTGTAATAATAAAAAATCTTGTTTCAACAGTTAAACTGCATCCTGTCCTCACTCTGTCTCCCTCATGGTTGAGTCCTGGAGCCTCAGTAACCCTGAACTGTGAGGTTGAATATCCTTCTGAAGGATGGAGCTTCTCCTGGTATAAAGCTGTTCCTTATTATAAAATAACAGAGGAGCCCTACACATATGAGCTGCTACCTGATGGCAGCAAGACTGCTCAGAGTTCGTACATCATTACTGGGCAGACAAGCACAGCAGCATATGTGTGCAGAGCAGAAAGAGGAAGCAACTACTACTACACCTACTACAGCGATCCAAAGTTTGTCTGGTCTGCTGGTCAGTTTCTTTCTGTCTCCCAATACTTGTAGTGATGCTTAGTTTATATGTGTTCTTCCTGTGCTTTCACTTATTGATCCATGTTGTTTTTCAGATGCTTCATCAGCAGCGTCTCTCACAGTCGGCCCTGTAGTGCAAAGATTAGGCTATGACTTTGTCAAACTGACTTGTAAGGGAAACTCTTCTTCATGGAGAGTGAGGAAGTTCCCTGAGAATGGCCGGCCATATTGTAGCAACTATTGGGAGTCAGGAGAATCCGTATGCACAATCGACACAACATATTCAGATGACGGCGTGTACTGGTGTGAGTCTATGTTAAAGGAGTTCAGCAATGCAGTCAACATCACTTTACAAGGTTTGTAGAATGTTTTTTTCCCCCTTTTGTGTTATAACATTTCATGAATATTTCTCTCACTATGCATGTTAAGCGATTCTTTCATGGAAAAAGAGGCAGAAATGTAAAGATTATTTTATTTGTGGAATATCAACCCAGCAGCATAATACTCTTGGTTATTAGTTTTATTTCATTCCATGTTTTATAAATTAATTTACGATTATGATGTTATCGTGCTCCCCATACAAGCAGATGGAGTTTGAGTCTGAATAGTATCTCAGATCTCACTGGGGCAGAGTACACACTTGACAGTTGGGGCTCTATGAGCTAAAAGAAAGGAGGATTTGGGGTTTTTTTTATAAGTCGCATATCAGATCTTTAGCTGTAGGCTATGACACATTTGATCAATCAGTAATTATTACTGCACATGTTTTTTTCCTCTTTTTTATTTTCTAAAATCCAGCACCAGCTGATCCATTTGAAACAATGTCATCTGTATGTTTTGCAGACTTTTATTCTGGTCCTCTCATGGATATCCCTGTTGATCCTGTGAATGAGGGAACTTTTGTTAGTCTTCGTTGCAACTTGAGAAGAAAAAAAATCTTTCCCAATGTGGCTTTCTATCACAATGACAAACTTATCCAAAATGATTCCCGAGACGAGTTGAACTTCTTGGCAGTGTCAAAGTCTGATGAAGGTTTCTACAAGTGTCAGTACTCAGGAAAAGAGTCGCCATCACGTTACATGACGGTTAAGTGTGAGTAGCATTTGAAAATGTGTCTTTTTTTTTTTAAACAATCGTAATTTTTGAGAAGGAACTCAGTTGTCATTTGTTATATTAGCACATATATGAGCACCGAAATAATCTATGTTTGTTCTATTTTTGGGGAGGATGGTTTTAAAATTGTATTTTGAAAAAATACATACAGTGTCACTTAATACTGTTTAAATGTTTGTTATCACACTAGCTACTGTTCCATCTGAAATCTTCATCCAGACTGAAAGTAGTGAAAACAGCCCCCTTCATCCTGGTCAGTACTTAAATCTGTTATTATTAAAATTTTAATTTTGAATGAGGCTGCGTTACAAGTCAAAAGCAGAACATGTTTGACAATGTGTCAGGGGTGATTTGCGATATTAGGATTTTCATTGGGAGTGACCAGGATAGACAAGAGTAGAAATGAGTACATCAGAGGGAAAGCTCAGGATGAGAAGATTGAAGGTGAGACTGAGATGGTTTGGATATGTGCAGAGGACAGTGGGCATAGTGGACAAAGGAAGTTGAAGATGGAGCTGCCCTAGAGGAGGTAAAGCAGAAGACCATAGAAGAAGATTCATCAGTGCGTGTATAGCTTTAAAAAAAAAAAAATCACATGACTGAGCCAAATTGACTGCAATTTCTGAATCACCAAGAGGAGAGGGGCTAGCTTTTTATCCTCCATTAATCAATGCAAGTAGAGAGAAAACATGATTTTCTCCAGTCCTGGATCATCTGGGATCCCAGTAGCCTGAAATGTTTTGGGGTTTTTTTGTTTTGTTTTTTAGAATTCAGCACATAGAGTACCACGCCAACACAGTATCGACACAGTAAGGGGGATAAGGTGCATAAGGTGTCATCTATCCATAACTAGTCGAGTATGAGAGGGTTGGTGTGACTGTGTAGAATGACAGAGAGGCTGAGATGGAGTCAGGTGACGTGTTGTGGTGACTCTTAAAGGGAGCAGCCAAACGAAGAAGATTTTAATTTAAAAAGACTCACAGTATGAAAATATTGCATAGTTCTGGATTTATTTATAAAAAAAAAAAGTTGTTGTTATTTATTAAATCTAATGATATTAAAATAATTGTTACTGGATTTTTTTTTCCTTTAGATAATGCTGCTGTCTATGAATCAGCAAACAAAGATGGAAGACACTGGAAATGGTACAGTGTGTGTGTGTGTGTGTGTGTGTGTGTGTGTGTGTATGTGTGTGTGTGTGTGTGTGTGTGTGTGTGTATATATATATATATATATATATATATATATATATATATACATGTATATGTATGTATTATACTTTTTTATTTCAAAACAGCAGATTTGAAGGCTTTGGCTCATCATGACATCATAAACCTTTCTATGTCTTTATGTGGATGTTTTACAGGTCAGTGAGGAGAGCTGTGGCTGCGAAGCAAAAAAGAATCCTTTTGTGAACCCACTGTTGCTCCTCTGCTACACAAATATCGGTCACACTTCGCATTTTCCACAGTTAGTTTGTTTGAAGATAATACATAAAATACAGACCTCATATATAGTCTATACACTATAATCTACAAATATGGCACGAAAAAAGGAATTCCAGCTCTAGACTTGCAGATCATGTCTTTATTGGGTCTGTCGGTCCAAGACTAATTCTGTAGATCTATACACAACCAAACTAGTTCCAAAATTTGGACGTCCAACCGTGATCCAACTTGAAAATCAATATGATGTTGAACATTTGGATTTTAACTGTAATTGTTTGGATGTTATGGATGCCTATGACAGGTGCAGGGAATTTACATGATTAATAAATGTATTTTTTTTTAATTTACAAATATTAACATTAATGTGTTGTTATCAACATGATGCATATGAATGTGGGTTATGTATAAACAAACATGATTAATTATGTGCCTATTGATTTAATAAATACATGTGGGTAATTGTTTTGGTTATATTACATTTTCCTGTTTTTGTTTGACTGGTTTATTTATGTTAGTTAATCAAGTTATTTGTTTGTTTGTATTGTCTTTTATTAAAATGTGTTGAAATATTTTTTAAAAAATCATGTTAAAATGTATAATAATAATGGTTAAAATATTTTAAAAAATGAAATTCCTTTTGCTCTTTTAAACTTATGAAACAAAGTATTTCATTTCAAGTTTAAAAGAGCAAAATATATGATTTTTACAAGTATCTTGTTTTATTGTGAAAAGCTTAGTAAGAAAGAAGTGATTGGCGTTGTGATCTGTATCCTGCTCTGAGAGAAGTTGTGAGGGAACGTAAGAGAAGTTTGTGCAAGTGTGAACTGGGCTATCTACTCAACAGGCTTTGTCAATGCACAGATTCTGAAAACTGTCTGTGAGAAGCCGGTGACAATTCTGCTCAAGAGCCCACCCCATCATGTAGATATCTGTGTGTCACCTTGCATTCCTTCACACAAAACTGTACAGAAAATATGCCCTCTACCCTCTGGAAACATGGGACTACAGAGCCTATACATGCAGAAGCATAAAAAAAAGACCAATGTCTAAAATGAGTCTAAGTTGGACATTGAAAAGACGTCCACAACCACTACATTTGAACAATAATAACTCGTAAACCAAGATCGTAGCAACAACAACACTAGATGTTCAGCAGATGTCAAAAAAAAAAAAAAAACATCGCCTGGTGTTACAAAACAAACCTTCCAATGGACCAAAATTGGACATCCAAAAATTACTTATAAAAGATGTCATTCAGACATCACTCAGTGTGATGTCCCAAGTAAGAAAAAAATGAAATAGATGATCTTAAGTGACTGCAGGTTTTAAACTCCAAGTAATTTTTGTATAGATTGTGAAAAAGTTCTATAACACAATCTGAATAAAAAAAATCCCCTGTAGATGTCATTGTGGCAGCAGAGCTGAAATGCCACCGTGATGCCGTTGCTGTGGACCACCTCTACACATGGATGGACACTTGCATTAACATCTGTTAATAGCAATTTGTTAACTCAACATAACATTATAACAGGTAAAACACAGACCGTCTCCACAGCGTGAAAGCATTAATTGCAATGTTCTCTTTTTCATTTTAGTTTTCATTAATTCATTAATTTAATTAATTGATAGCAGGGCTTCTTTGAGCAGTTTGTAGGAATGGGGTCTAAAAGACATGTTGATGATTTGGAAGTATTTTTCCTAGAAACTTTCACATTATTTGCGCAAAAGCAAGTATACATTATTTGCCTTGCAGAAAAGAAAGGATCTGTTTGCAAATCTGTGTCCAGGAGGAAGAAAAAGGCCTCAGGGCAAGATTTTTGGTTTTCAGCGGCAGCTTAGAGCCCCTAATTAAAAATCGTATCCACACCTGAGACAGAGACACCACGTTGGCAGCTTTCTTCCAGTTTTTTGGCACACAAGTTGTTTTTTTTTTTCTGGACACGGTTCTTACAGTTTTCTCAACCTTTGATTTCATTTAGGACATTTTCCAATATTCTGTCTCTTTTTAGGCAACTGCTTTACACTTTTTTGTTTTTACTGTTGCTTTTTGTCTGTTTTTTTACACAGTTTTTACACTTTTCTAACCTTTGTTCTATTTTTGGAGAAGCATTTTACACTTTTTTGCAGTTTTTTTAAACACTGTTTTTCCTCTTTCACTTTTTGAACAGTTTTTACGCTTCTTCACCTTTTGTGAACAGGGATTTTAGACTTTTTCCAACTTTTTTTTCTTTTTTTCTTACGTGATTGAACAATCTTTTGCGGGGATTTTTTTAAACAAAGTTTTTCCTCTTTTCTCCTCTCCAAACAGTTTTTACACTTCTTCGCTGATTGTGGACACAGATATTCCTGAACCTCTCTGTTTTCTCTGGGTTTTACAGTTTCTTGTGTGTGTAAAAAGCAAGTAAAGAATGTGTTTGTGAACAGGTTATTGCAGTCTGAAATGTAAAGTGAAATTTTATTTGATTACATTGTGTGAATGTTCAGGCATTAATACTTTTTGGAAAGCTTAATTGAAAGAATTAAAAGTAAATGTGAAAAGAACATGAACAAAATCCTAAACAAGTAATGAAACAGTCCCATCAAAGCTTCAAGCTGCATCCATCAGCAAATGTGCATCATAAGTGTCTCACACATTCACATTTGATTTAAAAACACAACTTTTACATCAGGATGTGAAAGTATTCCTAACGGAGTGGCTGCAGTTTGTCTAACACTTTAGTTACATTTGGGTTTAAGTTGAAGGTCAATTCCATAATCCACAAATAATCATTTACAACAATATATTCTGCTTTAAATCTTTACAACTCACAACAGAGAACACAATCAAACTAATAACTGCTGCACACTGACACCTTCATGTAATTTCCTGGGTTATCTGACAGTTATTGAATCCTTTAAAATGGAAAATAACAAAGTGGTACAAATAAATAATAATCTGAAACCAAGAAACTGATGTTTTACACATTAGTGTAGAAACATCTGGATTATCAGCCTGCAAAGACAAACAATCAGCTGGACTGAGTGAGAGAAGAGACCTGCTGATGTTTCCAACATGAAGCTTGTGTCGGACAGAACAGTTCATTCTCACTGAGGCTGGGTTCAGGAACAGCTGCTTAAAGTTTGGCTCAGCTGAGTACTTTCTGCTCCTATTGGTCAGTCTCATAGACAATAGGGGAAAAAATATTTACAGTAAATGTACTCGTCAGCCCGCAGGATGATGAAGTCCTTCCTGTAGTGTCAGAGTGAAATCAGTGGTCTGTGTGGAGTGTTGCTGAATGCTGTCAGTCTCTGCTCAGCAGCACGAGACTCAAAGTTCATCTGCAAAAACGCTCTGAGACATTTCAGACAGTCTGCAGCTCAGCAGGAGGACGCTCTGAATCCTGACTCTGTTCATGTTTTCTGTAGATCAGAAAAGCAACAACAACAACAGCAACAAGCACAGCACAAAGTGATGCGCTCGCTATCAGTCCAGCACGTCCTCTTCTGACTCCGTCCCCTCTCAGTCCTCCTGGTTGAGCTTCATGCAGAAACAGGTGTGAGGTGCAGATAGATTCCCACGAGCGTGTTTCTTCCATGAAGACGTGACACTCGTACACTCCAGCATCCGCAGTCGTCACATTCTCCAGAATCAAAGACACGTCTCCATCCTTCATCTGTCTGTCCTGCAGATCCACCCGCTTCTTTAAAGATGGATGCTGCTTGTTGGTATCAAAGTGCCCGTCCCGGTACAAGAGCACATATTCTTCTCCCAGATCAGCTCTGCTCCAGTTCACAACTATGAACTTGTTGTTTGGAGCTCGACACATCAGAGTGACGTTGTTTCCAGACTCAGCTGGGACTTTTTTGTCACGAGTGTGTGAAGAAACGCTGAGCTCGCCTTCAGCAGCGCAAGCCAGGACGTATGCGCAGAGCACGCCCCCGAACAGTGACGTAATTCAGAGTGTAGCCATTCTAGCGGTGTGCAAGGAGGTGTCTCATACATGCTTCTCACACATGCAACATTAATAAACTAAAATTTCTTGGTCGGGAACGCTCAGCTTCGGGAATAGCGGCTTGTCTGATTTGCCTCACACGAAGCTGAAAACACTTCAGCAAGTTTTCACGCATCTCTCAGCTTCGGTGTGGACATATCGGCTCTTATGTGCCCAAGTTTTTCTTCAGCCTCTGACGGTAAGCTGAAACCTCTTTACCCGCTGAGAGGCTGTGTTTAGGGCTTCAGCAGACTTGTTCTGGTATTGTTCTCTAGTCCTGCTGAACCCTTAAACGCAATTATTTTCAGATGGGTTCCACTTTGACTTTTGCTCATTTCACTGTAGTTGATATGATTTTTGGTTTTCAGCGTCAACTTAGAGGAGATATTTTAAAATTGTATCCACACCTGAGACAGAGACACGACTTTTTTCTTTATATAGTTTTTCAGCCTAGGTTTTTTTTTCACTTTTTTCAACACTTGTGGACACAGCTCTTACACTTTTCTCAAACTTTGATGTCATTTAGGACATTTTCCAATGTTTTATCTCTTTTTGGACAAGCGTTTTACACTATTTTCCTTTTCAGTACAGTTTTTCCTCGTTTTCCCTTTTGTAGCAGTCCCCCGGACCAAGGAAGAAATAGAGAGAGCCTCGACGGGTGCAGTAATTTTTACTTGGAGATTCGTTCAGAATCTAACAGTACTGAGGTGCGCCAATGCACCGTGAAAACTAGACAGAAACACAAAATACATTTTCTTAGACGCTTATTACAAATATGAACTTAAATAAAGCAGAAAATACAACAAAATATCAACTAAACAATCAAATACAACTTAAAACATGTACCTCGCTCCGCATTCCAAGGGCTGCAAATTGTATTTTGCTAGAGTCCGGTATCACGCTGCTTCATGCTTCATTGAGAGCTGCTTACTGGGACATGTGCGCCACGAAATCCGGTCTGAGCTGGAAGTGCAGCTTGCCGCTAACTAAGCAACAGAGCCCTCTACTGGACACAACGCGTAGCTGTTCAGGCTTAGATCGCTTAACAAAACTGGACCTTTACACTCCCACCAAATCATGTATAGCAAACAACATTCTATACATTATTTCCAGACTTAACATATGGACATTACTACAAGAACAAACACAATTTCAAGTACATCATCAATAAACCTTCGCAAAAATACGTCTGATGTGACAGTATTGATTGAAACATCAATTAGTTATTTTCTAATAGAACTACAAGCTTTTGAACAGGTCGCTCAACTATGTGAGGTTTGTGTGCTGTTCCCTGCTTCTTTATTAAGCCTCGATCGCCAACTTGAAGTTTGACTCTGCGGACCAAACCGTCATCTTCTTCTGGTGCTTCAACCACTCGAGCCAGTTGCCACTGATTTCTGGGAAGTATGTCTTCTTTGATAATGACTATGTCATTGACTTTAAGATTTCGACGTGGTACGTGCCATTTCTGTCTCGTAGATATGTTCAGAAGGTACTCTCTTTTCCATCTACTCCAAAACTGCTCAGTGAGATACTGTACTCTGCGCCACCGTTTCCTTGCATATACGTCCTCTTTCACGAACTTTCCTGGTGGAGGCAGTGCAACCTTTGATTTCATCAATATGAGGTGATTTGGAGTTAGAGGTTCAGGAGATTTAGGATCATTGATTCCATCGACGCTCAGTAGTCGGCCATTAACGATAAACATCGCCTCATAGAATAGAGTTCTTAGAGAGCTGTCATCCAGCCTGCCTTGGCATTGAGCAATGGTGGCATTGAGAACATTGCGGATGGTTCGAATCTGTCGTTCCCACACACCTCCTGCGTGGCTAGCAGATGGGGCATTGAATACGAACTCACACTGTTTACTGGCAAGGAATGCTTCTAAGGCATCTGTGTCGCATTGCTTAAGAGACTCTCTTAGCTCATTTTTGGCTCCAATGAAGTTTGTACCCTGGTCACTGTACAACTTGCAAACAGCTCCTCTTAAGCTGATGAAACATCTCAGAGCGTTGATGAAAGAGTCAGTAGAAAGATCCTCAAGCATCTCAATGTGGACTGCACGTGAGGAAAGACATGTAAAGAGGAGTCCATATCTTTTATGCTCTTTACGACCTTGTGTTGTGACAAATGGTCCGAAACAGTCCATTCCACAATACATGAAAGGATCTGAGATTTCAACTCGTTCCTTTGGAAGTTCAGACATGCGTTGTTCTTCTGGTGAACGTCGTAGTTTTCGACATTGAACACATTTGCTTATTAGTTTTGCAACTTCCTTGCTCCCACCAATCACCCAAAATCCGTTCGATCTGATTTCCATAAGAGTTTGACTTCTACCTTGATGAAAAATCTGTGCGTGAAAATGAGCAATGATCAACTTTGTAATGTGATGGTCTTTCGGGAGGATGATGGGGTGCTTAAGTCCCTGACAGAGTGTTGACTTCTTCAGTCTTCCTCCAACACGGAGAAGCCCTTGATCTAGTACTGGATCTACTCTAAAGAGGGGACTTGAACTCGGAAGGTTATCTCCCACCTTCAACACTTCCATCTCTCGGGAAAAGGCCTGCTGCTGAAGGAGCTTTATTATTGTGTCAGCAGCTGTTTTCCGTTCGTCTACTGTTACAAAGTTTCTATACTGAGCTTTGCTGGATCTCAATCTTTTTATCCTTGCAACCACTTTAAGGAGCATTGACCAGCTTGAAAACCTTGACAAACGGCTGAGGATATTGTCTTGTTCACTTGTCAGAGTTGTGAGAGCTTTGACTGCTTTGACTTCTGGATCCCCTACCAACAACACAGCAGAGGGGCTGGGTGCATATGAAATGTCATGTTCCCACAGAAACTTTGGACCAGACAACCAACATGTTGACATGATCTCTGATGCACTGAGCCCTCTAGAGGCGTAATCTGCAGGATTCTGAGCTGTGTCAATGTAGTGGCACTGTTTGGGATCTGTAGTTTGCCTAATTAACTGAACCCGGTTGGCAACAAAGACGTGGAACCGTCGTGCCTCGTTGTTAATATAGGCTAAGACTACTTGGGAGTCAGTCCAAAAGAACTCTTCATTAATGCACATCTGAAGCTCCGCGTTTAGCATGCTGCTCATTCTGGCTGATGTGACTGCGGCTGAGAGTTCTAATCGTGGGATACTGGTGACCTTGGTAGGTGCGACTCTTGCCTTAGCCATAACAAGACTACAGTGGACCTTCTCGTTGCTGAGGTACCTAATATAGGAGCATGCACCATATCCTGAATCACTAGCATCACAAAAGTGATGCAGTTCCACCTTTACAATGTCTGTTAGTTCTGGTGGGTGGTAACATCTAGGCACTGCAACCGATTTTAGTCTTTCCAAACCATCTTTCCAGTCCTCCCACCGTGAACGTAAGTTGTCGGGAAGGGGGTCATCCCATTCAGTGCCTCTGCGACACAGTTCCTGTAGGATACTCTTGCCTCTTAAGGTGAAGGGAGCTACGAACCCTAGTGGGTCATACAGGGATGAGATCACTGACAGTATGCTCCGGCGAGTAGGAGGCTGGTCCTTAGTGTTTATTTTGAAACTGAAAGTGTCATTTTTGATTGACCACTGGATGCCGAGCACATGGCCTTCAGCTGCTGTGTCAGGTTTGAGATCGAGTGGTTCTGTGGTGTCTGCTCTGTCTGAGGTTTCCAGCTGTGAAAGCGCATCACTTTGGTTTGAGTTGAACTTGTGCAGATGTAGACCGCCGAGTCTACAAAGTGCTTGCGTTTCGCTGATGAGTTCTTGTGCCTCTTTAACTGATGGGACACTAGTTAGACCATCGTCTACATAAAAGTTCTGTTCAACAAACTCTGAGGCCTTAGGATAGTCTGCTTTGTGCTGTTGTGCTAAGTATTTCAGGCCGAAATTAGCACATCCAGGGGATGAACTGGCACCGAATAGATGTACAGCCATTCTGTACTCTCTGGGTTCTGTGTCTAATTGTCCATCCTGCCACCACAGAAATCTCAGATAGTTGCGCATGTCTGGACAAACAGAGAACTGGTGGAACATTCTCTCAATATCACAGATTATGGCTACATTTTCCTTCCTGAAACGACAGAGTACCCCCACCAATGAGTTGATCATATCTGGACCTGTGAGAAGAGTGTCGTTTAATGAGACACCGAGAAATTTTGCTGAACAGTCAAAGACGACTCTTAGCTTGGCTGGTTTTTTCGGGTGATATACCCCGTGGTGTGGGATGTACCATGCAGTCTCGCCATCAGACAAAGGAGGGGCTAATTCTGCATCACCACTGCTGATAATGTCTCTCATAAAGGAACAGTAATGTTCATGATACTGATTATCAGCCTTTAGCCTTTTCTTCAGGTGTTGCAGTCGGACTGTGGCTAGCTTCTTGTTGTTGGGAAGAGCTGGCGGATCATTGCCCTTGAAGGGAAGCGGCATCTCATAGTGTCCATCTGGTCTTTGTTTTATTGCATCACTGAGGATTTGTATGAAGCGAACATCATCCTGTGATACATACTTGTCCTCATAGTTTCTCTCATTAAAGTCAGTCTCTAGGACTTTGAGTACATCTGTAGCTGATGGTATGGGCATTTCTTTGACTGTGATCCTGTGCACATAACTCTGGTTACCTTCTCTGTCTAAGTGGGGATTACCAGAACCAATAATACTCCATCCTAGTAAGGTTCTTTGTGCGAAAGGCTCGCTTATTTTGCCTGTGACGATCTCTAGGGGGGCTAGTGCTGATGGGCAGTCATAACCAATCAATAGACCTACTTCACAGTTCTGCAATGGCTGTAACTTGTCAGCTAAGCCTTCAAGGTGTGGCCACTGTAGTGCAGTTTGCTTGGTAGGGATATGAGACTTGTCAACTGGGATAAAGTCACGAGAGTAGGCTTGTTCTATTCGGACACGAGTCTCAGAGTCAAACCCACGCACTTGTAAGTTGTTAGCAAGTTTACTTGCGACCACTGTGTCGACGGAAGTCATGGTGCTAAGCTTTAACTGCACTGGTTGGGCGTCTACATTTAGTTCTGATGCCAAATCCTCTAAAATAAAGGATGAGTCACTCTGGGTGTCAAGCAGGGCATATGTAAGTATTTCTTTCTCAGGCTCAGATGCAACTGACACAAATACTGGTACTATGCTGGATGTGGAAGATGTTTTCCTTGTTAGTACATGAGTCATAACATTATGCACTTCCTTCTTGGCACCTTCATCTGGGGATTTAGAATCCTCAGTTCTCCTCTCTTTAGGTTCATTCACTCTTTCTGTGTGTAGACAGGTGGGGTGACGCCGACCACACTTACTACAGGAGTGACGTCCTCTGCATTCTTTGGTTACATGACCCCTTTTCAAACATCCAAAGCAGAGATGATTTTCCTGAATGAAAACTCTTTTGTCATCACTAGTTTTTGCTGCAAAAGCAGGACACTTAGCTATGCCGTGCGATTCTTCTTTGCAAAACAAACATGGGGGTTTAGGTCTAGAAATAGATACTGGGATTGGTGGAGACTTTGGTTGGGAGGTAGTACTGAGTGCCTTCGCTCTTTTAACGTGCCGCTCTTCTGATGCCCTTTCGCTCATTAGGAATGGTGAAGCAACAGGATTGCAAACTACTTTAGCTTCATTTTGTATGAACTTTGTAAAGCGAGCGAAGTTGGGGTAGTCTTGGCTTTTGTCTAGCTCCTCCACCACAATGTGGCTCCATCTCTGCACTATCCACTCAGGCAGTTTTCTTAGAAGCTTGTGATTTTCCTCACAATCATTAAGGATATCTAGGCCTTTGACTTGAGGGATAGCCTCTGCACAGCTTTGGAGGAAATCTGCAAACTCCCTCAGCGCTATGGGATCATTGGCAGCTATTTTAGGCCATTTTGTGAGTTTAGCCCTAAAGGCTCTTTGGATAACAAATGGGCTGCCATACCTTTCCTCTAGAACGCTCCAAATGCCTGCGTATGCCTGCTCACTGTTGCGGAAGAAATATCCCTCTACTGCCTTTCGTGCTTCACCTGCAAGATAGCTCTTTAGATATAACATTTTCTCACACACAGGTAAAGGTTTGTCACCAATTAGTGCCATAAAGGATACCTTCCAATCCATAAACTTTAGGGGGTCGCCACTAAAGATAGTGGGCTCAGGTACAGGAAGCCTGTTTAGGGTAAGAGAGCTGGCAAGGGCCTGAACTATGCTAAGTTCTTCTTGTTCTGGAGAAGTATTGTGAGGTCTAAATGTCGGTGCTCGTGGATTTAAAGAGAGCCGTGGTGCGCTGTTGGGGAGATTTCCAGAATTTTCTAAGTTGTAGCAGGACACTTGATCATGGCTTTCAATGTCATTTTGAGCGCTAAGGGCTCTTACTCGTGCAGCTGCTACTTTCACTTCACTGTCTGCCTTTAACTGTTGAAGTTTAGTCTTTTCCTCCTCCAACTTTGCCTTCGTTTCCACTTCCTTTATTTTCCACTCATTTTCCATTTGGCTGATCTTGGTTTCCTGTGCCAATATTTCTTGTGTGGCCTTTGCTTGTTCCACTTTGGCTGCAAGTTCAGCTTCTGCTTCCACCTCACGACTGCCAGTAGAATCTGCCTTTGAGTGTGCGACTGAACCCTCTGGGAACGACGTTTCGGTTTTTGTATCACCAAACACAGAACCATAGTCCTTTTTGTTTAACATCACTCGAACTCTTTCCTTTTCAAGGCGATCGTTAAAGAGCTGATCGATATTTTCCTGTCGTTTAGCAATAACTTCACAAATGTCCGTTGTTAGCACTGCACAAGCATCCATTCGCTTAACAATGTCTGGCGTCATGGATTGGCTGCGGCGAATGGGTTCATAATGCTGTTGGACTACGACATGCTTGTCTCTTATTTCATGACTGGCATTATTTAACTCTTCAGGTGAGCAGAAAGTTTTCAGCTTTGTTCTGATTTCTTTAGCTGCATTCTTCCAAGCGTCATAAGCTTTGTTAAATGCCTTCTCATTTTTCTTTGCCTCATATTCCTGCATTTCTTTACCTTTTTCAGTTAAATGCCTTTCACGATTGCTGGATCTTACTCCTTGTTGCTCTGAGTCGTCAGCTTCTTCAGCAGGGTTCAACATTTTGTCACTGTAATGTGTATGTTGCTCTATGCGATAATGTCTGGACTTAAACTTACGTGAGTGTTACTTTTTGGAAACAATGCTCACATCAGATGTTTACATCACATAAATAAACAGATTAGCACCCACATATTAGACAAAGTGTAACTGTAAATACTGCTGATATACCATAACGTTACTTCCAAGAGGAATAAACCCATACAATTTAAAGATTGTGATTACTTAGTGCAAAGCAGTACACCTTTAAGGCTGTAAACCACAAAAATATTTAAGGCAATTAATTCTGAATTAGTGTGCAGACATTTTAACTTTGTTATCAGCAAAGTCCTTAATGGTCATAATACCTGCACCTTTGTAAAGTGACCATCAGAGTTCAAAGTGGAGGTAGGCGACGAAGCAATGATGATCTTGACTGGCGTAGAAATCTCTCACAGCTGACACACGGACCTAGCTGGACAGGCACGGGCTGCACTCATCAGGCATGGGAGCTAGCAAGTAGCCTTCACTCAGCGAACGAGTTTTCACTGTAGCAGTCCCCCGGACCAAGGAAGAAATAGAGAGAGCCTCGACGGGTGCAGTAATTTTTACTTGGAGATTCGTTCAGAATCTAACAGTACTGAGGTGCGCCAATGCACCGTGAAAACTAAACAGAAACACAAAATACATTTTCTTAGACGCTTATTACAAATATGAACTTAAATAAAGCAGAAAATACAACAAAATATCAACTAAACAATCAAATACAACTTAAAACATGTACCTCGCTCCGCATTCCAAGGGCTGCAAATTGTATTTTGCTAGAGTCCGGTATCACGCTGCTTCATGCTTCATTGAGAGCTGCTTACTGGGACATGTGCGCCACGAAATCCGGTCTGAGCTGGAAGTGCAGCTTGCCGCTAACTAAGCAACAGAGCCCTCTACTGGACACAACGCGTAGCTGTTCAGGCTTAGATCGCTTAACAAAACTGGACCTTTACACCTTTATTTATTTATTTTCCAAAAAGGCCTTTTTCAACTTTTTCGCTCTTCATGGACACAGATTTTACACTTTTTCCGACCTCTTTCTTTTCTCTTTTTGAATACGTGTTTTACACCTTTATCCCCCTTTTTAACAGTTTTTCAACCTAGTTTCTTCACCCTTTCACCTTTATGGACACGGATTTTACACTTTTAACAACTTTTGATCTCTATTTGAACATTTTGGACTGCGCTACAGCTTCGGTTTTGACACCTCGCCTCTTCTGGGTCTAAGCAGACTTGTTCAGTTTCCATTTTGACTTGTGTTAGTTTCACTGTAGTTAATATTATTTTCGGTTTTCAGCATCAGTTTAGAGGACCTAATTATGGTATCCAGACCAGAGACTTTAACACGACTTTGGCAGCTTTCTTCCCGTTTTTCCACACAGATTTTAGACTTTTTTTCAGAGTTTTTCAACCTAGTCTAATTGGCTTGGATAGAAAAGCGTCTGGACTTCTTTAAGTTGGGTCACATGGTGGAAAGTCCCGGATTTAAGCCCAGTGGGAGTTTACCTCCGAGAAGGACAATGGACCCCCTGATGATCCTTTACCTAATCACATGAGCCAAGGTGTGAAAACGGATGTAGGTCACAATCAGCCAAGGTTTGGGGTGAGCTCATTGTGAAACCTAACCCCACCGTATCATGTGATTTCCTGAGGTCAGATGGCCCAGCATGTGAGTGGGCGTTAAACTTTGATCCCTCTTATCTGTGTTTGCACTTTGGGTTTTACAGTTTCTTGTGTGTGTAAAAAGCAAATAAACATGTTATTGCATTCTTAAATTTAAAGGGATACTTACTTTGATTACGTTGCATGAATGTTCAGGCATTAATACTTTTTTTGGAAAGCTGAACTAAAAGAATAAAAAGTAAATGTGAAAATGGTCATTTCATTGTGTCGTTTTATTTTTTCTTCTTACATTTAGAGTCTCTTTGTTGACACGATCAAATGAACTGCTGCAGTCTGAGTAATTTTGAAAGAGAAAAGTATTTGGGTTGAAAGCGATTCTGCTAAAGTGAATGAAATGCTAATGAACTCCGAACTGAATGAAGACAGTTAAAAGTGGGTGGTACATCTCAAATATCTCAATCCACCCGAAAGCATGAGTCATGATGGGTCACTGACAACCACGTGATGATGATTATCTCCCATTTGTCTTACAGATATATCTTAGCCTATATTTCATGTAGGTCTGGATCTTTAATGGATGTTTCTGCCTGCATGTGAAGAGGATTGAAGTATTTAGCAAAGAAAACACAAAGTGACCATGTAAGAGGGAAAAGTTATTGTCAGTATGACTAAAAACTTATTGTAGGTGCAAACTGACATGTGTTTCTGACAATGTCAAAAACTGTATATATTTCACTTAATATGTCTTTTATTTCTTTTATTTTTAACATTTGGGAAAACTTAAGTCTGAAATCCAAATGAAACATATTTTAATAGTGTTTGTGTCCCACACTTTGACTGGATCGCCGGCGGCTGATCAAGGTCAGTCATGTTGACACTGTTACTGCAGTCCTCTGTAGGTGGCTATGGTAACACTAAGACAACACTGCCACCTAGAGGTCAAACTGAAACATTTTTGTTTCTTCTGCAAAGTTTGTAAGATTCAAAAGAAGATTAAAAAAGTAACGTTTGTTTTGAAAGATGAACAATGTTACTGAGGGAAAAAAGTAAGAAAAAACAGCAGCTGGTGATAAACTGGACTCACTCAGACTGACAAAAATGCAAAAATATAAACAGAATTTTATAGTTTCTACTTTGTGGCCACTTTATTAGGTATATGATGCTTGTTACATGTTTGACGCCTGTTTTTGTCACCTGAAACTTTGGAGGCTGTGATGTATTTGACGTTCGTGGAAAAATGTGCATGAAGAGCAGCAGAGGCATGCCTGCGTGGGTCTCCTCTTATAATCTGAAGATGTAAGATGTAAATTTTAACCTGGCCCAGAGGATCTCCAGGCCCCAAGGGTGTCCTGCAGGTTTTAGATGTGTCCTTGATTCAACACAGCTAATTTAAATGGCTAAATGACCTCCTCAACATGTCTTGTAGTTCTCCAGAGGCCTGCTAATGAACTAATCGTTTGATTCAGGTCTGTTGACCCAGGGTGATATCTAAAACCAGCAGGACGTCGGCCCTTGAGGCCTGGAGTTGCCTACCTCTGGTGTAGTTGTTTGTCTCTCTGTGTCAGCCCTGTGAAGGTCCAGGATGTACCATGTCTCTCACTCTATGACAGGAAATAATCTGGTACTTTGAATTAAACTTAAGAAGAAAACTGTGTGAAATCCAAACTAAAGCCTGCACATCTTCCATCTCACTAACGTTAACATGTGGGAAACACACAAAAAAAAGGTACAGGCCCAACTTCACGTGTTCACAGTAATAAAGCAGGTTTTGTTATTTGACATGATGTGATAACCACCATCACACTGATGGAGCAGGAACTCTGTGCAGCCCAGAACGGAGCTCAGTGGTCACCACCACAATGTCTTTGTAGGTCTCCCACTCGATTACAGATGTTTTCTTTTCAAGGCCCTCTCTGACCTCTGCTCCTTCTGTGTACCATATATAAGAGCTCCTATGCTGTTTTATTATTTTGCTGGTTGTGGATTCCCCCATGATCATGAAAATTGTGCAGGGGTGAGTCTCTGTGGCAACCTCTGCAAATGTGGGGGCAACACAGTTCTCATGACAGTGTCAAAGTACCCCTTAACTTCTGTCACCACTGCCCATGAAAGAGGATAAATCTGGACTGGAACAATCTCAGTTTGCAGCTTAGGGTCACTTCAGGAAAAGTCATTACGTTAACACTAAAAGAATTACAGTTAGGCTGTTTTTGTCGAAACAGGTCAAATGTGTGCAATCAGGAAGTAAGAATTTGATTTTTTTTTCTTTTGCTTTATGGTGGATTACAGTGGTGTGGAAAAGTATTCCCCTATTTCCAGAGTTCTCATTTTTTACATATTGATACATTTACATCGTTCAGAACATCATACAAATGAAATGATTAGACTAAGATATGTTAAGGAACGCTCGGTTTGATGTAGTTTTACTGTAAAATCAGAAAACAATTTTCAAATTCACTCCTAAAGAATTGACTCCAAGCATGAAGGGTGCTAACAAAGACAACAAAAATAACACATGAAGCAGAAGCAGACCAATCAAGTGATGATTGTCACATTTATTCTCTTTAGTCTTTTACATTTGGAATTAAAAACATGAACAAAATCTTAAACAAGTAATGAAACAGTCTCATCAAAGCTTCAAGCTGCATCCATCAGCAGAAGTGCATCGTAAGTGTCTCAACCATTCATATTTGATGTAGAAATTCAACTTTTACATCAGGATGTGAAAGTCTTCTTCTTCTTCGCTTTAGTTACATTTGGATTTAAGTTGAAGGTAAATTCCATAATCCACAGATAATCATTTACAACAATATATTCTGCTTTAAATCTTTACAACTCACAACAGAGAACACAATCAAACTAATAACTGCTGCACACTGACACCTTCATGTAATTTCCTGGGTTATCTGACAGTTATTGAATCCTTAAAAATGGAAAATAACAAAGTGGTACAAATAAATAATAATCTGAAACCAAGAAACTGATGTTTTACACATTAGTGTAGAAACATCTGGATTATCAGCCTGCAAAGACAAACAATCAGCTGGACTGAGTCAGAGAAGAGACCTGCTGATGTTTCCAACATGAAGCTTGTGTCGGACAGAACAGTTCATTCTCACTGAGGCTGGGTTCAGGAACAGCTGCTTAAAGTTTGGCTCAGCTGAGTACTTTCTGCTCCTATTGGTCAGTCTTATGGACAACAGGGGAAAAATATTTACAGTAAATGTACTCGTCAGCCCGCAGGATGATGAAGTCCTTCCTGTAGTGTCAGAGTGAAATCAGTGGTCTGTGTGGAGTGTTGCTGAATGCTGTCAGTCTCTGCTCAGCAGCACGAGACTCAAAGTTCATCTGCAAAAACGCTCTGAGACATTTCAGACAGTCTGCAGCTCAGCAGGAGGACGCTCTGAATCCTGACTCTGTCCATGTTTTCTGTAGATCAGAAAAGCAACAACAACAACAACAACAACAAGCACAGCATAAAGTCCAGCACGTCCTCTTCTGACTCCGTCCCCTCTCAGTCCTCCTGGTTGAGCTTCATGCAGAAACAGGTGTGAGGTGCAGATAGATTCCCACGAGCGTGTTTCTTCCATGAAGACGTGACACTCGTACACTCCAGCATCTGCAGTCGTCACATTCTCCAGAATCAAAGACACGTCTCCATCCTTCATCTGTCTGTCCTGCAGATCCACCCGCTTCTTTAAAGATGGATGCTGCTTGTTGGTATCAAAGTGCCCGTCCCGGTACAAGAGCACATATTCTTCTCCCAGATCAGCTCTGCTCCAGTTCACAACTATGAACTTGTTGTTTGGAGCTCGACATGTCAGAGTGACGTTGTTTCCAGACTCAGCTGGGACTTTTTTGTCACGAGTGTGTGAAGAAACGCTGAGCTCGCCTTCAGCAGTGCAAGCCAGGACGTATGCGCAGAGCACGCCCCCGAACAGTGACGTAATTCGGAGTGTAGCCATTCTAGCGGTGTGCAAGGAGGTGTCTCATACATGCTTCTCACACATGCAACATTAATAAACTAAAATTTCTTGGTCGGGAACGCTCAGCTTCGGGAATAGCGGCTTGTCTGATTTGCTTCACACGAAGCTGAAAACACTTCAGCAAGTTTTCACGCATCTCTCAGCTTCGGTGTGGACATATCGGCTCTTATGTGCCCAAGTTTTTCTTCAGCCTCTGACGGTAAGCTGAAACCTCTTTACCCGCTGAGAGGCTGTGTTTAGGGCTTCAGCAGACTTGTTCTGGTATTGTTCTCTAGTCCTGCTGAACCCTTAAACGCAATTATTTTCAGATGGGTTCCACTTTGACTTTTGCTCATTTCACTGTAGTTGATATGATTTTTGGTTTTCAGCGTCAACTTAGAGGAGATATTTTAAAATTGTATCCACACCTGAGACAGAGACACGACTTTTTTCTTTATATAGTTTTTCAGCCTAGGTTTTTTTTCACTTTTTTCAACACTTGTGGACACAGCTCTTACACTTTTCTCAAACTTTGATGTCATTTAGGACATTTTCCAATGTTTTATCTCTTTTTGGACAAGCGTTTTACACTATTTTCCTTTTCAGTACAGTTTTTCCTCGTTTTCCCTTTATTTATTTATTTTCCAAAAAGGCCTTTTTCAACTTTTTCGCTCTTCATGGACACAGATTTTACACTTTTTCCGACCTCTTTCTTTTCTCTTTTTGAATACGTGTTTTACACCTTTATCCCCCTTTTTAACAGTTTTTCAACCTAGTTTCTTCACCCTTTCACCTTTATGGACACGGATTTTACACTTTTAACAACTTTTGATCTCTATTTGAACATTTTGGACTGCGCTACAGCTTCGGTTTTGACACCTCGCCTCTTCTGGGTCTAAGCAGACTTGTTCAGTTTCCATTTTGACTTGTGTTAGTTTCACTGTAGTTAATATTATTTTCGGTTTTCAGCATCAGTTTAGAGGACCTAATTATGGTATCCAGACCAGAGACTTTAACACGACTTTGGCAGCTTTCTTCCCGTTTTTCCACACAGATTTTAGACTTTTTTTCAGAGTTTTTCAACCTAGTCTAATTGGCTTGGATAGAAAAGCGTCTGGACTTCTTTAAGTTGGGTCACATGGTGGAAAGTCCCGGATTTAAGCCCAGTGGGAGTTTACCTCCGAGAAGGACAATGGACCCCCTGATGATCCTTTACCTAATCACATGAGCCAAGGTGTGAAAACGGATGTAGGTCACAATCAGCCAAGGTTTGGGGTGAGCTCATTGTGAAACCTAACCCCACCGTATCATGTGATTTCCTGAGGTCAGATGGCCCAGCATGTGAGTGGGCGTTAAACTTTGATCCCTCTTATCTGTGTTTGCACTTTGGGTTTTACAGTTTCTTGTGTGTGTAAAAAGCAAATGTGGCAGGATGGAAGTTATCCCTCAGTCCAACCCACTCTCAGCCTGGCGCATTAGGGGGCGCTAGTATAAATAGTGGCCATTTGAGTGTCCCTGGATCGCTTACCTGTGACCTCCTTTTTAGTCACCTGACTTCCTGTTGGTGTTGCTGAGCTTAGTTGCGGGTTACTTTTCTGAAGCCTCCATCGCAGCTGGTCGTAGCTGTAGAAGCCTCCTCTGAGCCATTCTGCTTACGTTTTATGACACGGCTTACTTGGAAGTGTGGGCCTGAGTTTTGCGCCAAGCTACGTGAACTGAAGTGCTGCTGCTTTGCTTGCTTTGCTGTGATCCTTTGCTTTGTTTTACTTTACTTTTACTGTCTGTTCCGGCTGCGAAGTTTCTTTGCTGCTGCTGCTGCCAGCCTTTAAAGTGGACGTCGGCGTGGACAACGGCTATATGCATGCCACGCGGATCGGCCGGCGCGCATACGGATTGAATGACTGGATAATTGACTTATAGCCGTGCAGACGGCAAGTCGGAGCACTACGGCGATTCCGTTTGCTCCATATTTTAGAGTTTTACCCAGATTGTATGTTTTACTGTTGTTTGATTTGCAGTTTGGATTTTTGTTACGCCACTGGTGGGAGGCCCTTTTTCTAGCTGTAGATCACCAGTGTGGTCCTGCAGTTGGGTTATCCCCCCCCAGCGCTGTATATTAGTTTTGTTGTAATGTATTAAAATTTTCTTTGTTTCTTTTATTCAGGTGCGGACTGCTGACGTGGAGGAGACTAGGGTGCCTTGGTGGTGGGATCTTCTGAGTGTACACACCTGCCTTGTTTAATTTATTAGTGTGAGTGTGCTGCACTTGTGTCTTGGTGTGTTTTCTTTTTTTGAGTTTGTGTGTGGCATCCCTGCCCTCCACTGGTAAGCCTCAGCTCTGAATACCTTTTTTTTGCATACTTTTACATTGATATTTATCACTGTGCTTTTAAATGTTGTTTTAATTAATAAATTGTCAATTTATTTTATCACCGAACCTCGTCTCTGTATTGAGTATAACAAACCTAACTGCCTTCGTAGTGATTAGTGTTACCTCCAGTATTCTCTGGGTGAAATTCCCAGGGTGGCGTTGTCTTTTTAAAACTGTGAAGAGTAATTACTTTATTTCCACCTCGTGCTGCCACACAAATAAACATGTTATTGCATTCTTAAATTTAAAGGGATACTTACTTTGATTACGTTGCATGAATGTTCAGGCATTAATACTTTTTTTGGAAAGCTGAACTAAAAGAATAAAAAGTAAATGTGAAAATGGTCATTTCATTGTGTCGTTTTATTTTTTCTTCTTACATTTAGAGTCTCTTTGTTGACACGATCAAATGAACTGCTGCAGTCTGAGTAATTTTGAAAGAGAAAAGTATTTGGGTTGAAAGCGATTCTGCTAAAGTGAATGAAATGCTAATGAACTCCGAACTGAATGAAGACAGTTAAAAGTGGGTGGTACATCTCAAATATCTCAATCCACCCGAAAGCATGAGTCATGATGGGTCACTGACAACCACGTGATGATGATTATCTCCCATTTGTCTTACAGATATATCTTAGCCTATATTTCATGTAGGTCTGGATCTTTAATGGATGTTTCTGCCTGCATGTGAAGAGGATTGAAGTATTTAGCAAAGAAAACACAAAGTGACCATGTAAGAGGGAAAAGTTATTGTCAGTATGACTAAAAACTTATTGTAGGTGCAAACTGACATGTGTTTCTGACAATGTCAAAAACTGTATATATTTCACTTAATATGTCTTTTATTTCTTTTATTTTTAACATTTGGGAAAACTTAAGTCTGAAATCCAAATGAAACATATTTTAATAGTGTTTGTGTCCCACACTTTGACTGGATCGCCGGCGGCTGATCAAGGTCAGTCATGTTGACACTGTTACTGCAGTCCTCTGTAGGTGGCTATGGTAACACTAAGACAACACTGCCACCTAGAGGTCAAACTGAAACATTTTTGTTTCTTCTGCAAAGTTTGTAAGATTCAAAAGAAGATTAAAAAAGTAACGTTTGTTTTGAAAGATGAACAATGTTACTGAGGGAAAAAAGTAGGAAAAAACAGCAGCTGGTGATAAACTGGACTCACTCAGACTGACAAAAATGCAAAAATATAAACAGAATTTTATAGTTTCTACTTTGTGGCCACTTTATTAGGTATATGATGCTTGTTACATGTTTGACGCCTGTTTTTGTCACCTGAAACTTTGGAGGCTGTGATGTATTTGACGTTCGTGGAAAAATGTGCATGAAGAGCAGCAGAGGCATGCCTGCGTGGGTCTCCTCTTATAATCTGAAGATGTAAGATGTAAATTTTAACCTGGCCCAGAGGATCTCCAGGCCCCAAGGGTGTCCTGCAGGTTTTAGATGTGTCCTTGATTCAACACAGCTAATTTAAATGGCTAAATGACCTCCTCAACATGTCTTGTAGTTCTCCAGAGGCCTGCTAATGAACTAATCGTTTGATTCAGGTCTGTTGACCCAGGGTGATATCTAAAACCAGCAGGACGTCGGCCCTTGAGGCCTGGAGTTGCCTACCTCTGGTGTAGTTGTTTGTCTCTCTGTGTCAGCCCTGTGAAGGTCCAGGATGTACCATGTCTCTCACTCTATGACAGGAAATAATCTGGTACTTTGAATTAAACTTAAGAAGAAAACTGTGTGAAATCCAAACTAAAGCCTGCACATCTTCCATCTCACTAACGTTAACATGTGGGAAACACACAAAAAAAAGGTACAGGCCCAACTTCACGTGTTGACAGTAATAAAGCAGGTTTTGTTATTTGACATGATGTGATAACCACCATCACACTGATGGAGCAGGAACTCTGTGCAGCCCAGAACGGAGCTCAGTGGTCACCACCACAATGTCTTTGTAGGTCTCCCACTCGATTACAGATGTTTTCTTTTCAAGGCCCTCTCTGACCTCTGCTCCTTCTGTGTACCATATATAAGAGCTCCTATGCTGTTTTATTATTTTGCTGGTTGTGGATTCCCCCATGATCATGAAAATTGTGCAGGGGTGAGTCTCTGTGGCAACCTCTGCAAATGTGGGGGCAACACAGTTCTCATGACAGTGTCAAAGTACCCCTTAACTTCTGTCACCACTGCCCATGAAAGAGGATAAATCTGGACTGGAACAATCTCAGTTTGCAGCTTAGGGTCACTTCAGGAAAAGTCATTACGTTAACACTAAAAGAATTACAGTTAGGCTGTTTTTGTCGAAACAGGTCAAATGTGTGCAATCAGGAAGTAAGAATTTGATTTTTTTTTCTTTTGCTTTATGGTGGATTACAGTGGTGTGGAAAAGTATTCCCCTATTTCCAGAGTTCTCATTTTTTACATATTGATACATTTACATCGTTCAGAACATCATACAAATGAAATGATTAGACTAAGATATGTTAAGGAACGCTCGGTTTGATGTAGTTTTACTGTAAAATCAGAAAACAATTTTCAAATTCACTCCTAAAGAATTGACTCCAAGCATGAAGGGTGCTAACAAAGACAACAAAAATAACACATGAAGCAGAAGCAGACCAATCAAGTGATGATTGTCACATTTATTCTCTTTAGTCTTTTACATTTGGAATTAAAAACATGAACAACATCTTAAACAAGTAATGAAACAGTCTCATCAAAGCTTCAAGCTGCATCCATCAGCAGAAGTGCATCGTAAGTGTCTCAACCATTCATATTTGATGTAGAAATTCAACTTTTACATCAGGATGTGAAAGTCTTCTTCTTCTTCGCTTTAGTTACATTTGGATTTAAGTTGAAGGTAAATTCCATAATCCACAGATAATCATTTACAACAATATATTCTGCTTTAAATCTTTACAACTCACAACAGAGAACACAATCAAACTAATAACTGCTGCACACTGACACCTTCATGTAATTTCCTGGGTTATCTGACAGTTATTGAATCCTTAAAAATGGAAAATAACAAAGTGGTACAAATAAATAATAATCTGAAACCAAGAAACTGATGTTTTACACATTAGTGTAGAAACATCTGGATTATCAGCCTGCAAAGACAAACAATCAGCTGGACTGAGTCAGAGAAGAGACCTGCTGATGTTTCCAACATGAAGCTTGTGTCGGACAGAACAGTTCATTCTCACTGAGGCTGGGTTCAGGAACAGCTGCTTAAAGTTTGGCTCAGCTGAGTACTTTCTGCTCCTATTGGTCAGTCTTATGGACAACAGGGGAAAAATATTTACAGTAAATGTACTCGTCAGCCCGCAGGATGATGAAGTCCTTCCTGTAGTGTCAGAGTGAAATCAGTGGTCTGTGTGGAGTGTTGCTGAATGCTGTCAGTCTCTGCTCAGCAGCACGAGACTCAAAGTTCATCTGCAAAAACGCTCTGAGACATTTCAGACAGTCTGCAGCTCAGCAGGAGGACGCTCTGAATCCTGACTCTGTTCATGTTTTCTGTAGATCAGAAAAGCAACAACAACAACAACAACAACAAGCACAGCATAAAGTCCAGCACGTCCTCTTCTGACTCCGTCCCCTCTCAGTCCTCCTGGTTGAGCTTCATGCAGAAACAGGTGTGAGGTGCAGATAGATTCCCACGAGCGTGTTTCTTCCATGAAGACGTGACACTCGTACGTTCCAGCATCTGCAGTCGTCACATTCTCCAGAATCAAAGACACGTCTCCATCCTTCATCTGTCTGTCCTGCAGATCCACCCGCTTCTTTAAAGATGGATGCTGCTTGTTGGTATCAAAGTGCCCGTCCCGGTACAAGAGCACATATTCTTCTCCCAGATCAGCTCTGCTCCAGTTCACAACTATGAACTTGTTGTTTGGAGCTCGACATGTCAGAGTGACGTTGTTTCCAGACTCAGCTGGGACTTTTTTGTCACGAGTGTGTGAAGAAACGCTGAGCTCGCCTTCAGCAGTGCAAGCCAGGACGTATGCGCAGAGCACGCCCCCGAACAGTGACGTAATTCGGAGTGTAGCCATTCTAGCGGTGTGCAAGGAGGTGTCTCATACATGCTTCTCACACATGCAACATTAATAAACTAAAATTTCTTGGTCGGGAACGCTCAGCTTCGGGAATAGCGGCTTGTCTGATTTGCCTCACACGAAGCTGAAAACACTTCAGCAAGTTTTCACGCATCTCTCAGCTTCGGTGTGGACATATCGGCTCTTATGTGCCCAAGTTTTTCTTCAGCCTCTGACGGTAAGCTGAAACCTCTTTACCCGCTGAGAGGCTGTGTTTAGGGCTTCAGCAGACTTGTTCTGGTATTGTTCTCTAGTCCTGCTGAACCCTTAAACGCAATTATTTTCAGATGGGTTCCACTTTGACTTTTGCTCATTTCACTGTAGTTGATATGATTTTTGGTTTTCAGCGTCAACTTAGAGGAGATATTTTAAAATTGTATCCACACCTGAGACAGAGACACGACTTTTTTCTTTATATAGTTTTTCAGCCTAGGTTTTTTTTCACTTTTTTCAACACTTGTGGACACAGCTCTTACACTTTTCTCAAACTTTGATGTCATTTAGGACATTTTCCAATGTTTTATCTCTTTTTGGACAAGCGTTTTACACTATTTTCCTTTTCAGTACAGTTTTTCCTCGTTTTCCCTTTATTTATTTATTTTCCAAAAAGGCCTTTTTCAACTTTTTCGCTCTTCATGGACACAGATTTTACACTTTTTCCGACCTCTTTCTTTTCTCTTTTTGAATACGTGTTTTACACCTTTATCCCCCTTTTTAACAGTTTTTCAACCTAGTTTCTTCACCCTTTCACCTTTATGGACACGGATTTTACACTTTTAACAACTTTTGATCTCTATTTGAACATTTTGGACTGCGCTACAGCTTCGGTTTTGACACCTCGCCTCTTCTGGGTCTAAGCAGACTTGTTCAGTTTCCATTTTGACTTGTGTTAGTTTCACTGTAGTTAATATTATTTTCGGTTTTCAGCATCAGTTTAGAGGACCTAATTATGGTATCCAGACCAGAGACTTTAACACGACTTTGGCAGCTTTCTTCCCGTTTTTCCACACAGATTTTAGACTTTTTTTCAGAGTTTTTCAACCTAGTCTAATTGGCTTGGATAGAAAAGCGTCTGGACTTCTTTAAGTTGGGTCACATGGTGGAAAGTCCCGGATTTAAGCCCAGTGGGAGTTTACCTCCGAGAAGGACAATGGACCCCCTGATGATCCTTTACCTAATCACATGAGCCAAGGTGTGAAAACGGATGTAGGTCACAATCAGCCAAGGTTTGGGGTGAGCTCATTGTGAAACCTAACCCCACCGTATCATGTGATTTCCTGAGGTCAGATGGCCCAGCATGTGAGTGGGCGTTAAACTTTGATCCCTCTTATCTGTGTTTGCACTTTGGGTTTTACAGTTTCTTGTGTGTGTAAAAAGCAAATAAACATGTTATTGCATTCTTAAATTTAAAGGGATACTTACTTTGATTACGTTGCATGAATGTTCAGGCATTAATACTTTTTTTGGAAAGCTGAACTAAAAGAATAAAAAGTAAATGTGAAAATGGTCATTTCATTGTGTCGTTTTATTTTTTCTTCTTACATTTAGAGTCTCTTTGTTGACACGATCAAATGAACTGCTGCAGTCTGAGTAATTTTGAAAGAGAAAAGTATTTGGGTTGAAAGCGATTCTGCTAAAGTGAATGAAATGCTAATGAACTCCGAACTGAATGAAGACAGTTAAAAGTGGGTGGTACATCTCAAATATCTCAATCCACCCGAAAGCATGAGTCATGATGGGTCACTGACAACCACGTGATGATGATTATCTCCCATTTGTCTTACAGATATATCTTAGCCTATATTTCATGTAGGTCTGGATCTTTAATGGATGTTTCTGCCTGCATGTGAAGAGGATTGAAGTATTTAGCAAAGAAAACACAAAGTGACCATGTAAGAGGGAAAAGTTATTGTCAGTATGACTAAAAACTTATTGTAGGTGCAAACTGACATGTGTTTCTGACAATGTCAAAAACTGTATATATTTCACTTAATATGTCTTTTATTTCTTTTATTTTTAACATTTGGGAAAACTTAAGTCTGAAATCCAAATGAAACATATTTTAATAGTGTTTGTGTCCCACACTTTGACTGGATCGCCGGCGGCTGATCAAGGTCAGTCATGTTGACACTGTTACTGCAGTCCTCTGTAGGTGGCTATGGTAACACTAAGACAACACTGCCACCTAGAGGTCAAACTGAAACATTTTTGTTTCTTCTGCAAAGTTTGTAAGATTCAAAAGAAGATTAAAAAAGTAACGTTTGTTTTGAAAGATGAACAATGTTACTGAGGGAAAAAAGTAGGAAAAAACAGCAGCTGGTGATAAACTGGACTCACTCAGACTGACAAAAATGCAAAAATATAAACAGAATTTTATAGTTTCTACTTTGTGGCCACTTTATTAGGTATATGATGCTTGTTACATGTTTGACGCCTGTTTTTGTCACCTGAAACTTTGGAGGCTGTGATGTATTTGACGTTCGTGGAAAAATGTGCATGAAGAGCAGCAGAGGCATGCCTGCGTGGGTCTCCTCTTATAATCTGAAGATGTAAGATGTAAATTTTAACCTGGCCCAGAGGATCTCCAGGCCCCAAGGGTGTCCTGCAGGTTTTAGATGTGTCCTTGATTCAACACAGCTAATTTAAATGGCTAAATGACCTCCTCAACATGTCTTGTAGTTCTCCAGAGGCCTGCTAATGAACTAATCGTTTGATTCAGGTCTGTTGACCCAGGGTGATATCTAAAACCAGCAGGACGTCGGCCCTTGAGGCCTGGAGTTGCCTACCTCTGGTGTAGTTGTTTGTCTCTCTGTGTCAGCCCTGTGAAGGTCCAGGATGTACCATGTCTCTCACTCTATGACAGGAAATAATCTGGTACTTTGAATTAAACTTAAGAAGAAAACTGTGTGAAATCCAAACTAAAGCCTGCACATCTTCCATCTCACTAACGTTAACATGTGGGAAACACACAAAAAAAAGGTACAGGCCCAACTTCACGTGTTGACAGTAATAAAGCAGGTTTTGTTATTTGACATGATGTGATAACCACCATCACACTGATGGAGCAGGAACTCTGTGCAGCCCAGAACGGAGCTCAGTGGTCACCACCACAATGTCTTTGTAGGTCTCCCACTCGATTACAGATGTTTTCTTTTCAAGGCCCTCTCTGACCTCTGCTCCTTCTGTGTACCATATATAAGAGCTCCTATGCTGTTTTATTATTTTGCTGGTTGTGGATTCCCCCATGATCATGAAAATTGTGCAGGGGTGAGTCTCTGTGGCAACCTCTGCAAATGTGGGGGCAACACAGTTCTCATGACAGTGTCAAAGTACCCCTTAACTTCTGTCACCACTGCCCATGAAAGAGGATAAATCTGGACTGGAACAATCTCAGTTTGCAGCTTAGGGTCACTTCAGGAAAAGTCATTACGTTAACACTAAAAGAATTACAGTTAGGCTGTTTTTGTCGAAACAGGTCAAATGTGTGCAATCAGGAAGTAAGAATTTGATTTTTTTTTCTTTTGCTTTATGGTGGATTACAGTGGTGTGGAAAAGTATTCCCCTATTTCCAGAGTTCTCATTTTTTACATATTGATACATTTACATCGTTCAGAACATCATACAAATGAAATGATTAGACTAAGATATGTTAAGGAACGCTCGGTTTGATGTAGTTTTACTGTAAAATCAGAAAACAATTTTCAAATTCACTCCTAAAGAATTGACTCCAAGCATGAAGGGTGCTAACAAAGACAACAAAAATAACACATGAAGCAGAAGCAGACCAATCAAGTGATGATTGTCACATTTATTCTCTTTAGTCTTTTACATTTGGAATTAAAAACATGAACAACATCTTAAACAAGTAATGAAACAGTCTCATCAAAGCTTCAAGCTGCATCCATCAGCAGAAGTGCATCGTAAGTGTCTCAACCATTCATATTTGATGTAGAAATTCAACTTTTACATCAGGATGTGAAAGTCTTCTTCTTCTTCGCTTTAGTTACATTTGGATTTAAGTTGAAGGTAAATTCCATAATCCACAGATAATCATTTACAACAATATATTCTGCTTTAAATCTTTACAACTCACAACAGAGAACACAATCAAACTAATAACTGCTGCACACTGACACCTTCATGTAATTTCCTGGGTTATCTGACAGTTATTGAATCCTTAAAAATGGAAAATAACAAAGTGGTACAAATAAATAATAATCTGAAACCAAGAAACTGATGTTTTACACATTAGTGTAGAAACATCTGGATTATCAGCCTGCAAAGACAAACAATCAGCTGGACTGAGTCAGAGAAGAGACCTGCTGATGTTTCCAACATGAAGCTTGTGTCGGACAGAACAGTTCATTCTCACTGAGGCTGGGTTCAGGAACAGCTGCTTAAAGTTTGGCTCAGCTGAGTACTTTCTGCTCCTATTGGTCAGTCTTATGGACAACAGGGGAAAAATATTTACAGTAAATGTACTCGTCAGCCCGCAGGATGATGAAGTCCTTCCTGTAGTGTCAGAGTGAAATCAGTGGTCTGTGTGGAGTGTTGCTGAATGCTGTCAGTCTCTGCTCAGCAGCACGAGACTCAAAGTTCATCTGCAAAAACGCTCTGAGACATTTCAGACAGTCTGCAGCTCAGCAGGAGGACGCTCTGAATCCTGACTCTGTTCATGTTTTCTGTAGATCAGAAAAGCAACAACAACAACAACAACAACAAGCACAGCATAAAGTCCAGCACGTCCTCTTCTGACTCCGTCCCCTCTCAGTCCTCCTGGTTGAGCTTCATGCAGAAACAGGTGTGAGGTGCAGATAGATTCCCACGAGCGTGTTTCTTCCATGAAGACGTGACACTCGTACGTTCCAGCATCTGCAGTCGTCACATTCTCCAGAATCAAAGACACGTCTCCATCCTTCATCTGTCTGTCCTGCAGATCCACCCGCTTCTTTAAAGATGGATGCTGCTTGTTGGTATCAAAGTGCCCGTCCCGGTACAAGAGCACATATTCTTCTCCCAGATCAGCTCTGCTCCAGTTCACAACTATGAACTTGTTGTTTGGAGCTCGACATGTCAGAGTGACGTTGTTTCCAGACTCAGCTGGGACTTTTTTGTCACGAGTGTGTGAAGAAACGCTGAGCTCGCCTTCAGCAGTGCAAGCCAGGACGTATGCGCAGAGCACGCCCCCGAACAGTGACGTAATTCGGAGTGTAGCCATTCTAGCGGTGTGCAAGGAGGTGTCTCATACATGCTTCTCACACATGCAACATTAATAAACTAAAATTTCTTGGTCGGGAACGCTCAGCTTCGGGAATAGCGGCTTGTCTGATTTGCCTCACACGAAGCTGAAAACACTTCAGCAAGTTTTCACGCATCTCTCAGCTTCGGTGTGGACATATCGGCTCTTATGTGCCCAAGTTTTTCTTCAGCCTCTGACGGTAAGCTGAAACCTCTTTACCCGCTGAGAGGCTGTGTTTAGGGCTTCAGCAGACTTGTTCTGGTATTGTTCTCTAGTCCTGCTGAACCCTTAAACGCAATTATTTTCAGATGGGTTCCACTTTGACTTTTGCTCATTTCACTGTAGTTGATATGATTTTTGGTTTTCAGCGTCAACTTAGAGGAGATATTTTAAAATTGTATCCACACCTGAGACAGAGACACGACTTTTTTCTTTATATAGTTTTTCAGCCTAGGTTTTTTTTCACTTTTTTCAACACTTGTGGACACAGCTCTTACACTTTTCTCAAACTTTGATGTCATTTAGGACATTTTCCAATGTTTTATCTCTTTTTGGACAAGCGTTTTACACTATTTTCCTTTTCAGTACAGTTTTTCCTCGTTTTCCCTTTATTTATTTATTTTCCAAAAAGGCCTTTTTCAACTTTTTCGCTCTTCATGGACACAGATTTTACACTTTTTCCGACCTCTTTCTTTTCTCTTTTTGAATACGTGTTTTACACCTTTATCCCCCTTTTTAACAGTTTTTCAACCTAGTTTCTTCACCCTTTCACCTTTATGGACACGGATTTTACACTTTTAACAACTTTTGATCTCTATTTGAACATTTTGGACTGCGCTACAGCTTCGGTTTTGACACCTCGCCTCTTCTGGGTCTAAGCAGACTTGTTCAGTTTCCATTTTGACTTGTGTTAGTTTCACTGTAGTTAATATTATTTTCGGTTTTCAGCATCAGTTTAGAGGACCTAATTATGGTATCCAGACCAGAGACTTTAACACGACTTTGGCAGCTTTCTTCCCGTTTTTCCACACAGATTTTAGACTTTTTTTCAGAGTTTTTCAACCTAGTCTAATTGGCTTGGATAGAAAAGCGTCTGGACTTCTTTAAGTTGGGTCACATGGTGGAAAGTCCCGGATTTAAGCCCAGTGGGAGTTTACCTCCGAGAAGGACAATGGACCCCCTGATGATCCTTTACCTAATCACATGAGCCAAGGTGTGAAAACGGATGTAGGTCACAATCAGCCAAGGTTTGGGGTGAGCTCATTGTGAAACCTAACCCCACCGTATCATGTGATTTCCTGAGGTCAGATGGCCCAGCATGTGAGTGGGCGTTAAACTTTGATCCCTCTTATCTGTGTTTGCACTTTGGGTTTTACAGTTTCTTGTGTGTGTAAAAAGCAAATAAACATGTTATTGCATTCTTAAATTTAAAGGGATACTTACTTTGATTACGTTGCATGAATGTTCAGGCATTAATACTTTTTTTGGAAAGCTGAACTAAAAGAATAAAAAGTAAATGTGAAAATGGTCATTTCATTGTGTCGTTTTATTTTTTCTTCTTACATTTAGAGTCTCTTTGTTGACACGATCAAATGAACTGCTGCAGTCTGAGTAATTTTGAAAGAGAAAAGTATTTGGGTTGAAAGCGATTCTGCTAAAGTGAATGAAATGCTAATGAACTCCGAACTGAATGAAGACAGTTAAAAGTGGGTGGTACATCTCAAATATCTCAATCCACCCGAAAGCATGAGTCATGATGGGTCACTGACAACCACGTGATGATGATTATCTCCCATTTGTCTTACAGATATATCTTAGCCTATATTTCATGTAGGTCTGGATCTTTAATGGATGTTTCTGCCTGCATGTGAAGAGGATTGAAGTATTTAGCAAAGAAAACACAAAGTGACCATGTAAGAGGGAAAAGTTATTGTCAGTATGACTAAAAACTTATTGTAGGTGCAAACTGACATGTGTTTCTGACAATGTCAAAAACTGTATATATTTCACTTAATATGTCTTTTATTTCTTTTATTTTTAACATTTGGGAAAACTTAAGTCTGAAATCCAAATGAAACATATTTTAATAGTGTTTGTGTCCCACACTTTGACTGGATCGCCGGCGGCTGATCAAGGTCAGTCATGTTGACACTGTTACTGCAGTCCTCTGTAGGTGGCTATGGTAACACTAAGACAACACTGCCACCTAGAGGTCAAACTGAAACATTTTTGTTTCTTCTGCAAAGTTTGTAAGATTCAAAAGAAGATTAAAAAAGTAACGTTTGTTTTGAAAGATGAACAATGTTACTGAGGGAAAAAAGTAGGAAAAAACAGCAGCTGGTGATAAACTGGACTCACTCAGACTGACAAAAATGCAAAAATATAAACAGAATTTTATAGTTTCTACTTTGTGGCCACTTTATTAGGTATATGATGCTTGTTACATGTTTGACGCCTGTTTTTGTCACCTGAAACTTTGGAGGCTGTGATGTATTTGACGTTCGTGGAAAAATGTGCATGAAGAGCAGCAGAGGCATGCCTGCGTGGGTCTCCTCTTATAATCTGAAGATGTAAGATGTAAATTTTAACCTGGCCCAGAGGATCTCCAGGCCCCAAGGGTGTCCTGCAGGTTTTAGATGTGTCCTTGATTCAACACAGCTAATTTAAATGGCTAAATGACCTCCTCAACATGTCTTGTAGTTCTCCAGAGGCCTGCTAATGAACTAATCGTTTGATTCAGGTCTGTTGACCCAGGGTGATATCTAAAACCAGCAGGACGTCGGCCCTTGAGGCCTGGAGTTGCCTACCTCTGGTGTAGTTGTAATGGAGGATGTCACGTTAAGAGGGATGGACTTGACCTCCTGACTATGAATAATGAAGATGATAAGGTGCTGACTCTATGAATCCACAATCTCAACAGGGTTGTCCGATAAGAACGGATGGCTTATCCACAAATCCACTGCCACTCAGGTATCTGTCGTTCACTCATTTATTTAGCACGAAGCCGAGGTACACATCCATAATGTGGGTGAGGGGATTAACAGGCTGTAAAATGCTATATGCCGTGTGGTGAAGTGATGGTGTGGTTTCTGTTGGAAAGAACATAAGTCTTATATAATTATGTGAACAGAGTGAATTAAATGTGTAATAAAACAATACAAACAATACTGAGTAGTGGAACATTCAACCAAAATAAGGGAGTATCAACAAATGCAAATTTTACTATTTACATAAATCCCAACTAGGCACTTTACACTAGGGCTAACATGAGAAATTAGTGACGGTCCCTTAATGACCGCACGGCAGAGGCTGCTTCGCAGTAAACGGCAGTAACATTCGGTAAACAAAGTGTGCGCCAAGGATTCAAACAAGGCTGGACAATGGCCGCAGCAAAGAACAAACAGGATACAACACAGAAACTTACAGTCTCATGGACGCACACCGCTAACAGCATTAGAAGGAACGAAAATCCACACGGTGAGTAAAACTCTGCTGACTCTCCACACCTGCAGCTCCGACCGAACTCTCTGCGTCGACGTGTGTGCGTAATGATGAGGTAGAATACTCGGCAGATGTGGCTTTGTTCGTCAGGTCCGCCGACTGGCGGGCCTTTTGTACAGTAGTTGTTTGTCTCTCTGTGTCAGCCCTGTGAAGGTCCAGGATGTACCATGTCTCTCACTCTATGACAGGAAATAATCTGGTACTTTGAATTAAACTGTGTGAAATCCAAACTAAAGCCTGCACATCTTCCATCTCACTAACGTTAACATGTGGGAAACACAAAAAAAGGTACAGGCCCAACTTCACGTGTTGACAGTAATAAAGCAGGTTTTGTTATTTGACATGATGTGATAACCACCATCACACTGATGGAGCAGGAACTCTGTGCAGCCCAGAACGGAGCTCAGTTTTAAAACCGCAAAACAAACATGAAGCCGTTCTTTTAATCTGCAAGAATCTTGATATGACTGATAATTATTTTAACCAGAGAGTGTGTTGATCATGTTGCAGATTAGTAGAAAACGTTGCTTCTTCCTGTAGCTGACTGTGGTTTATCTCAGAAGAAGTGAGTTCGTGGTTCATGACTGTTAGCTTCTCTCTGTTTTAATGTATGGGAAGAAAAAAAATTCTGCAGGACAGACACTTCAGTTTATCCCACAACTAATTCTAGGGTTGTAAAGGAAGGTAACAAATACACACACACACACTCACTCAAATTCTAATTAATGTGGAACTAATTAACACCCTGGCAAATTCATGTTCTGGCCAACTTAATATTAGTACCAGTGCCCCGCATCATGCTACCGATGAAGAAATTTATTCACTGTTTCATCGTGGAAGACCAAATGCAGCGTGTAATTGTGGAGACTAAACTGTTCACAATAGTTATTTTGTTTCATTGTGGAACCATTCAATTTCTATAATATTTACCATAATCTCAATCTGCACACGTTGTGTAAAAGCAAAGCACATCATTCAGCTGTTACAACACATAGTTTTTGGCAGTATATAATTTAATGAAAGTTTTTTTTAAAAGCAACAAGTACTCCGTGAATTTAAGATACATTTTTATGTGATGTTAAGTTTCTCCACCCATTAATCCCGCTATCTTCCATCCATCCATTCATCCAACCATTCTCTTCCACTTATCCAATTTCACAACTCTATCCCAGCTACTACAGGGCTGGAGAGTGTTAAAATTTTGTTTATGTAAATTGGAAATGTTTACAGTCTGGTGGGGTTTTTTTGTTTGTTTGTTTTTTAATAAACTACTATCATTGTACTTCAATGATAAGAGAAATGTGAGTTTATTACATGCAGAAATGTTTACTTCCTGCATTAGGTTTCCAGCACAGTTAAGCAGGTCACATTCTGTGGCTCAGTCTTTCACCAAACAAGTGATTCTCTTCCCAGACCATCTAACTATACATGTGGACTCAGAGAAAGTAATGCAGGCAATAAGGGCTGCCTTCCAGCCTGTTGTTGAAGGATGCAGGTAAGCTTAAGATCATTTGTATCATTTAAACCTTTTAATCTACTGTATTGTAGTCTTTTAGCATTAACAAAACTTTCACATACACTGTTTTCTTTCTCCCTTAGGCTACAAATTTTGCTGGCATGCCACACCAACAACACCTTGTTGAGCCGTCACTCACTTCCAAACAGACTTTGAATGGAGAACTTGTGAAAAAAACGGTTTCATCAGAAGTAAATTTATGTCAGACCTGACAAGGTCATTTTATGTGAGGACAATGAATCAGTAAGTAATCCTGAGCATTTCAGCAAATGTATGTATGTTCATAAAATGAGAATGAGAAAGGATGGATTTTAAACTCCCTTAAACATTGTCACTTGTGTTATGTTTTAATACATAAACATAATATTAATATTTACTAGGCCAGTATAGTGACCTTCATCTTTTTTAATCTACAGACGCATTCTGATGGAGAGAGTAACCATACAAGCAGGCAGGACTTCACAGAAACGTTGAATTGAACGTTGAAATGTTGAATTCTGACAAATGCAGTAAATATTTGTATCTAAAAGTAGCTCCAAATAAACCGGAAATTAAGTTGGTTCAGCGTCTGTTACTTAGTCATCTTAGGCATTGTGTCTTTTGTTAAGTATCAAGTCTTTGTTAAAATCATATTTAAATTTAGTTTAATATTTTGAGCAGAAGAAAATGTACCACTAAAGACATGCAAAGTACAAACTACATATGTGATTTGATGATATTCAAAAGCTAAACTACTGTTTAACTTGCTTTGTGTTCTCACAGTTGAAATTTCTAAAGAGGTTACCTCGGCCATTCCCATTGTTAACAGACATGTCTGTTGATGATGAGGTCATGTGGTGCGTCACTACCCAAGACGTTTGTACTATTGAATCTTCCATCTCTGCTGACACCGTCACAATGTCCACCAATCCTGCAGCACATTCTACAGGTATGTGTTTTGTAAATGTTTGTATCTTTTAATTTTTTTCAGCTATATTGTGCAAAAGTCATGAGCCACCCCTCCTTTCTTTGTATTTTGCTGGGAAAATAGGAAATAAGTGCAGTGATTTACTGAATTATACAAACTGATGTCTACAAACATACATGGAAATAGTATACTGGGCTAGAACAAAACTTTAACAATTTTAATGAGCTTAAAATTCAATATGTGATATGAGCTACTTTAGGCTTCAACACAGCTTGAACTCTCTTAACCGAGCTTTCTTGGTGATGTCTTTTTTTAATGAAAGAATACCTGTCAAATGACCCTGACCTCCAAGAAGCCATTTCAAGGTCTTTAGACTTAAGTGCAAATGAAAGGTCAGTACAACAAAAACTTTTACTTGTCATATTGAAAGATCAACATATTAACCAATATTTAATGTTTGTTGCAGAAAAGGAATCACATACTGTTTAGTTTTGGATCAGTTTGAATGAGCAAACTATTATGTATTTTGTTATTTTCCTTTGTTTAAATTCTATTCCTATTCTGTTTTAATTGAGTTCAGTGTTTGTTTACAATAAAACTCCAGATCCAAGTGACAACAAGGTAAAATAATGTTACCTATCGATAGTGATGGATTATCGCAGGAGGGCTCAAATCACCAGCAGATGTCAGTACTTTCAAATGAGCTGTAGAACTGGGTCTTTGTATGGGCAGAACTTTGTGCAATCAGAAAATGAATTTGAATAAGTTATATTTGAATTCGCATTGCTCAGATTGAGTCTGAATTGCTCAACTTGAATAAATATTTTTAAAAACTGAATTGGGATTAGCATAATTTGAAATCCAATGTATTGGTTTGGAAATGATCATCACTAAATTGAAACAGAATTTTATATTTTATAGATGAATGTATTTGCTTGTATCTGTATGCTTCTATAATGTATTTTATGCTTTTTAAAATTTAGCTCTCGAATACTTTAAGTTTCCCTTCTACAATTCTGTTTTTGGGTCAAACAAGAAAGCCACAGAGAAATCAAGCACAGGTTAATAGAGCTACACTGTGCCAGCGGACCCAGAGTGTTACTCAGCGGACTTACAGCATCTTGAGTTGGAAAAGGGCACAGATTTAAGTGTTCAGAAGTCATTCGTCATGTCAAATAACCAGTGGATAAACTCTGAGGTTGGTAATAAATGTATTACATATATAAGGAAAACAGTTACTGTGCTTATTGTAGCTGTTAGCTAAAAATGCTAGTTTAGAATAGTTTGCCTTGGGTTCAACTTTATAGAATTCCAAAGTTGTCAGCTTGTAGCCTTACAGAGTCCTGTACACTTGCTGAGATCCCTACAGTATGAGAAGGCAAAGTTTACTGGGTAATTTTAGGTGTATGGGAACTGCAAGTCTCTTCAATTTTAGTACTCATGAAAAGCACCAAGGGTTCATTCATTAAAAGTGCTGAAAACAACCTTCATAATATGAAGCCACAGTGCATCAGTCTTTGGTTAAGATACTAACCCCATGTTGCTCTCCGATGCATCCATACGAGTGTGAATGTGTATGAATGTTAGATAGGCACTAACACATTAGAAAAAGTGCTGGGTGTGATTGGATGAATGAATTAGTTGTATAAAGCGCTTTGAGTGCTCAGATAGAGTAGAAAAGCGCTATATAAGAAACAGTCTATTTACCTGTTTGGTGGAGTTGTCAGTGCAGAGCTTCATATACTCCGATATACACTCTGTTAAACTATCAATGTCACTGCCGTGTGGTTCATCATTTGTTTATATGACACTTTTTATTATACATGTAATGCATTTATTACTAACCTGAGAGTTTATCCACTGGTCATTTGACATGACCAGAAATGAAACAGAATAGTATTAATTTAATCCTGACAAGTTGCCATATATTTGGTGGTGGTTTAAAAGTCTTCCTTCTTATTCCTGTTCTGCCAACTCTCAGCCTCATTCTGTCTCTGCGCTTCCTCCTACGCATGCAGCCAGAGCTTAAAGTCAGGGTCTTCTCTTTCCTGTCCCTTGTAACATTCTGCCTTTTCACAGGCCTCTGCTCTGTGTTGGCCATCAACGCCCCTGAGCCTAGCACAGGCTCTTCTCTCCTGCAATTTTCAGGCTCTTGCAGGTTCTTTGTTCTGTCAGCCATCAGCGGCCTCAACCCTTAACGTCTTCTCTCCTGGCTTATTTGCCAACTCTCAGCCCTATCACTGACTCTCCTCTATTTCCGCTCCAGCTGTTGTCACATCTTATGTGACAACAGTAAGCAGGCTCATTCTCTATTCTGCTGATCTAACCCTTGCTAACCATACCTTTCCACAGCTTTCCTGTGTGTGCATTATTGCTAATGCACTTATGTCCCATTCCATGTAGGTCAGGACTTCTACCACAGTAAGATCGCTCTCCTTTTTCTTTGCGGGTCATGCTCTAATCTCTATCACTGCTGAGACGGGCCATCGGAGTCCGCCAAATATGTCTATAGAAATTCTGTACATCAACAAATCATGTTCATTCTTTCTAATGATTTCTCTTCATTTAACTTTATTTAAGTTTTGACAAGCTCAAGCTTTTTGGAAGCTTTGTGTGTTTTCCAGACTTACCTCAAAGACCCATATTGTAGTTATGGAGATCTCAGTTATTTACTTCATAAATTTATAGTTTTTATGTAGTTTATTACATTTACAGGTTTTGTTGTTGCCATTTTTGTATCTTTTCTTCCTTCTGTTTTGTTTCCTTGATTATAGTCAGATGAATTTTTGTTCACCCAGGGGTTTCATATCTGCCTAATTGCCTCATGTGTGTATTTACAGGCTCAGTCTCCCTTTGGCCTTTGACAGAGCATCTGGTAATACAGGAAACTAAAACAATAATAATAATTATATTTAATAATATATTATATTTAATAATAAACATTTACAAAACAAATTTGGAGGATTATTATTTTTCTACTAACCTTAAAACACATCTTGGAAATTTTCAGGGAAATATAGACCTGAAATTTCTTGATTTCAGACTTTTGATGGAACCATGCTTTCCACTCACACACAATGTAACACATACAGTTATTGTGATGATTTTAACGAAAACCACACTTTCAGTACAGTAGATGTCTAGGTCTGGGATCTTAACTTTCTGTTGAGGGAGTCATTTCCAATTTCAATGATGCGTCTCATGGCGTTCATTATTATAGCATCAATGTCAGGATTCACTTCTGTTTCTGAGTGGTAGTTCTTCACTGGGAAAATACAGTTAATAGGAATGCCCACACGTTTGCTGAACTGCTGAATCTAAATAAACAAACAAACAAACAAGAAATATAAAAAATATGGGAATTATTTTGACAGTGCAATTATAATGCATTTTTTGTATAAAGTTCAATTAAAATAGTGTACCCTTTCCTGCAGAGATTTGCTCTTGTAGACATTTTTCACATCATGATTTATCTCAGGAAAAGCCTCGTCAATTTTGGTGAAAATTGCCACTTGTGGAATCTCTGACCAAATAAAATACAAATATTGGGTGAATGGATTGTGATGTGAGATAAGTGTTTCCTAACAGTTGTACATAACTAGTTGTACATAAAAGACTGTGGTCCAATTTCTATCTGGAAGACTCATGAAAAATTTCGTAACTTCCAAATGACTGTGATTACAACTGACTGTGATTATAACTGTGAATCCAAAGACCAGGTACTTGGAGCTGCTGCGTGGCACATACGAGTCTGACGTTGGGGGAATAGAATTGACAGCTGAGATAATGTACAGGATATACAGGGGAATCTGTGGGAGTTTTAGCAAAGAAACTGATGCACTCTGGCTCCAATTGCTCAGTGTAGCTCTCTCTTAAACCCGTTTTACAAACTCTGGTTTACACTCTGATCCTACCTCTGCAAATCTCAGGTGGGTTATGTTTGTATACTGTTTGTATGTTCTGTATGTCTTTATGCTTTGTGCCATTTTGCTCTTGTGAAGATAGCTCATATTTGTTCAATTCTTCATTTACTTTAATTTTCACTTATAAATGCTGTATAAGACAAAAATAATCCTCTTTTTCGAGGAGCTATTTAACTATAAAAAATATATAATCACATATTTTGACTTTGAATTATAGATTTTATGTATGAGCTTACTAATGAAAACATTTCAAACAATAACAAGTACTGATGGCTTACATTAGATTTTTTTAAGGCAGTTCGTTCCCATTGTAAAAAGAAGAAGCAGTGATTTTTGCTCACCCAGATCAGCGGCTTCATCTCTGACGTCCTGTATTGCTTCCACAGTGGCATCGTTCATCAGAGACACAGTGTTGGCATCAACAACACAAACCAAAATGTGCACTTTGTCGTTCTCAGTTGGAGTTCTGTTGTAGTATCTATCACCTTTTGACAGTTTATTTTCAGGGTTGAACTAAAAGATAAAGTGTAAATATAAAAACAAATAATGCAAAATAATGAATTACTGAAAAATTAACAAAATAATGTAAAAATCTCTTTCTTTTAACTGAATGTCAGAATTTTAAAAATGCAGTAACTCTACCGTATAACCATCTTTTATGTGGCCCTTCAGCGCCTGTTTGACATCTTTCACATGAATCCTTCTGTTTCCTCTGCTGGTTGTGTCTTTCAACCCCATCATGTCATTTAGAACAAAGGGGTAAAAGATATTTCCCTTTTTGATCCTGTAGGTTGTATACTGTGGATCACATATGGAGAATACATTTATTTATTTTAACATTCAAACACTCTAAGAAACAGGTCCTATAATGATAATAAATTCAGAAGAATTTTAGAATCTATTGAGCTCTTGCTATTTTCATAATTTGTTGCCACCAAAGCATCACCACTGGGTTAGTGCAATTCCATACCGAAACTTCAAGGTGAAAATTTTTAAGCTATTATTCTGGCCTTTTGAAACCAGAAGTGGTGAGCAAGGGGTGAATCTGATAGAGAAACTAAAGTGCCACTACTACTAGAAAGCGGCATTTGTAACACGAGCTGGTGAGGCAGGAGGGGCAAACAAAATTAGACAAAGATAGCTATTGTATCAAGTAATAGCTAGTCCTAATTAGCACCAAGTATTACAGGGTTAGCTCATTGATGCTACTGATAGGATAGGAACATGGTGCATTCATTTGGTGCCTCTGTCAGTGCGCCCCAGGGCAGCTGTGGCTACAATGTAGCTTGCCATCACCAGTGTGTGAATGGGTGGATGACTGAACGTGTAAAGCGCTTTGGGGTCCTTAGGGACTAGTAAAGCGCTATACAAATACAGGCCATTTACAGGCCATAAAACTATCCGATTCCAGTTCTCACCACATGTTAACTTGGCATACATGACAGTAAAACATAGATAAAAGCCTTCACCAACTTGCACATTCACGGATAAAGCAAGATCACTGCTCTGCCTACACATTATTTAGTGAGTCACATATTAACTGTTACTGGTATAGTTGTACTCTGTCCATACCTTTTTGGTGAAACAAACACCAGCGTTAGCCACCAAAGCCTCGCAACATACTCTCTTTTGTAAGACACTGTTTACAGAATTGATGAAACTAGATTTTCCAGCTCCAACTGGACCATGAAGGAGGATCCTAAGATGTTGTTCTTCAACCTCAGGTTTGTAGTTCTCCACAAAATGCTGATCAGTTGAGTTCTCTCTGCTTGGGAAGAAAAAATATTACATTATCTCACACCTTAGATGGAAAAAATTAATTAACAACTGCGTAGTTTACTGACTAAATGGAGGAAATAATTCAGAAGTATTTTTTTCTGTGAGCTTCACTCACCCATAGTTAATTTGCCTCCATGGGTTTTCAAGAACTGACATAAAACAATTTAAAGAGAGAATAATATGTATAGTACTTTTTTTTAATTGGATGAGAACTCGTATGATTATAGCTTTTGAATGAACTTACGTAGAGATGGAGTAGCTGTTTTTGAAGACGAAGAACCCATAACTGAAACACGAAGCATTTACTCTATTTAATTCAAAGTTTACATAAACAATTTCATTTTTGCTTTAGATTAAAATGACCCTACCTTTGCTGGAAAAAAAACCCCCACCCAATGGCAGAATGTGAACCTATCTACAGTTTTAAAGTCTTCCGAATTTTGTTTTTCTTTCAATTAGGAGAACATGTGACTTCTAGGACTTCCCCTTTGTCACAGTTTACTTTCATTTTCATCTTGTTTATAGATAACATGAAAACAGCAACATATTGATGTTTGCACTCTCACGTTTACTGAAAATATTTAATCTTACAGCCTGACAGTGTGCTGTGTCACTGTGTCTTAGTGATTTCTGGAAAATGATAAAATTTTAACTGTGGTTTTTCATTTGGTTGAGTTTGATATACTTCTATTATATAAAGTCATGTATTCCCACAAGGGAATACATGTAATCTGCAAATTATTAGTTTTTTAAAACTTATAAGTAAAAAAAATATATATATATATATAGCACCTTTCTAGATAAAAGATCACAAAATGCTTCACACAAGGATAACAAAGTATAATTACTTTGTTAGAAGACACTTCACCCGTTGCCTACTGGTGATGGTCAGAGGGCCCGGTGGCGCCAGTGTCCAGCAGCCTCGCCTCTGTCAGTGCGCCCCAGGGCAGCTGTGGCTACAATGTAGCTTGCCATCACCAGTGTGTGAATGGGTGGATGACTGGTTGTGTAAAGCGCTTTGGGGTCCTTAGGGAGTAGAAAAGCACTATACAAATGTCATTTAACACAGGCCATTTATTTACCATTTTTTGCATATGAAGGAGCTGCACTTACATCTTATGCCATCAGCTTGTCCTAGGTCACATATAGCTTTGCAGAAATTGCATAAAAAGCGCTTGCAGGAACAAAAACATAATATTCCAGAAACACAGCTGTTCGTAACACCTTGAAACATTCCCACATTAAAACAGACATCAGCGTGAATAATCGCATGTCCGCCATTTCCTGCCCAAAACCGGAAGTGACGTCATTTTCGCGGAAAATGTAGTGTTTTACCATCAGGGCCTCATGAGCCTATACTGGTGGTTTTAAAAGTTATGGTTGACTTTATGACTTTCTGTGTTGTTTCTGGGATGCTTAGAGCTCACATTGCACTGCTGGAAATAGTTTATTTTGATGGATATGCTGCTTTTTTGCAAATTTGCATCATAGGATTGTTTTTCGTTTTTCCTGCAGTATATAAAAATTGAACCTGCAAGAGCCTGAAACTATTTTTTGCAACTTTTTTGTATTTAAAGTTTTGAGGGATAAACCTCTTAAATTTCTCCAAGTAGAAATATATGCAAAAAACAAAACAAAAACGATTTTCAATTTTTTTGTAGTTTATTGCACTTTTTTTTGCAATTAATGTGGTTACTATGGATTTAATGCATAGATATTATTGAAATATGGGCTATAACAGTTGTATTAATGTATAGCAACTTGAAATGCTCCCAAAAATGGCACTACAGCATGTAAAAATATAAAGTAAGCTCTGGCGGACTTGGTTCTATGGTAGGTTTTAAAGGGTTAAATGCAGACATAGACAGGAGCTGACAGGTCAAAGTACAGTTTATTGATTACATAGACTGGACTGAAGGGGAGACACTAGAAGTAGCTGTCACCACAAAAGGGTTTCTAGAAGAGTAAAGACCAAGGTTAGTTCAGGATTCTCTCATGGGTGAGGGGTTGACGGTTATGCTGGTGGGATGGAAATTACCTCTGCCTCTTATTATGAGAGGCAAAGGTCAGGTTCCGGAGGTGAGGGTGGACAGACAAGGGGCCAAAAGGCATGTTGGTTCTCAGTTCCTTGTTCAAGGATCTCCTTTCTGAGATCCAAAATTGAGAGAAGCTTTATGGGGCAGGCAGGTGAAATATCACTACTACTGCCGGCTGGCTGTGCTTATTTTAGTGCTCCGAGAGCTTCTGGTCACGGTGGGATGCTTAGCTGTTGTTTTTAAAGCACACTTTGACTTTAAGCAGCTATCCTCACCAACACCCTACACCAGTTTTGAACTTTGTTTGTGTGAACTGGGCCACTCGCCTTCGCTGCTGTGTACAATAGTTTACCGGCCTCCTAGATATGATAGAGAGGTGAGTCAAACAATGGCAGTAGCTGCACTGCATACAGGAGAGATCAAAATACAGTTTACTTTGATTTGACTTGAAAATCAGCTGTATTCCATTTGGGTCCCTCTAGTGCAGGGGTCATCAACCTTTAACACCCAAAGAGCCATTTGGACCCAGTTTCTATGGAAAAGAAAACACTGGGAGCCGCAAATACTTTTTTACATATAAACTGAAGATGACACTGTTATTGTTTGTTTTGTTATTTTTTACCTTTATGCTTTGTATAAACAACTAAAGTGTGTTGCTCATTAAATCCCCGAAGTGCTACAGAGACAATTAAATGTATGTAATGTAATGAACACATTTTGAACTATACATTTTAAATATAAGAAAAAGGAGATCCACCCAGGTTAAGGTCTCTTTTAAATGAAGCTGAAGCTGAACTTAAGTTATTCATATAGAAAATATCCTTATATCACCTTTGGAATTTCGCAGGCTGTAGCGGAGCCTTGACCTGGATTTTAAAAATAATTGAAAAAAAAAAGAACTATGCTGCTAAAAAAAAGAAAAATAAATATTCGTATTATATGTGGTTAATATGTGTGGTGGGGCGGTGTCTGCAGCGCCGCTGCAGGGGAGGCGGACGCACCTGAGCAGCATCTACAATCACGCCTTGCCGGCTTAAAGTCTGTGCTTTCTCTGCTGTTGTGTTTGTGTGTGTCGGGCTGTGAGTTGAAAAGCTATAGGCGGCTGTGTGGGTAAAGCAACCAAGTGTGAAAAGTGGTCAAAGAAATGCTGAAAAACGTGTTCAAGCAAACATTGTCGGGTCTGCTGTAGTACAATGGGACCTCTGCTCCTGAACCTTTGCACACAGCGTCTGCAAATCGGGGCTGTACAAAGTCACTTAATCTTTATGCAAGACTGTAAACTGTCATCTGTGAGGCGCGAGCGGTGTTTGTTTTTACCATAGTTCATGGTAGCTCCTCTAGTGCGTTTTGCTCCCTGTAGTCGTGTGAATGGTAAACTACACTCACGTTTTATTCATTCTGGTGGTATGAATGGAAAACTACAGTCATTTGGCAGTAGCAAAGGCACACTTAAAATTTCTTCTAAAATTTTCGTTCTCTAGTTGTGTGAATGTCGTGAGGCATTGAGATCCTGTTTCTCACGATAGAACACAATAGTGTTAATGCCGTAAGGCACTTTATTCTTCTACCTTATTCTAGTTGCTCAGTTTATTTGCCGCTTAACTACTACCTCAGTTTTCAGCCGATTTTCACCATTCAAATTTCAAACTGTTCTGCTATTTCTGCTAATGCCAGCTATATCTTTTGGTGCTCATAGATTTTTTACTTTTTGAAATATTAAGCTTTTCATGCCATTTTTTTGGCCCATTTAGATGAATGGGACCACATTACAAGTGTCTTTGCTGATTTAGCTACCCGGGGTGAGCTGTGCTTTAGCTCTTTTCAACGCAAATTTCAGCATCTTCAGCTCTTTACAGCAAAACCCTCAGCTCCTTTACCTCTTTTCAGCTGAAAGTTCTGCTTCTTCACCAGTTTTCATCACAAATTTCAGTTTCTCCACCTCTTTTCAGAAGAATTTTCAGTTTTTCAGCTCTTTTCAGCAAAACTTTCAGCTCTCTCACCTCTTTTCAGCAGAAAGTTCAGCTTTTTCCACCTCTTTTCAGTGCAAATCTGAGCTCTTCTGCTTCGAGTTAGCTCAGTGAGTTAAGTAGCAGTCTTGAAACTCAGTGTGGCAGTTTGAATCCTACCTGTGGCCGCGTCTTCTCCTCTTGCACTACGCTACCCTTTCAAATAAAGCAGTTATCAGCAAAAAGGTAAGCTTCTGCACCTCTTTTCAACAGATAGTTCTCCTTCTTCTGTTTTCAGCAGATTCCACTACATGGCATTGCCAGCTTTTGGTGCTCATAACTTTTATACTTTTTGAGATAGTAGGCTTTTTATGGCATTTTCTTTGCCCATTTTGATGAACGGGACCACATTTTTAGTGTGATCACCAGTTTAGCTTCACCAGGCTGATCCATGTTTTAGCTCAGTGACATGAGAAGCCGTTCTTAGATCGGGAGGTCGTTTATGGCAACAGTTTTTTTCAGTAAACAGTTCAACTTTTTAAACTCTTTTCAACACAAATTTCAGCTTCTTCACCTGTTTTCGCTAGCTTAGCTCATAGCCAACTCGCTATGAGATAAGCGTAGCCCCAGGTACACCATCAACCTGTTCATGTGTCTAACCGTTTTTTCCCACTCGATGAGACACCCGCCGGGGGTCAAATTCTGGTAAATTCTGGTAACTTTGCCAAAACAATGTTGGACTCTGTAGTTTTCTCTGGTCCCCTCCCCAGTCAGACCAGGAGTCACATGTTTAGCTGCATGTTCTCCTTAACCCTCTGGGGTCGACGGACATGCCGGCACGTCAAAATATCATGACCAATTTAAGACAAGATGCAGCAATTCACAGTCTCCATTTCAACTTGGGTCGAAAGTGCGGACTTCAAGCTATATACCAGTTTTTGAATTGTGTCGATTGGCCATGTAAAACCAGAGTTATGATAAAAAACACAGAATGTTTTTTTTCTGAACAAAACAGTGGTGTTTACAGCGGGAAGAATGGTAAAAACAGCATTTTCTATGGAGAGCGCAAACACTCTCTGCTTCTGGGTGAAAAAAGAAAAAGAAAAAACACCCCTTCCCTATAGGTGCTAAAGTTTACCATGTCAGCCAATCAAAAAATGATATGGCAACATGTGGCACTTGGTTGTTTAGGCAGAAGGGGAAGTTTTGGGAGTGACACCCGCGACGAAAAGTAGGCGAGCAAAAGAAAGAGAGAGAGCAAGTTTTCATATGTGAGACATTAGTGACATGTAGCGTGTTTGGAGGCTAGAGTTAGTGTGTTGTGTAGTTATTGTTTTGTATTGTGTGTCAGTTATACTAGCGAATGTCACACTTGCTCCAAAAAAAAAAGCCATCAAATGCAGATTCCAGTGTAAATGCTGTCCCCACATGGAAAACACCTCCTGCTGTCAGATCTGCAGGGTTTAGCCCTGTGGTGTTCTCCTCTGTCTTATACTGTAGACAAAATATTTTTTTGGACTGGCACAAATAATTTGTGTGCCTTCTTATTTGATGCAGAACACCTGATTGATCTGTAAATAGATTTAAATGGTTATATAAAAAAAAGCCTCAGGCCTTGGCTGCATTTTTGAGTGAATAGTACCATAAAACTTTGTTGTTTGCAAAACAACAGTTCTAAAAAGTATGCACTTTTTAGAAATGTACAATTTCTATTTGCATTTTCAAGTTATGAAAACGATTTAACATGTTTGTGGGTTGTACAGAAAAAAATATAACTTTTTTTCTACTCGGATTTTGAATTTTTTGTCTGAATTTAGATCAATTGTATATACCGTATTTCCCGGACTACAAAGCGCACCTGAATATTAGCCGCACAAGCTAAAATCAGGGGAAAATCCTGTTTTGTACATACATTAGCCGCACCTGACTAAAAGCCGCAGGTGTTTCAATGTTGACTTATCATATGGAAGAGAATATGCACAAAGGGAATTGTCAGGAAAGAGATGGCTGTTTGGAGACACATCCCTTTTATTAATATTTTGAAAAACAAATTAGGGGTACATATTTGCATAATTTTTTAGGTATATGTACAAGTACTGGTAATTACAAGTATGAAACATGTGCTGTGCTTCATAAATGAGTAACAAATGTAGTACATAACAATAACCTACAGCGCACCAGAAAAATAGATTCAGCCAACCTTTTAGGCTCAGGTGCAGTGACATGGCTTTAACAAGAAGAAAAGTCAGTTATTCACCACCATCTTCCTGCGCACTAAAACCACCAAAGTCCTCTTCTCCAGTGTCAGATACGAACAGGCTCAGGTTGGCTTCATCATCCACTCTCAGCTTCTTTCCTTCGTTGTCACTTTCAAAACCAAACAAATCCTCGTTGTCAGTGTCTGAGTCGAACACCCTCAGAAGGCCGTGGCGGTGTCCTCCTCTCCATCATGCAGCAGTCCAGCCCTTCGAAATCCGTTGGTGATCGTGGATGTTTTCACACTTTTCCACGCTGTCAGAATCCACTGGTGGAGTTGAGCATAACTTTCTTTTCGCAAGTTTATCGCCGCTCGTCATCCACGCCTCCCACTGAACGCGTAGCGCTACTTTGAAGTTTGTTTTTCGCGCTACTTCGTACGGCACTATGTTGCCTGGCGGATGGACATGTGACCAACATACCACTCTTGAACCCCGATACTGTGTGTCTGATCACATGCCCTTCCGCCAAGCAACGTAGTGCCGCAAAACAGCGGAACAAACAAAACAAATCCTCTTACGATGTCACAAAAATCATGGACAATCCATAGAAAAGCCGCACCTGACTAATAGCCGCAGGGTTCAAAGCTTGTGCAAAAAGTAGCGGCTTATAGCCCGACAATTACGGTATATATTTTGCCAAAATGAAAAAAAATTACTCAAATTTCAAATTTTCAAGGTTGTGCTGAAAATAATGATACCAAACAAGGTGTCATGGTCTGGGTGGGTACCTGCAGGTCTCCAACAGCGGCTCCTCCTCCTTTGGGCGGAGATCAGTTGCTCCTCCCTGGCTGACCTCCTGTGGGTAATTATTCCGGCAGCATATCAGACCTGCGCACTCAATCAGTCGTCGCCTGAGTATCTGCTATCCCATGTTAGTCAGTGCTGTGTGATTGCTTTGTCCTGAACCTGTGTGAAAATTCACCTGTTTTTCCTGTCTTCAGAGGTGGCTCCTGGAGCTGGGTTCTCGTCCCCCTTATCCCTGCTCTTCTGGACCTTGGCCACCAGCTGCTGGTACAACGTTGCCAACTAGCCCGCCACTCACCTGCCTGCCTCCCCACGCCTCGACATCGTCTGGGTCTTGCGCCCTACCTGTCCCCTCCACCTGAAACCAAGTAAGGCAACTCAGTTTAACTGTGGAGGATCGCTGTTTGACTGCTGGATCCCTCTGACTGTGCTCTCCTCTCAGTACAGTGCCCTGGCCACTGCGTAGTACTTTCCCAGCCCAGTTTTCCACCTCCCTACTGCCACAGCTGTTCAGCTGCATCCTAGAGTTGTCTAGTTTACTTTTAGTTCACCTAGTTTTCACAGCGCGCCCACTAGTGTACTGGTGTCGTTTTTGAGTTTTGCTTGCGTTTACTTATGGGGAGAAATAAACCTTTCGTTCACTCTCTGTCTTACTTCCGGTTTGGATTCTGCATGTGTGTCCATCCCATTTACCTCGTGCCGCTGGGCCATGACACAAGGCAAGCTAAACAGTTGCCTTGTGTTTAAAGCTGAAATATAGAGGTAAGATAAAAAGTAGTCAAAAACGGCCCATACCCTGGACCCCAGAGAGTTAAATTGCCGAGGAGCCCGTCCAGCCATCAGCGTCGCCTGGTCCGGCGTCGCCTTCAGCTTCTGCTTCGCCTGGTCCGGCGTCGCCTTCAGCTTCTGCTTCGCCTGGTCCGGCGTCGCCTTCAGCTTCTGCTTTGCCTGGTCTGGCGTCGCCTGGTACAGCGTTAGCTTCAGCCTCTGCCTCGCCTGGTGCTGCGAGGGCCACGCAGCCTTTGGGTCCCATACTGCTGCCTCGACATCGTCTGTCGTCTGCCAGGCCGCTTGTTGGGAATCATCGCCACTATGGACGACCTCCCAAACGCCGCCGCTGCCTTCCGCGCGGCCGGCCTCCAGACTCGTGTCCCCGCCGCCATTGCCGTCCGCACGGTTGGCCCCCAGAACTGTTTACCCGTCACCGCCATTGCCGTCCGGCCACCCTGAACTGTCCTTGGACTCCTGTGCGTCTGTTTTGGTCTCGGTTTCTACTCTGAATCAAAATTTAGTTCTGCCCAAGTTTCAAATGTCTCCTACTGCTGTGTTTGCACTGGGTGCTGTGTTTCATGGAAAACATGAGTACAGTGTATGAGCATCCTCACCTGCTGCATCACTGTGTGGTATGACTCCTGCACTGGGTCCTGCCGGAAAAAAGTTACAACAGATAATGGGAGCAGCAGAGAGGATTGTAGATACTTCTCTTCCCTCCCTCCAGGACATCTACTGCACCCGGGCTAGAACCAGCAGACTGAGAGACAGCTTCGTCTATCAGGGCGTCAGGATGCTAAATTCACTCCCTGCTTTTGCACGAACATCAGACCTGTATTCTTCACTTCCCTCTGAACCCGCCATCTCCCTAAAACATACAAAAAGCATTATGGAAAGTGGATGCTCAGACTGGCTGAAGTTTTTTTTACTGTATATCTTGGGCTGCATAAATGTGGATGGGGAAGTGAAGAATCTGATTGGTTGATTGAGCCATTTAATTGCAACTATCAATGTTACAATTACATGTTTTATGCAGTGAAATTGGACCCATTATGACCATACAGGTCAGAGAGACATATGATGGTAAGAAAAATAATGCAAGTGCACAATACATGAGGGAAAAGGAGGGTAAAAAAGAACTCTGCTCAGACTAAGCACCTGATGGGAGAGCAGTTTGAGAACAGATAAAAGCCAGGAAGATGCAGCAGACACCACAAACACACAAAGTTTTAGTGTGTCAGTGTCCCTTCTATACCACATCCTTTGTTTTACTTCTTTGCTGAAGTTTTTGTAGAGGAACTGGAAACCACCGGAACATTTTCACATCCAGTTTAGAGTTTTACGTTAGTATTTGGAGTGGTAGCAGCATGCAACACTGTAATTTGACTTTTACAAATATGACATTTGACAAATATCCTCTCCTTGCAACTTAAAACCTGTAGGAATTTCACACTGAAATTTGCTGCATCAGCTGTTGCACATCCATATGTGCCCCTCTCAGGCTGTGCGTATGTTCCCCAACCAAAAATTTTATTTTAATGGGGAGTGGACCCGGCCCACTTAGATCGTGAAGGCCGTGTCCTCAGGTGGACACAGCCTCTGACACCCCCAGCCTGTTTCCGGCTCACCAATAATAATCTTTTTTTTAGCTATTTATTAATAAATGACTTATGTATATATATATGTATATATATGTGTGTGTGTGTGTGTGTATATGTATGTATATGTATGTATATGTATATATATATATATGTATATGTATATATATGTATATGTATATATATGTATGTACAGTGGGGCAAAAAAGTATTTAGTCAGCTACCGATTGTGCAAGTTCCCCCACTTAAAATGATGACAGAGGTCAGTAATTCGCACCAGAGGTACACTTCAACTGTGAGAGACAGAATGTGAAAGAAAAATCCATGAATTCACATGGTAGGATTTGTAAAGAATTTATCCGTAAATCAGGGTGGCAAATAAGTATTTGGTCACCTCAAACATGGAAAATCTCTGGCTCTCACAGACCTGTAACGTCTTCTGTAAGACGCTTTTCTGTCCCCCACTCGTTACCTGTATGAATGGCACCTGTTTGAACTCATCGTCTGTATAAAAGACACCTGTCCACAGCCTCAAACAGTCAGACTCCAAACTCTGCCATGGCCAAGACCAAAGAGCTCTCGAAGGACACCAGGAAAAGTATTGTAGACATGCACCAGGCTGGGAAGAGTGAATCTACAATAGGCAAGCAGCTTGGTGTGAAAAAATCAACTGTGGGAGCAATCATCAGAAAATGGAAGACATACAAGACCACTGATAATCTCCCACGATCTGGGGCTCCACGCAAGATCTCATCCCGTGGGGTCAAAATGATCATGAGAACGGTGAGCAAAGATCCCAGAACCACACGGGGGGACCTGGTGAATGACCTGCAGAGAGCTGGGACCAAAGTAACAAAGGTCACCATCAGTAACACACTAAAGCGGCAGGGAATCAAATCCCGCAGTGCCAGACGTGTTCCGCTGCTGAAGCCAGTGCATGTCCAGGCCCGTCTGAAGTTTGCCAGAGAGCACATGGATGATACAGCAGAGGATTGGGAGAATGTCATGTGGTCAGATGAAACCAAAGTAGAACTTTTTGGTATAAACTCAACCCGTCGTGTTTGGAGGATGAAGAATACTGAGTTGCATCCCAAGAACACCATACCTACTGTGAAGCATGGGGGTGGAAACATCATGCTATGGGGCTGTTTTTCTGCCAAGGGGACAGGACGACTGATCCGTGTTAAGGACAGAATGAATGGGGCCATGTATCGTGAGATTTTGAGCCAAAACCTCCTTCCATCAGTGAGAACTTTGAAGATGAAACGCGGCTGGGTCTTCCAACATGACAATGATCAAAAAAACACACCGCCCGGGCAACAAAGGAGTGGCTCCGTAAGAAGCATTTGAAAGTCCTGGAGTGGCCTAGCCAGTCTCCAGACCTCAACCCCATAGAAAATCTGTGGCGGGAGTTGAAAGTCCGTGTTGCTTGGCGACAGCCCCAAAACATCACTGCTCTCGAGAAGATCTGCATGGAGGAATGGGCCAAAATACCAGCTACTGTGTGTGCAAACCTGGTAAAGACCTATAGTAAACGTTTTACCTCTGTTATTGCCAACAAAGGTTATGTTACAATGTATTGAGTTATATTTTTGTTATTGACCAAATACTTATTTGCCACCCTGATTTACGAATAAATTCTTTACAAATCCTACCATGTGAATTCATGGATTTTTTTTTCACATTCTGTCTCTCACAGTTGAAGTGTACCTCTGGTGCGAATTACTGACCTCTGTCATCATTTTAAGTGGGGGAACTTGCACAATCGGTGGCTGACTAAATACTTTTTTTGCCCCACTGTATATATGTGTATATATATGTGTGTATATATATATATATATATATATATATATATATATATATAGATAGATATATATATCTATATATATATCTATATATATAGCCACCTTTCTTTGCAAGGACACTCAAAAGCCTGCCATCCATGGATTCTGTCAGTGTTTCGATCTGTTCACCATCAACATTGCATGCAGCAGCAACCACAGCCTCCCAGACACTGTTCAGAGAGGTGTACTGTTTTCCCTCCTTGTAAATCTCACATTTGATGATGGACCACAGGTTCTCAATGGGGTTCAGATCAGGTGAACAAGGAGGCCATGTCATTAGTTTTACTTCTTTTATACCTTATACGCTGTGGAGTACTTGGACGCGTGTGATGGAGCATTGTCCTGCATGAAAATCATGTTTTTCTTGAAGGATGCAGACTTCTTCCTGTACCACTGCTTGAAGAAGGTGTCTTCCAGAAACTGGCAGTAGGACTGGGAGTTGAGCTTGACTCCATCCTCAACCCGAAAAGGCCCCACAAGCTCATCTTTGATGATACCAGCCCAAACCAGTACTCCACCTCCACCTTGCTGGCGTCTGAGTCGGACTGGAGCTCTCTGCCCTTTACCAATCCAGCCACGGGCCCATCCATCTGGCCCATCAAGACTCACTCTCATTTCATCAGTCCATAAAACCTTAGAAAAATCAGTCTTGAGATATTTCTTGGCCCAGTCTTGACGTTTCAGCTTGTGTGTCTTGTTCAGTGGTGGTCGTCTTTCAGCCTTTCTTACCTTGGCCATGTCATGAGTATTGCACACCTTGTGCTTTTGGGCACTCCAGTGATGTTGCAGCTGTGAAATATGGCCAAACTGGTGGCAAGTGGCATCTTGGCAGCTGCACGCTTGACTTTTCTCAGTTCATGGGCAGTTATTTTGCCCCTTGGTTTTTCCACACGCTTCTTGCGACCCTGTTGACTATTGTGAATGAAACGCTTGATTGTTCGATGATCACGCTTCAGAAGCTTTGCAATTTTAAGACTGCTGCATCCCTCTGCAAGATATCTCACTATTTTTGACTTTTCTGAGCCTGTCAAGTCCTTCTTTTGGCCCATTTTGCTAAAGGAAAGGAAGTTGCCTAATAATTATGCACACCTGATATAGGGTGTTGATGTCATTAGACCACACCCCTTCTCATTACAGAGATGCACATCACCTAATATGCATAATTGGTAGTAGGCTTTCGAGCCTATACAGCTTGGAGTAAGACAACATGCATGAAGAGGATGATGTGGACAAAATACTCATTTGCCTAATAATTCTGCACTCCCTGTAGAGAGACGAGACGACGAGGCTCCAGTTACAGCAGTGCAAGTAAACAAACAATATATATAAGAAGAGTAAGAAAATAAATATACACTTTAGGACCAGGGGTAAAGGGATCAATAACAAAATTTACAGTTTGATGATTTGAAGTCTCACACACAACCCGTCGAAAGGGGAGGGGGCCCTGCTGCTTCCAAATAGAGCACATTTCATTTATAATGTTGTAAATCCAAGTCCATTATGTATTCATGATTTGAATCCTGGGTTGTGTGAAATCTCAGAAATAAACCTTAGACAAAGTGAATCTGTGAACTAAGGTGGAGGTGTGTTAGATTATGTTGTGGTGATCCTCGGGTTGGGGGATGGGTGTTCATACTGGAGTGGGGGGGACAGAGGAAGTGTTCGCCCAGGGCACCAAACAGGCTAGGACCGCCACTGAAAGCAGGGGTATCCAAGGCCTTCAGGGCCGATGTCCTTCAGATTTTAGACCTTGATACATCACAGCTGATTTAAATGGCTAAATTACCTCCTCAACATCGCACATTTTCAATAAAATTATTTTCTAACTTATGATAAGGGTGTCATCTGGAAACTACAGTATTTTGTTATCTTTGGGTTTCATTAACTAGTGGTATTTTTTTTTTAATACCTATAGCTATTTTTGTTATCGCTGTGTTCTGCAGGCTGGGTGCAGCCATGAAAACAGAGAGACAACACTGCTACCACGTGGTCAAACTTGAACATTACATCAGACAGCTCTTATCAAGCAAACTGTTGTTAAAAGAAGACCTTCACAAATATTTTTTAAACATTAAAGAAAAAGCAAAGTGTTTGATTTCATTTTGTTTTATTTTATTGTAGCATGAACTGAGAATTATTTAAACCAGACAACATACATATTAATTTACTGTGGTCCTTATTTGTGAGCTCATGAGAATTGTAGCCTTGGATTCTTAGTTGACAGCAGTGGAACCTGATGTGATCATCTCAAAGGCCACTCTGAGCTCAGAGTCAATGGATTATACTTTAAGTCCATGTGACTGCACACTTCTACCACATACACACGTAACTTAGAATCACCAGTTAACCTACAGGTGTCGAAACTCCAGGACTCGAGGGCCGGTCTCCTGCAGGTTTTAGATGTGTCCTTGATCCATAACAGCTGATTTAAATGGCTAAATTATCTCCTCAAAATGTCTTGAAGTTCTTCAGAGACCTGTTAATGAACACATCATTTGGTTCAGGTGACCCAGGGTGAGATCTAAAACCTGCAGGACACTGGCCCTCGAGCCCTGCAGTTCGACACCCCTGAGTTAACCTAACATGGGTATGAATTTGTGAACTGTGGGACGAAGATCAGCACCTGAGGAAGCACACAGAACGACCCCAGCTGGCATTTGAACCATTCCAAACCCCTCCACCACCATCCCACCCAATTACAGATCTTTTCTTTATATCAGGGGCCTCTCTGACCTCTGCTAGTATGGCCTCTGCTCTTTCTATGAACAGTATATGATCACTCCTATGCTGTTTAATTGTTTCACTGGTTGTGGATTGCCCCATGGACCTCCATGTGCATGTGATACACTATTTTATATTTAAGTAAACTTTGTGTGTGAACTCCCTGCTTGTCACCTACTTTGACACAGTTTGTGACACACATTTAAGACTCCAACAGACTCTGGTGTGAACATCTGAAACCAAGCCTTTCAACCCAGGAATATGAAGTTTGACTCTTTAACACTAGGTTTACTATCCTGCGCAAATTTGCGTAGAAAATGTCATTTTCTGCACATTAACATCTACGAGAGAAATGGAGAAAGTGTCTTTGCAAACTGGAATCAACAGATTAAAAGTCTTGAGTGTGTAGCGCCTCTACTCAGGACCAGTACAATATCAATTCAAATAGAGACCCCCAAACATTTAGCTAGGTTCAGATGGAGGCTTTGATTTGGGACAAACACAAGGAGTTGGCTTGGAAGTGAAAAATTAGGACCTTTATTACCTCAGTAAAATTCATAAAAACTTACGGTTGCAGTCAACAAAGTTTGCATACCAATAGTGCTTTTTAAAAATAAAATAAAATAAGAAACTGAAATTAAAATACTTATATTGGCGCCCCCTTAACTGAGTGCCAATATAAGCAAATTAAAGTTTCCAATCCTGAAGTCTGAATTGTCCTTTAAAATTTGTTTGAACCCAAACAGACCCTATTTTATATTACCTGGTAGGACTGATAGTGCACAGGGCCTATCTAATATCCAAGGTATGGCTTAAATCAATTCTTCAGAGAATTCCCTAAATCTGGTAGCATGGTTGACCTCGCCATTTACAATCATTTACAATCATCCATAATTTGGGCGGCGCTCACGATCAGTGGTTCCCTGGAATCCTTTATAGCGGTTCAAAAACCAGTCTGGATATTCCAACACAAATAACTCGACAGATGTTATTTCGTTTGTGCTCAGAGTTCAGGGCCATGATATTTTCCTTTTGCGCTCCGACATATTTAACAGCCATTAGAGTAAAGATCTCACAGGAAGGGACAACACTTCCTGGGCAGAAGACACAAGGTCATCATGAACACAAGACAGCCTCATAGCGCCCCGTGTGACAATAACAATAGCTTTAAATGATGAAAAGGTGTTTAATATCCCTGTATTTCACATGGGTTACACCTGTTTCACAGAGTAAAGACACAGCACTCATATGTTCCAGCGTCTGCAGTCCTCACATCCTTTAGAGGAGGATCAAAACAGCAAAGAGAAAGAAAGAGAGGCAAAAAAAGAAACAGGTAAGAGTCAATAAAAAATGATCAATCCAGTGTAGCAGATGGGATTTGGATACACGATGCCCTGTGCTGATTCTGCACATTAAAAGAGAGAGTTTGTTTGAATTAAAAAATCTTAAATGTAAAAGCACCATTCTTATCAGTTTGCTTGTGGTCCAGGTGTTAGGAGTGGCAGTGGCAATGTTTGTACTGCCTCTTTGTGGATAAGAGTCAGGAAAAAGGACAATTCTGTGTACATGTTTCTTTTCTTATCTGCTTTATTTCAAACACTTCTTTAACTTACTTTGGAAAATTCTGATCAACATGATTGAGCCTTTGCCCCAGTTTTGATATCTAAAGGTTTGACCCTAAAACGCTTTGATCAATATTGAAATCTGTGATTTTTCATTCTGGATCATTTTCAGACACTTCATTAGCTCGTCCAAGTCAATAAGCTGCTTTAGACTATGATGTGTGCTCAGTCCAAAAATGGGAAAAGTGCCGACTACATTTGCAAACATCTGTTAATATTAATTGTATTAACTGTGTTGAAACTGTGATTGGGGGCTGAGCCACCAAGACGTTTGAGCCTGGACTCGTTCATGTCCTTCACATTTCATTTTGTGTCTGAGGTAACCTTTTAAGTATAAAAACATTTGGTGTCTAAGTTTGAAAACAGTGGCAGAAAGGTTTTAAGAGGTAAAGTGACTCACCTGCTTCTCATGTTTGATATGTGAGAAAAAAAAGTTTAGAGTTTTGATTTTTTGGTGTATTTTGTCTATGTTATGAGAAATGCTTTAACGCTTTTAAAAACCCCTTTGGGAGTGCTGAGAATGACGTTTCTGATGTAAGAACTGCATCAAATAATCAAAGTGACGAACGTCTAGCCAAGAAAGAAAGCTGGCAGCTCTGCAGCTCCCTTTGTAATTCTCTCCCTCTCACGTCTACATTTTCTCTAACAATTCATATGTCCTGGAAAGTCTCACGTTATTTGCACAAAAGCAGGTGCACACTACATGCAGACAAGGTAGGATTTGTTTGCACATCTTTGGGGTGTGCACCAGCAGCTGTGAAGCCTGTCGCAATAGCAGACAGTCTATAGTGCAGCGTGACACAGTAAATGGGCTGTAGGGTGGATTCTGACAGGTCCTTTTACTTTTACTTCTTTAGAATATCTGAGCTAAAGTTCACCGTGATGCATCAATGCTCCCTCGAGTGTGTGTGTGTAGAAAGAGACTGTTCTCATTTTAAAACACAAATACCATCATACCTGACCAGATAAGTCGTGTTGAAGAATGCAAACTGTTTGTTGACCTCACAGGTAAACTTGTGTATATTATCCTAATCTGCTTCCACTCTGTGAAGCACGTTTTGATGTGAGTTTGAAAAAGATCATTAGCTTTGTGAATATAAACAAAGAGAAAGTTTGAATGCAACTAAGTTTGCATTTGTGGTAAAGTAACTTAGGTGAGCTTTTTAGATTCATCTTCAGATCAGTGCAGCACACAACAACACCAAAGTATGTCACTGCCAGAATAGTATATGTAGTATAAACTAACAACTAAGACTGAAAAGTAATGAGACTGGGTGGCTGAGGATTAAATCTGCCCCGAGAACTAAGAACAAACAAACTAAACGAGTTTAACTGAATTCAGGGAAATCCCATAAATTCCAGATATTTTCATATTTTCTGTGATTTTATTTATTGAAAACCTTTTAATGATATAAAGTTCACTGCATGTGTGTGTGTGTGTTTGTGTGTGTTTCAGATTGATCAGTACAGGATTTGCTGTTTATTTTTTTCTTTGGTAAATATGAGAATAAAAAATAATATCGTCTACACTGCTCCACCTGCAACCATCCACCCTCAGGCTTGTTTGTTAGGCCATGAGCAGACCATCCCCCTTTCAGGAGTGTAAACTGTGTTTGTGTTGTCCATGAAACACAGCACACAGTGCAAATACAGCAGATGGTGAGAGTTTTCAAAGGTATTTGAAACTTAGCCTGAACTAATGTCCTCGGGACTTTGGTGCAGAGTGGAAACTTTTTTTCTTCTTGAGAATTATTTCAGCATTCAGTCTGATAAGTGGAACTCACAGCATAGATGAATGCTACAACATTTTTGCTACTTTACTGGATTTTCCTGTCTCTCCTGGTCTTCTGTTCTGCTGCTTCTGGAGGTGAAATCTGAATTTATTATATTCTGTTTCATGTTTAAATGTTTTGTTTAATCTAGTGAAGGTTTGACTTTTTCAGGTAAAGTGTGTAAAATTTGTCACCACTTCTCATCAGCTGATTTCAGATTGGTGTCACTGAGTTGGCTGCAATAGGACAAACATGTTTTAGTCAGACAAGAAGGATAAAAATCTACAAAAAACATTAAAGCATTCAATTTAAGCTGCACCCCAGGGGGGCTTTCAACAGTGGTCTGTGTTTTTAAAAAAAAAAAAATAAGAAAAGAGTAATAATAACAATAATGGAAATTGTGTGCACAATATCTTAACATGGATAATCTCATCACATGAGATTAAAAAAACAACATATAGGTTAATTAACAGAGGATTAGACATTTCACAGTGGGCCTGTTTTAATTTTTACCACCGATTCACCTCAAAAACACCTGCAGTGCGTGCACCAAACACCAAAGTGACTCCAGCCCTGCAGCTTGTCTGGGCTGCAAGGTCACTTTTTACCTGAGCTGTCAATGTTGGTGTTCCAGATTAACTGGTTTTACATCAGATGGTTGACTTCTTTACATTTGTTTACCTCACAGTCTTTAATCAGATATTTCCAGTTCTCTGAAATGCATAAGTGTCAACATTACCTTCAGATAACAAAGCAAATTATATTGATTAAAATATTTTTAATGAAGTTAAAATAAATGTGTTTCTGTGAAATAAATCACAAGCCAACATTTTCCTTCTGATACCATCGATCAGATCAACAGAGACCAGAGTTTAATCCTTTTAGCTCTTTATTAAAATCACTATAGTATGCATTGTAAACATGACTCAAAGTTACTGTAGTCATCCTGATTAAAAATGCTGAAACATTTTATAAGACAGAAATCCTTAACTTTTTAAATAGAAGATTCCAATGATGAACAGTGAGGTTCATCAGTTGTACAGGTGAACAGTTGTACTTTGACCTTTAACCTCTCTGATCTGTGTTGTTTCCTCTTTCAGAACAGAAAATCATCACAGCTGAGTCTGGACAGAACATCACTCTGACATGTCGAGCTCCAAACAACAACAACATATTTGTGGAGTGGAGAAGAGCTGACCTGGATGAACATATCCTTTTGTACGGAGATGAGGGGTCTGTACTTGAAGAGCAGCATCCATCTTTTAAGAACCGGGTGGATCTGCAGGACAGACAGATGAAGGATGGAGACGTGTCTCTGATTCTGAAAGGTGTGATGATTGCTGACAGTGGGACATACGAGTGTCGTCTCATTCAGAGAAGATACAGCCACAAGAAGGCCGTCATTAAGAACAAGCCTATCTGTATCATGGACCTGAGTGTTGATCCTCCAGGTGAGTGAGTAGAGTTCAGTGTATGTGTGATCAGAGGTGAAGCTGTTTGATAGTCTCTGATGAGATTTTGAAGAAAGTGGCTCACACCTTTTCTCACCTGCAGGTCAATCAAGAAGAAATGAAGGAGATGGATCTATTGGATGGAAAGTTGCTTTGTCAATTTTCTGTCTACTTCTTGTTGCTGCTGTTGCTGTTTTTATGTACAGAAAATGTTAACAACAACAGAGTCGGGGTTCAGAGCAAACTCCTGTTTAAAGAAATAATGTGACTAAAACTAAAACCTCTGATGAGCCTCTCACTGGATCTTTTTGAAGAGACAAGCTAGACGAACACTTGTTCACACCACTTACTATTTTTAATGCTTTGTAATGAATAGTGAACTGCAGCTATAATAAGTTGAGTGATTAGTTTGACTGTTACAAAACCACAAACATCATAAGCCCAGTTTCTAATGTCAGAAAATGAATCAGAGCAAAGCAGGAAGAGCTTGCTTCAAGCACATGTTCATTAACACTCCAGCATTTTGACACAGTTTTTATCACAGCCCTCTGCAGGCTGGGAGCAGCTATGAAGTGAAACTGGGAAACAACACTGCCACCATGAGGCCAAACTGGAACCAGACACCTCTCATCATGCAAACTGTACTTAAAGGAAGATCTTCAACATGTTTTTTAAACATCTAAAACATTTAAGGTGCAAAGTCTTTGACCTCATTTTGTTTTCGTTTATTGCAGCCGGAATTGAGAATTATTCAGACCAGGCAAAATAAATTAAATCTACTGTGGTCTATTTTTTCTATAAGCTTGTGCGAATTGTTGGCTCAGTTTCCTGTTGTTAGCTGACAAGAGTGGAACCTGCTGTGGAAAGACCACTTTCAGCTCAGAGTAAACAGACTGCACTTTGCTTATTTTCAGATTATGTGGTTTTATTACAGGTGTTTTTGCTCGCAAATGTAATGTAATACACTCACATGTACAAAGAGGTTTGTAGTCAAAGTACTTTTGTCTACACGCTTCGACCACATAAACACAAAATTTGCATTCACCAGTTAGCCTAACACGCTTCTGTGTGAACTGTGGGACGAAGATGAAAACCTGAAAGAAGCCCAAGCAGAAAGACAACAGCTGGAAATTGAACTGTTGCTAACCACTCCACCATCATCCCACCCGATTACAGATGTTTTCTTTTCAAGGCCCTCTCTGACCTCTGCTCCTTCTGTGTACCATATATAAGAGCTCCTAAGCTGTTTTATTATTTTTCTGGTTGTTTATTCCCCCGTGATCATGAAAAATGTGCAGGGGTGAGTCTCTGGGGCAACCTCTGCAAATGTGGTGGCAACACAGTTCTCATGACAGTGTCAAAGTACCCCTTAACTTCTGTCACCACTGCCCATGAAAGAGGATAAATCTGAACTGGAACAATCTCAGTTAATTATTCGTTTGCAGCTTAGGGTCACTTCGGGAAAAGTCATTACGTTAACACTAAAAAAATGACAGTTAGGCTGTTTGTGTCAAAATAGGCCAAATGTTCTGCAATCAGTAAGTAAGAATTCAATTTTCTTTTTTTTTTGCTTGATGGTGGATTACAGTGGTGTGGAAAAGTATTCCCCCATTTCAAGAGTTCTCATTTTTTACATATTGATATATTGATACATTTACATCGTTCAGAACATCACACAAATGAAATTATTACTCTAAGATATCTCAACGAGCGCTCGGTTCGATGTGGCAGTTTTAGAGTCTACACTCTGTAATCAGAGCTTCATGTTGTTGTCTCTGATTATAGGAACAGGTCCAAAGTGAGAGACTGAAAGCCCAGATTATGTGTGTGTGTTTTCTTATTTAATATATATTATCAACCCACAGGAACATCCCAAATGATAGTGGTTGATTAGTGGGTACCTGTGCCTGTGTGACGATCCACTACAGTCAGTGGATTACAGTGGGTTTTTTTATACATTTATATCGTTCAGAACATCAAACAAATGTAATTATGTGGTGGGGGCGTGGTTTGCTGGCCTGCTGCAGAGGAGGGGTGACACAGTGAGCTCTCTGGGCGGCACGGAGGCAGGAACAGGTGTACAGGACTGTTTTAATGAGGGAGATGTGTCTTATGTGTGTCCACAGTGAGAAGGAGCAGATGATGCTGGGAGAGAGTCGGAGTGGCCGCGTCCGAGGCGGGTGCCACTCCGCAGATTATTTCTCAATAAAAGACAGTCTAAGCATAAACCAGTCATGGGTGTTACAAATTATTAGACTAAGATATCTCAAGGAGCGCTCGGTTTGATGTCGTTTCTCTGTAAAATCAGAAAACAATTTTCAAATTCACTCCTACAGAAACGACTCCAAGCATGAAGGTGCTAACGAAGACAACAAAAAATAACACATGAAGCAGAAGCAGACCAATCAAGTGATGACCAGAGCTGGTCAGTTTATGAGACTGACCAGCTCTGCTCCTATTGGTCAGTCTCATAGACAATAGGGGACAAAATATTTACAGTAAATGTACTCGTCAGCCCGCAGGATGATGAAGTCCTTCCTGTAGTGTCAGAGTGAAATCAGTGGTCTGTGTGGAGTGTTGCTGAATGCTGTCAGTCTCTGCTCAGCAGCACGAGACTCAAAGTTCATCTGCAAACTGCTCTGAGACATTTCAGACAGTCTGCAGTTCAGCAGGAGGACGCTCTGAATCCTGACTCTGTCCATGTTTTCTGTAGATCACAAAAGCAACAACAACAGCAACAAGCACAGCACAGAGTGACGCGCTCGCTATCAGTCCAGCACGTCCTCTTCTGACTCCGTCCCCTCTCAGTCCTCCTGGTTGATCTTCATGCAGAAACAGGTGTGAGGTGCAGATAGATTCCCACGAGCGTGTTTCTTCCATGAAGACGTGACACTCGTACGTTCCAGCATCCGCAGTCGTCACATTCTCCAGAATCAAAGACACGTCTCCATCCTTCATGTGTCTGTCCTGCAGATCCACCCGCTTCTTTAAAGATGGATGCTGCTTGGTGGTATCAAAGTGCCCGTCCCGGTACAAGAGCACATATTCTTCTCCCAGATCAGCTCTGCTCCAGTTCACAACCATGAACTTGTTGTCTGGAGCTCGACATGTCAGAGTGACGTTGTTTCCAGACTCAGCTGGGACTTTTTTGTCACGCGTGTGTGAAGAAACGCTGAGCTCGCCTTCAGCAGTGCAAGCCAGGACGCATGCGCAGAGCACGCCCACGAACAGTGACGTAATTCTGAGTGGAGTCATTCTGGCTGAGAGCAAACCAAGAGAAGTGTCTCACACATGCTTCTAGATGTGTCACACTAAGAGTGAAAGATTTTAAAACTTTCACTCTCAGTTGGGACATTGACTCTCAGTCAGGAGTTTCACCGTTAGGCCATCTATGAGCCTTCATGAACGGTGTGTTTTGTGTGTGTGTGTGTAAGCTTGATGATGCAGTATTTTAACATAGAAGTGAGAGTGTTCTGTCCAGAACAGACAGGATTTTTCCTCATCACAGAGGTTAGGTGAGGCTTTTGTCACAGACTATACGAATCATGTAGAGGTGTTGCATCTTTAACATACAGGTGAGAGTGTTACATTTTCACTATCACCAATCTGTATCAATTGTTGGGAGACAGAGCTTGGAAGGGAACTCTCGGCTTTGGTTTTGGGAATAACGGCTTGTCTGTTTTGGCTCAGGCAAAGCTGAAAATACTTCAGCAGCCTCTGGGTGAAAACTTTGGTGCCTCCGCCGGCATCTCTCAGCTTCAGTGTGGACATATCGGCTTTTATGTGCCCAAGTTTTTCTTCAGCCTCTGACGGTAAGTTGAACACTCTTTACCCGCTGAGAGGCTGTGTTTAAGGGCTTCAGCAGACTTGTTCTGGTATTGTTCTCTAGTCCTGCTGAACCCTTAAACTCAATTCTTTTCAGATGGGTTCCACTTTGACTTTTGCTCATTTCACTGTAGTTAATATGATTTTTGCTTTTCAGCGTCAGCTTAGAGGCCCTAATTAAAATTGTATCCACACCAGAGACAGAGACACGACTTTGGCAGCTTTCTTCCCGTTTTGCCACACAGATTTTAGACTTTTTCAGAGTTTTTCAACGTAGTTTTTTCACTTTTTCAACTTTTGTGGACACAGTTCTTACACTTTTCTCATCTTTTGATATGAATTTAAACATTTTGGACTGCGCTACAGCCTCGGTGTGGATGCATCGACTTTCCTGTGTCTAGTCAGACTTGTTCTACTTCTACGTTGATCTTTGCTCGTTTCACTGTAGTTAATACAGGGAGTGCAGAATTATTAGGCAAGTTGTATTTTTGAGGAATAATTTTATTATTGAACAACAACCATGTTCTCAATGAACCCAAAAAACTCATTAATATCAAAGCTGAATGTTTTTGGAAATAGTTTTTAGTTTGTTTTTAGTTTGAGCTATTTTAGGGGGATATCTGTGTGTGCAGGTGACTATTACTGTGCATAATTATTAGGCAACTTAACAAAAACCAAATATATACCCATTCCAATTCTTTATTTTTACCAGTGAAACCAATATAACATCTCCACATTCACAAATATACATTTCTGACATTCAAAAACAAATCAGCGACCAATATAGCCACCTTTCTTTGCAAGGACACTCAAAAGCCTGCCATCCATGGATTCTGTCAGTGTTTCGATCTGTTCACCATCAACATTGCGTGCAGCAGCAACCACAGCCTCCCAGACACTGTTCAGAGAGGTGTACTGTTTTCCCTCCTTGTAAATCTCACATTTGATGATGGACCACAGGTTCTCAATGGGGTTCAGATCAGGTGAACAAGGAGGCCATGTCATTAGTTTTTCTTCTTTTATACCCTTTCTTGCCAGCCACGCTGTGGAGTCCTTGGACGCGTGTGATGGAGCATTGTCCTGCATGAAAATCATGTTTTTCTTGAAGGATGCAGACTTCTTCCTGTACCACTGCTTGAAGAATGTGTCTTCCAGAAACTGGCAGTAGGACTGGGAGTTGAGCTTGACTCCATCCTCAACCCGAAAAGGCCCCACAAGCTCATCTTTGATGATACCAGCCCAAACCAGTACTCCACCTCCACCTTGCTGGCGTCTGAGTGGGACTGGAGCTCTCTGCCCTTTACCAATCCAGCCACGGGCCCATCCATCTGGCCCATCAAGACTCACTCTCATTTCATCAGTCCATAAAACCTTAGAAAAATCAGTCTTGAGATATTTCTTGGCCCAGTCTTGACGTTTCAGCTTGTGTGTCTTGTTCAGTGGTGGTCGTCTTTCAGCCTCTCTTACCTTGGCCATGTCTCTGAGTATTGCACACCTTGTGCTTTTGGGCACTCCAGTGATGTTGCAGCTCCGAAATATGGCCAAACTGGTGGCAAGTGGCATCTTGGCAGCTGCACGCTTGACTTTTCTCAGTTCATGGGCAGTTATTTTGCGCCTTGGTTTGTCCACACGCTTCTTGCGACCCTGTTGACTATTTTGAATGAAACGCTTGATTGTTCGATGATCACGCTTCAGAAGCTTTGCAATTTTAAGACTGCTGCATCCCTCTGCAAGATATCTCACTATTTTTGACTTTTCTGAGCCTGTCAAGTCCTTCTTTTGACCCATTTTACCAAAGGAAAGGAAGTTGCCTAATAATTATGCACACCTGATATAGGGTGTTGATGTCATTAGACCACACCCCTTCTCATTACAGAGATGCACATCACCTAATATGCTTAATTGGTAGTAGGCTTTCGAGCCTATACAGCTTGGAGTAAGACAACATGCATGAAGAGGATGATGTGGACAAAATACTCATTTGCCTAATAATTCTGCACTCCCTGTATCAATTTTGGTTTTCAGTGTCAGTTTTAGAGTCACAAAATATGTCGGCGCATTTGTGGACTCACACCAGAGACATTAACAGGACTTTTAAACCTTTCCTCCTTTTTTTTTTTTTTTTTAATAATGATTTTATACGTTTTTCACAATTTTTCAACCTAGTTTTTTCACTTTTTCAACTTTTGTGGACACAGTTTTTATACTTTCTCAACCTTTGACTTCATTTAGGAAATTTTCCAATATTTTATCTCCTTTTGGTTACTGTTGTTGTGTTTTGTTTTGTTTTGTTTTACACAGTTTTTAAACTTTTTCTAACCTCATTTCTCTTTTTGGAGAAGCAATTTACAGCTTTTTGCTATTTTTTTTAACAGTTTTTCCTGTTTCTCCCTTTTTGAACAGTTTTACACTTCTTCACCATTTGTGAACAGGAACTTTATAAATACCAAGAAACTGATGTTTTACACATCAGTGTAGAAACATCTGGATTATCAGCCTGCAAAGACAAATAATCAGCTGGACTGAGTCAGAGAAGAGACCTGCTGATGTTTCCAACATGAAGCTTGTGTTGGACAGAACAGTTCATTCTCACTGAGGCTGGGTTCAGTAACAGCTGCTTAAAGTTTGGCACAGCTTTAAGTACTTTCTGCTCCTATTGGTCAGTCTCATAGACAATAGGGGAAAATAATTTTTACAGTAAATTTACTCGTCAGGAAGCAGGATGCCATCTCAAATACCACGTGATGATGATTATCTCCCATTTGTCTTACAGATATATCTTAGCCCATATTTCATGTAGATCTGTTTCTGCCTGCATGTGTAGAGGATTGAAGTATTTAGCAAAGAAAACACAAAGTGACCACATAAGCCCTAAGACAGCTGGGACAGGCTCCACCCCCTGCAACCCTGAAAAGGATAAACAAATGGATGGATGGAAAACTTAAGTCTGAAATCCAAATGAAACATATTTTAATAGTGTTTGTGTCCCACACTGTGACTGGATCGCTGATGACTGATCAAGGTCACACACAAATTTTTTAGTGCTTCAAGACGTTGACGCTGTTACTGCAGTCCTCTGTAGGTGGCTATGGTAACACTAAGACAACACTGCCACCTAGAGGTCAAACTAAAACATTTGTTTCTTCTGCAAAGTTTCTAAGATTTAAAAGAAGATTAAAAAAGTAACGTTTGATTTGAAATATGAACAATGTTACTGAGGAAAAACAGTAGGAAAAAGCAGCAGATGGTGATAAACTGGACTCACTCAGACTGACACAAGGGCAAAATTTTAAACAGAACATTATAGTTTATGGCCACTTTATTAGGTACAAAATGCTTGTTACATGTGTAACGCCTTTTTTGTCACCTGAAACGTTGCAGGCTGTGATGTAATTGAAGTCCGTGGAAAAATGTGCATGAAGAGCAGCAGAGGCATGCCTGCGTGGGTTTTCTCTTATAATCCGAAGATGTAAAATGTAAATTTTAAGCTGGCCCAGGGGATCTCCAGGCCCCAAGGATGTCCTGCAGGTTTTAGATGTGTTCTTGATCCACCACAGCTAATTCAAATGGCTGAATTACCTCCTAAACGGCTGTGTACGAATGTTTAAGAACATTAAAACATTACTGTTGGCCACATGTTGGCAAAGTTATGTGACATTATTGATGTTTGTACTTTCAGCGGTAACTTGGTTTTAAAGCCTCTACTTCTAAATATATATAGTTGACCTTAATCTTACAGAGAATGTGATGATTTTATGGATAATTAAAGTCCATAAAATCAGGATCCACTGCACTGTTAATGTTAGCTATGTTATATTGCTGCCTATGTTCGGTGGTGTCGAGCCAAACGGACTTTAACGTGTGTTTGAACGAGCTGACGGTTCACTCGTTAAGCTGAAAGAAAGATGCTTTAATCACAGGAGTCACACATGTGTCCACTGGACCATCTGGAACTCTTCTTGTTTAGCACTCGTAATAACACAAACACTAAATCCTCCTTCTCTTGTGCTGTTTTGTAGCAGTGTATACACCTGAGACTGTCACCTGTCTGTCTGTCCTGCACTCTCTCTCTGTTTCTTTCTCTCTGATTGTGGAATAAAAGTATGAACATGTATTTATAAGTTACACTTGTGTTTGAATCCTGCAGCTTATCACACATTTGATTTCCATGTGTGACAACTGCAAGTGTCCAGAGAGAGGACAGACTGAGGGACCCACTGCTGCACATCATCTGTGAGGCTTTGCACCCCTGATGATCCACCAGGACAAACTCAGCAGTGTGTGAGGAAGAGGAGGAGGAAGAGCCAGCAGCAGCTGACAGATGGAGAGAATAGACAGACTGTTCCCTGTTTGTGAAGGACTGCTAGGAAAGTTTAACATAACTAATTGTCTGTCCTGAATCAGTCTTATTAGGTAATGTTCAAATAATGTTATCATTCCAGTGTTTTCAGTGTGGGAGAAAGTACTCAGGGCCTTCAAGTTACACACTATGAAAGGCAGCAACAAGTTTCATATTCAGAAACCTAAAGTATGTATCAGCAGCAGAATGGAGCTAAAAATAAATGTTTGTTTCAGTTCTATGAAGCTTTGAGTATTTTGGATTAGTAGCACTGCTGTGTTTGTTGCATCATATTGCTGTAATTGTTTATATGCTGTATATATTCTGAGGTAAGTTGATCTATAGTGTTACATCATATTCTATAAGGATGTTATGTGTTTGTAGACTTTCTGCCCAGTTTGACCCATTTAGCAGACGTCAGCCTGTTTAAGGCTCTGATATCTATTCTGTATGACTTATGACATGTATATATATATATATATGTATATATATATACATATATATATACATACATATATATATATACATACATATATATATACATATAAAAAAACACCCAGCACGCCCCTGCGGGCGGTTTATCCTTCAAGGTCGGGTCCTCTACCAGAGGCCTGGGAGCTTGAGGGTCCTGCGCAGTATCTTAGCTGTTCCCAGGACTGCATACATAGATATATATATATATATATATATATATATATATATATATATATATATATATATATATATACATATATATATATATATGTATATATATATATATATACATATATATATATATATGTATATACAAACACATGCTAAAAACACAACAGCCTTAATAAATGCAGAATAGTTTGGATCCGGAAGCAGGATTCACACGTCATCACTTAAAGATTGGATATTCCACCTGCTGTGAATGTTCTAATGCAGTACAGTTGTTGTTATTATCGGTTGTCACCTCCTGTTTATGACAGTTCAAATAAATAACATTCATATAAGAAATAAAATTGTCTCGTGTAAACTGTATGTGGTGTTAAATAGGCCTATACTACTGTACTTTAATGTAGGTCATAAGGGTGGTACAGAGCCATATATTTTATGAGGTGGCACTCATTGTGAAAAGTTTGAGAACCACTGCCATAGATGAAGTAAGCTGCACTTACACAAAGAAACATGAAATACATTCGATGCTCAGTTTCACTCACATGTAGCTTCACAAATCCCAGACAAAAACAAGAGGACTTCAAGAGAATCCATCCATGACAAATGGAGAGTTCGTGGCATGACTGTAGTCTGTACTGAACAGAGAGGTTTCATCAACAGCTTTGTCTGTGGGTGGAGCAAAGAGGAGGGGGAATTCTGCTGTCGTAGAGGAAGAAGCTTTGACTGCAGTTGCATGATATTAATCTAAGTGGACATGAGTTATAAAGAGTATGGGTTGAGAATAGCTTAACAAAACAGCAAAAGAGGGAGACTCTGTTACTTTAACTCTATTTTTGAGTTGGTGGAGGTCAGAGGGCCCGGTGGTGCCAGTGTCCGGCAGCCTCGCCTCTGTGAGTGCGCCTCAGGGCAGCTGTGGCTACAATGTACCTTCCCATCACCAGTGTGTGAATGTAAAGCGCTTTGGGGTCCTTAGGGACTGAGTAATGCGCTATAAAAAAACAGGCCATTTATTATTTAAAGAAGAGACTGATTATAAAAAATATAGCTGATGAATTTTGTTGATGTCTTGAAGACTTTGGAGTCATTTAGCCTCAACTCTGAAACATCTCTGAGAAAGGATTGTGGGAAACACTGAAGAGACATGACTGAGGAAGCTGGTTCTGTTTTGTATCCAGAGGAAGTGCTGCACTCTGCTGCACAGCTTCCAACCACAAAAACATCATGGCAACTCAGTATTTCTCTGCTGTCTGACAGGGACTTAGAGTCAAATGCATTTAATTTTCCCTTCTTATTCACACAATGAATTTTTTGCAGTTATCTTTTCCTAAATACTTACAGAGCAGATTGCTGATTTGTAGCCTGAGCTGAAAATCCTGTTCACTCACCTGCAGATTGGAAAATCACCAGTGTTGGTCAAGTTACTTGAAAAAAGTAATCAGTAACTAATTACTGATTACTTCCCCCAAAGGTAATTCCATTACTTTACTGATTACTTCTTTTCAAAAGTAATTAATTACTTAGTTACTTTTTAAAACCACAATTTACAACCTGAATAGGTAATAAAGCGATAGATCTTTCAGCCCAATTCTACTTTTTCTGCATAATCCATCATACTAAATGGAATCAAATGGAAACGTCTCTTTTTAAAACTTGTTTTATTAGTTTTAACCTTATAACTTCATGCATCAAGCAAAAATTTAATTATATGCAACATTCTCTGACTGTAAGAAATTTGTTTAACATTTAGACCTATTTTCTGCACATTCCAGCAAAAAAAAATTTAATATTTTTTGGTGTTTACACTCAGTCTTTCAAATAAATACAAGTGTAACACAGCAGACAATAAATAAAATCAAAGACTCAGCGGTCCTGTTACTCTATTTTCACCTGTATAGCAGGCGGATATTTGCCCTGGTGCAGGTGTGCCGCATGTCAGTGGAAGAATTCGCGAGTTTATCTGTGAATTTCCCATTCTGTAGCCGCACACTCGGTGCTTGCTCGGAAGTTAAGGGGTTTTTTTTTGCTGTAAAAAGAAGTTTTCTTCCCACGCAGTGAACAACGGACACTAATGTTTTTGTCACTTTTTACGGAGTCAAACTCAAAGTAAGGTCAGTACTTCCTCGCTTTAAACACTGCAGGCTCATACTGTCTCCCACACTCGATATATTATCCAGCTGTTGCCACGAACGTCGCACTCGCTTACGTCATTGTCATGAGATACTCTCGCAAAAAAAATCGCAGTTTTAGTAACGCAGTAATGCAGCACAGTAATGCGTTACAAGTAAGGTCAATACAAGTAACGTGTCACTGCCTATCTCTGAAAATCACACCCAAAAACGTGACTTTAAGAGCATTTATCTCTGGAGAGAAGACTGTCTGCAGTCTGAACCAAACAGAGAAGTTTTTTGCGAACAGCTCTGAGAACATGGGAGGAGGGAAGGAGGGCGTGAGTAAACCTTGTGATTTAAAGCACTTCTGCTAAGCAAGAGAGGAAGAAAAATCAACAGAGATATCACAACTTCTGCACATCTTCCAGATTCATGAAATGGAAATATAAATTCTTGATTATGTAAATACTGGAGTATAGCTTTGCTGTTGTGCAGAAGTCCAAACTAAACTTTCTTGTTGTGACTGGTTATTGTTGTTGTGACCATGAATAAAAAAAAATCCCACATTGAAAGTGTATTTATATACAAGCAAGCACCTGCAAGCAGTGGGGAGGACAAACCCCCTTAATAAATCTATGGCGGAACCAGGCTCAGGGAGGAGAAGCAATCTTGCACGAATATTTGAGGTGGTGAAAAAAAAAACCCACAAACAGTGGAAGAGAAAATAGAGACTATCTAGCATAGTTGAGATATGTAAAATGGTGAGTGGAAAATAAATGCTCAGTGCATATAGGGGAAGTCACCAGCAGCTTGGTGGATGGGCCTGAAAGCTAAAGCTGAACACCTTCAGCTTAAGCTTTCAGGCCCATCCACCAATAGAATTAATGATAAATAAAATGATCAGTAGCTAAACCTCTAGTGTGAATCGTAATGTTGAATTTGTCCTGTACACCTACCTGTTGCCTCGAACAGCCTTCACAGAAAACAATAACATCATCTTCATTAGCACATAGACGACTCAGGATCTGATGGTGAAAAATAGTTTTTGACACGTTTTACTGGCCAGCTGTTCCACACAGATCTCAGGTTCATAAGGTGGAATAGTTTGTAATAATGCAGCTCCATCTGCTTCTCCATTCTCAGGATTTCGTTGATTTTCCTTCAGCCTCGGCTCACTGAACCGAGTTGTGATGCTGGTTTTGTAGTTGTGTGTAAAATTTAATATGCACATTTACCACTTTGCAAATCTGCTCTTTAAAGGGTTCATCGACTCACATCATATATATGTATGTATGTATGTATATATGTATGTATGTATGTATATATATATATGTATATATATATATATAAATATATATGTATATATATATATATAAATATATATATACATATATATTTATATATATGTATATATATATATACATATATATATATATATATGTATATATATATATATATATATACATATATATATATATATACATATATATTTATATATATGTATATATATATATAAATATATATACATATATATATTTATATATATATGTATATATATATATTTATATATATATATATACATATATATATATACATACATACATACATATATACATACATACATACATATATACATACATACATACATATATATGATGTGAGTCGATGAACCCTTTAAAGAGCAGATTTGCAAAGTGGTAAATGTGCATATTAAATTTTACACACAACTACAAAACCAGCATCACAACTCGGTTCAGTGAGCCGAGGCTGAAGGAAAATCAACGAAATCCTGAGAATGGAGAAGCAGATGGAGCTGCATTATTACAAACTATTCCACCTTATGAACCTGAGATCTGTGTGGAACAGCTGGCCAGTAAAACGTGTCAAAAACTATTTTTCACCATCAGATCCTGAGTCGTCTATGTGCTAATGAAGATGATGTTATTGTTTTCTGTGAAGGCTGTTCGAGGCAACAGGTAGGTGTACAGGACAAATTCAACATTACGATTCACACTAGAGGTTTAGCTACTGATCATTTTATTTATCATTAATTCTATTGGTGGATGGGCCTGAAAGCTTAAGCTGAAGGTGTTCAGCTTTAGCTTTCAGGCCCATCCACCAAGCTGCTGGTGACTTCCCCTATATGCACTGAGCATTTATTTTCCACTCACCATTTTACATATCTCAACTATGCTAGATAGTCTCTATTTTCTCTTCCACTGTTTGTGGGTTTTTTTTTTCACCACCTCAAATATTCGTGCAAGATTGCTTCTCCTCCCTGAGCCTGGTTCCGCCATAGATTTATTAAGGGGGTTTGTCCTCCCCACTGCTTGCAGGTGCTTGCTTGTATATAAATACACTTTCAATGTGGGATTTTTTTTTATTCATGGTCACAACAACAATAACCAGTCACAACAAGAAAGTTTAGTTTGGACTTCTGCACAACAGCAAAGCTATACTCCAGTATTTACATAATCAAGAATTTATATTTCCATTTCATGAATCAGGAAGATGTGCAAAAGTTGTGATATCTCAGATGCTTTCTCTTTCTCCTCTCTTGCTTAGCAGAAGTGCTTTAAATCATAAGATTTACTCACGCCCTCCTTCCCTCCTCCCATGTTCTCAGAGCTGTTCGCAAAAAACCTCTCTGTTTGGTTCAGACTGCAGACAGTCTTCTCTCCAGAGATAAATGCTCTTAAAGTCACATTTTTGGGTGTGATTTTCAGAGATGGGCAGTAACACGTTACTGTGCTGCGTTACTGCGTTACTAAAACTGCGATTTTTTTTGTGAGAGTCTCTCATGACAATGACGTAAGCGAGTGCGACGTTCGTGGCAACAGCTGGATAATATATCGAGTGTGGGAGACAGTATGAGCGTGCAGCGTTTAGAGCGTGGAAGTACTGACCTTACTTTGAGTTTAATTCTATAAAAAGTGACAAAAACATTAGGGTCCGTTGTTCACTGCATGGGAAGAAAACTTCTTTTTACTGCAAAAAACCCCTTAACATCCGAGCAAGCACCGAGTGTGCGGCTACAGAATGGGAAATTCACAGATAAACTCATGAATTCTTCCACTGACATGCGGCGCACCTGCACCAGGGCAAACATCCGCCTGCTATGCAGGTGAAAATAGAGTAACAGGACCGCTGAGTCTTTGATTTTATTTATTTTCTGCTGTGTTACACTTGCATTTATTTGAAAGACTGAGTGTAAACACCCCAAAAAATTACATTTTTTGTGCTGGAATGTGCAGAAAATAGGTTTAAATGTTAAACAAATTTCTTCCAGTCAGAGAATGTAATTAAATTTTTGCTTGATGCATGAAGTTAAAAGATTAAAACTAATAAAAACAAGTTTTAAAAAGAGAATTTTCCATTTGATTCCATTTAGTATGATGGATTATGCAGAAAAAGTAGAATTGAGGTTGTAAATTGTGTTTTTAAAAAGTAACTATGTAATTAATTACTTTTGAAAAGAAGTAATCAGTAAGGTAATGGAATTACTTTTGGGGGAAGCAATCAGTAATTAGTTACTTATCAGTAATCAGTAATTAGTTGCTGATTACTTTTTTCAAGTAACTTAATCAACACTGTTGATTTTCCAATCTGCAGGTGAGTGAACAGGATTTTCAGCTCAGGCTACAAATCAGCAATCTGCTCTGTAAGTATTTAGGAAAAGATAACTGCAAAAAATTCATTGTGTGAATAAGAAGGGAAAATTAAATGCATTTGACTCTAAGTCCCTATCAGACAGCAGAGAAATACTGAGTTGCCATGATGTTTTTGTGGTTGGAAGCTGTGCAGCAGAGTGCAGCACTTCCTCTGGATACAAAACAGAACCAGCTTCCTCAGTCATGTCTCTTCAGTGTTTCCCACAATCCTTTCTCAGAGATGTTTCAGAGTTGAGGCTAAATGACTCCAAAGTCTTCAAGACATCAACAAAATTCATCAGCTATATTTTTTATAATCAGTCTCTTCTTTAAATAATAAATGGCCTGTTTTTTTATAGCGCATTACTCAGTCCCTAAGGACCCCAAAGCGCTTTACATTCACACACTGGTGATGGGAAGCTACATTGTAGCCACAGCTGCCCTGAGGCGCACTCACAGAGGCGAGGCTGCCGGACACTGGCACCACCGGGCCCTCTGACCTCCACCAACTCAAAAATAGAGTTAAAGTAACAGAGTCTCCCTCTTTTGCTGTTTTGTTAAGCTATTCTCAACCCATACTCTTTATAACTCATGTCCACTTAGATTAATATCATGCAACTGCAGTCAAAGCTTCTTCCTCTACGACAGCAGAATTCCCCCTCCTCTTTGCTCCACCCACAGACAAAGCTGTTGATGAAACCTCTCTGTTCAGTACAGACTACAGTCATGCCACGAACTCTCCATTTGTCATGGATGGATTCTCTTGAAGTCCTCTTGTTTTTGTTTGGGATTTGTGAAGCTACATGTGAGTGAAACTGAGCATCGAATGTATTTCATGTTTCTTTGTGTAAGTGCAGCTTACTTCATCTATGGCAGTGGTTCTCAAACTTTTCACAATGAGTGCCACCTCATAAAATATATGGCTCTGTACCACCCTTATGACCTACATTAAAGTACAGTAGTATAGGCCTATTTAACACCACATACAGTTTACACGAGACAATTTTATTTCTTATATGAATGTTATTTATTTGAACTGTCATAAACAGGAGGTGACAACCGATAATAACAACAACTGTACTGCATTAGAACATTCACAGCAGGTGGAATATCCAATCTTTAAGTGATGACGTGTGAATCCTGCTTCCGGATCCAAACTATTCTGCATTTATTAAGGCTGTTGTGTTTTTAGCATGTGTTTGTATTTTGTTCTATTTAACCTGAACAAGCCACTGAAAAAATGATCACTAGGGCTGGGTATCATCACTGATTTCTAGAATCGATTCGATTCGATTTGGGGAAATTTTGACTCAAACAATCAGAAATATTATAATTCTGATCACTTATCAGTACATATCCATATTTGTATATGTATAAAAGAAAGCTGACACTTGCAAGACTTTATCAAAGGTGTAAGCATCACAGCGGATGCCTTTGTGTCAAAGTAACTGAGGATAAAACGCAGAAAAACATGAAGGCGATTTTCCTGGCCTGGGATTTTATAGCAGATGACCTCAAAATATTCTGCAGTAGATCAAAAATGAAAGAAAACCATGAATCAACATCTAAACATTACCTGATCTGCTGAAGTGAAGCAGAGCAAAGTTACAGAGGTTTTATTAGAGACACAGCTAAGCGTTTTACAATCATTTTAAAAAGTTTAAATTTGTTCAGTAGCTTATTCAACAGCAGAAATGAGGTTTTCTTTTCAGATGTAAGTAAAAGGAAAAAAACAGCGTCCAACAGCGCTGTAAACAACTGTAGACTTGTGGAGCGAGCAAATAATGCAGAAAACAGATTTTTAGATTGGAAACTGTGCTTAAAGTACACTGACAGAGAGAATGTGAGAGCTGTGCATGAAGTGTGATTGTATCGTGCTGGAAGCGAAACAGCAAAAGTAAGAGGGAAATCATGACGATGTTTATGTGAAGCGTAGTTTGGATCTTCTTTTGCTACTCGTTTAGTCAATATTGTTTGGAGAGAGATAAAACTAAGAGCTTCAGAATCAGCGCAAAAAGGATGTAAACACAAAGTTTACATCAGAACCAGTGAGCTGTCGGCTTTCAGCCCTGACCGTGTCCGTGCCGTCCGGTGAAAAAGGCGACATCTCACTGATTCTGATCCGTCGGCGGGTCCTCTCTCTGTGTTTACATCTTTGTGCAGAAATTTTGTGAGCACCGTGGAAAAGGGCAGTGTTTTACCATCAGCATGACAGTGCCGTGGCGCCTTTGCAGTTTTAAGCCCCAGGAAAACGAGCCCGCCAGCGCTCTGCAGTGGCGATAAGGAAAGGCTGCTCTTCATAGAAGACTCAGGCTTGAGGAGAAGTTTTCTTGTTGACTCCGGCTCCCAGAAGAGCCTCGGGAACTCTCGTGTCGTATGGGGTCTAAAAGACACATTGATGATTTGGAGGAAGTATTTTACAAAGTATATTACAAAATTCCAGAGTGATAAGTTGCCATGCAATGACAAAGTGGCAAAGTATCCTTAACTTCTGTAGGAAACTTTAATGATGACATTTTTAAGGGTGTGTGTGTGTGTGTCGTGTTACTGCTGGACTCGAAGGAGGTGGTCCCACATCAGGCTGTAACTACTGATCGTTTTCATTTGCCGACTGATTTTTCATTGATTGTTTGGTTTTTAAAAATTTGAAATGATATCTACTCACTACTTAAACTGTCTAACAGTCCTCCAAATTATTATAAATGATTGAAATGTAAGTCAAAAAAAACAAAAAAACAACTGTTGCTCACCCTAATCGGCTGCTGTAGAAGTGAACAGTTGTATGTTTGACCTTTAACCTCTCTGCTCTCTGTTGGTTCCTCTTTCAGATCAGAAAAACATCACAGCTGAGTCTGGAAAGGACGTCACTCTGCCATGTCGAGCTCCAAACAACAACATCATAGTTGTGGAGTGGAGAAGAGCTGACTTGTATGAGTATGTCCTTTTGTACAGAGATGAGGGGTCTGTACTTGAAGAGCAGCATCCATCTTTTAAGAACCGGGTGGATCTGCAGGACAGACAGATGAAGGATGGAGACGTGTCTTTGATTCTGAAGGATGTGACGACTGCTGATAGTGGAACATATGAGTGTCGTGTCTTCTTGAGAGGAGCAAACCACAGGAAAAGAGCCCTTTTGAAGACTTGGCCCGTCAGCATCATCTACCTTCATGTTGATCCTCCAGGTGAGTGAGTAGAGTTGAGTGTGTGTGTGATCAGAGGTGAAGCTGCTTCCTGGTTGTTGATGTTTGTTTCTAAAGATGTTGTTGATGAGACTTTGTAGAAAGCAGCTGGTCTGAGTGATGTGATCAGAGTGCAGTAGATAATGTCTGACAGCAGTTTGAAGAGGAAATGGATTCTGTTCTGTTCTTCACTCATCACCTACCTGACAGCTGACACCTCACACCTGTTTCTCACCTGCAGGTCAGACTATTGGACTGATTGTTGGTGTGACAGTTTCTGCTGTGCTTCTTGTTGCTGCTGTTGTTGGTTTTCTCATCTACAGAAAACATAGACAACAACAGGATCCATACCAGCCTCCAGTTGAAATGGAGCTTGTTTGAAATCTTTCACAGCTTTTTCCAGCTGTTCTGTGAGTCTCCTGCTGTTCCACTTATCAATGTTATCCATGAACAAAGACAGACATTGATTTTTTTTTGTGTAATAGCATTCAATACTCAAATAGTCTGCTCTGTATTCCAATCTTGACTTTGGAGAAAAAATATATCAATTATTATGATTATGGTGATCTGTGATGGTTTAAAAAAAACTGCCACTGTGATTCAAAAATACTCAAAGTAATTAAATAGAAAACTATTGCCATAGCAACTAAGACATATGAAAGACTAAATTATAATAATGTTTCTAAAATAAGACCATGTCTGTGGGAATTAGGGTTCATATTTGCTGAACTGACAGTTTTTGCCCCTGTAATGTTTTTGAGTTTGGATTATTTCCACTACAAAGAGAATTGTTTTGTTTTTGTTTTTTCTTTCTTAGTTACTGGAGTTCATAAATAGTTCAGAAGTGCCCTCAAATTTATAATGCGTTTGGATGTGCACTGTGCTGCTTTTGCCACAAGGTGGTGTTATTAAAAATAAATCACCTTCTTCTTCTTGTGATTTTGTTATTGATGATTAAATAACTAAAGGAACACCTTTTATTGCAGAAGAAAAAGTTTTCGGCTGACTGTATTTCATATAATGTGCTGATGTAATATTTTCAAAATAAAGGTACACAGTACCACGCTGTCTGCCTGGTATTTGCGTGCAACAGAAACGTGTTTTGATGAACTTATGTTAATTGAATGAAAAACAAAATTAATGAATTAAATAAAAATAATAATGTTGGTTTCTGTTATTTTAAATTCTTCAAGGTAAAATGTTTTCACATCACTTAATGCAAGAGTTGGTGATGTGAGTTGATGAACCCTTTAAAGAGCAGATTGCAAAGTGGTAAATGTGCAAACGCAATTTTACACACAACTACAAAAACAGTATCACAACAGAACCAGAATCTGTTCAGTGAGCCGAGCCTAACAAGGAAATCCTGAGGACTGAGATGCAGATGGAGCTGAAATATTACAAACTATTCCACCACATGAACCTGAGATATTTGTGGAACAGCTGGCCAGTAAAAAATGTAGAAAGTTATTATTCATCAGATCCTAAGCTGTCTGTGTGCTAATGAAGATGATGTTATTCTGTTCTGTGGAGGCTGTTCGAGGCAACAGGTAGGCCTACAGGACAAAGCAAAGGTTTATTCCAGCATTTACATAATCAAGAATTTATATTTCTATTTCATAAATCTGGAAGATGTGCAAAAGTTATGATATCTCTGTTGCTTTCTCTTCCTCTCTTGCTTAGCATAAGTGCTTTAAATTACAAGATTTACTCACGCCCTCCTTCCCTCCTCCCATGTTCTCAGAGCTCTTCGCAAAACACTTCTCTGTTTGGTTCAATTCAATTTTATTCATATAGCGCCAAATCACAACAAAAGTCGCATCAGGGCGCTTCATAGGTACAGAGAAAATCACAGACTGCAGACAGTCTTCTCTCCAGAGATAAATTCTCATAAAGTGTCATGGTTCTGGTTCGGTGACCCAGTGTTTTTGATTTTTGTACTATATATCTCTATATATATATCTCTATATATATATCTCTATATCTATATATATATATCTATATACATATATATATATATATATATATATATATATATATATATATATATATATATATATAGAGAGAGAGAGAGAGAGATATATATATATATATATAGATAGATAGATAGATAGATATATAGATAGATAGATAGATATATATTGGTCCCAAATTTTGAAGCCATCCTGATAACCTTCTCCCACACACCCTGCCACACACAGGAAAGATAATTTATGCCCCATTTTTCTAATTTGAGGTTTGTTCATTTTTATACGGGATCAGGCTTTAGCCTCTTTCCCTCCAAAATATCTGATAATTTAGATTTTCTCTTCTTTTTTGTTCATTCTTTGGGAGAGTTAACAATTTAGCTCTGCAATTTAGCTCTGCTATGTTTCCCCCCCTTTGCCAATGCAGTCAAGATTATGACATAATTCTTCGCTGCTTTCTCCTCCACACTACATTCATTCTTCTTTTTTCTTCCTTTTGAAAGGAACTACAAATTGCTCACACACTGAATTATAGCACTGTGGGTAGTTTAGTGCTGCACGTTTAGAGCTAGCATCTTACTATTAGCTTCAGAGGTAGCTGCCACTGGTCTATATGTAGTCGCACTGAAAAAGACAAAAGACAGATTATTTGTCATATCTGCATACAGAGTCACACATATGTACACATTTGCACCCACACAGTTACATACATGTCAGGAGGATACCCAAGAGCAGTGTACCAGTGTCAGAAACAGCAGATGTTTAAATATCTCATTTCGTGTTACCAGGGATCCTGAGTTTCATCAGTACCCCAACTTTTAGTAAATCCCCATGTGTAAGTTTCACCCCTTCAATAATGCAATGCTCATAAGGTGTCATTCCTGGATTAATAACTTCTCTAAGTTTACTTATCTGTCCCATGCCCTACTGGGGTTCTAATGCTCTGTGTGTATCTGTTCTAGTGTCAATGAGAGTCATGTCTGCACCCTTTATGTATTAAACTTTTCAATAATATTCTAATGTAAGAGTGTTCGTAATGAATATATTTTTAATAATCTCCTATCTAATGCTTTCATGTGGCCTAGTTCTTATTATTTGTGTTCTTTTTCTACTGAGAGAGTAACACAAGGGGTGGAGCCCAGGGCTTTAAACTTATTAGTTTGTTGGGAGCATTACTGATGCAGCTGCTTCATGTTGTTCACTGCAGATAACATGGATAGTTAGGTACTCTGGTATCAGTCACAGTCCATGTACTGAAGACTTCTTTTGGCAGTAAATTCCTTGTTGTTATGGTGCTGCCCACATTCCTCTTGGAGTTCTCCAGGAACATCCACACAAAGAACATCCCAGATGCAGACGATGTTGGCTCTTAGAGGCCACCCAGCAGATTGATGAGAATGTCAGCTGACTAAAAGTGTGTTTTAATACACTTTTCCAGCCCTCTGCAGATACAATCTTTTATTGACTCGAGGAGACTCGGTTTCATGAATTGTGGATCTTCACTTGGACGCTCCTCTCTGGAGTTCCTGGGCTTTCACACGTGCCAGCCATTGGATGTCGTCATACAGCTGACTCCTCCTCTCCACCCTTGTGCAGGCCTCATCAGTGACGTAGGCCTTCGCAGTGCCAGTGTTGCTCTTCTCCACAGGCTCTTGGCCTGCAGCCTTTCACTGGTGATCTGTGTTTCTCCCCTTCAGTTGGTGAGCTCCTTCATCTGTAAGGAGTTATTTCTTCTTCTTTTTTTCCACAGCAGGAGAGTCGTTGTTTCGAGTATGTGCATACATCAGTTAGTTAGTAACTGTTTTCATTTGCTCCATTGCTTTTTCTTTTGCCTGTGAGCTCGACCTCATGTTACTCTCCATTATCTTACTCCTGGTCTTTGAATTCTCCTATTTAGCTTCCTTTCCTCTGACTCACAGCTTTCTTTGTCCCACCTATCTAATCACCTTCACTCTTGAGCTCCGTTATCTAACTTCCTACATCTCAGACTTTCTCGTGTTTACTTCTCCTCTTCTAAGCCATAATCACTTTTCTAACATTTTATAAATACAAAGGCTCAACTTTTGATTTTTCCTTATTGCATTTTAGGTCAATGTGTTTTATTTCTAACATAATATTTCTTTTGCTGGAACAAAGGCTCTGTCATCCCCTCCAAACCCTGCTCCTGTGTATTTCCCCCCTGCATGATGCACACTGCTTATAGAGGGAGCGTTGTGTTTCCTACTGGCAGCAGAGATTTATCTATATGCTTTTATTTTATTTTTCTTGTAAAACTAAAACAAGATCATAGGGGCTTTATTATCATATACAACAGTTTTTATGTTTTTCTGCTCAACTTTCCTGTAAGTGACAAGATGCAGCTGTGGGATCAACCCTGTCACTATTCAAAACCCTGATTCCTGAAATAATTGCCCCCAAAT